>NW_027040598.1:1200000-1740744 GCF_037179485.1 Ochlerotatus camptorhynchus | reverse complement strand
CAAGAAAAACTGTCAAATACCCTATAATACGGGTATTTCCGGAAAGGGAACGACGTGTAGAGGCCAGAAATCGATGCCAGACGCCATTTTGGAATCCAAGATGGTGACCATCGGGTCAAGAAAAACTGTCAAATACCCTACAATATGGATATTTCCGGATAGGGAACGACGTGTAGAGGCCGGCAATCGATGTCAGACGCCATTTTGGAATCCAATATGGTTGCCATCGGTTCAAGAAAAACTGTCAAATACCTAACAATATGGGTATTTACGGACGTGTAGAGGCCGGAAACCGATGCCAGACGCCATTTTAAAAAACCAAGATGGCGGCCATCGGTTTTAAGAAAAACTGTCAAATATCCTACAATGTGGGAATTTCCGAAAAAGGACGACGTGTAAAGGTCAGATATACATTCCAGCCGCTATTTTGGAATCCAATATGGCGGCAACATGTTTTCCATAAATAAGGCTTACCAAGCATATTGCGTATAATTTATTGTATAGCGTATCATTGAGCAAGATTGCAACGTAACGTGGAAAATTCCTCAAAACAATAAAATGCTTTGATTTGTTTTGTTTTTTTCTATCGTAAGCTACAGATTTATTCCACATTTTATTTTCTCTTTCGATAACAAAGAACCAACCAGCGCTGTCATGTTTTATGCATTCTAGTCACTCTCGTTCTTCCACACCGTGAGATGGGTCTCGACTTCCCTTAGCAAATCTTGCATTTTTGCACTCTGTTCAACATTGCTGTCCAATGTGCAGAAACTTTCGACCTCGGAGAGTTGATTTAGTTTTAACTCGATTTCTGCCGCACCAGGTGGTGGATGAAAATATCAACCATATTCACTGTAGAGGGGTCCAGGAATAAATCTGTAGTTTACGATAGAAAAAAATAAAACAAAACAATTAAAAGCGTTTTATTGTTTTGAGGAATTTTCCACGTTATGTTGCGATCTTGCTCAGTGATACGCTATACACAATAAATTATACGCAATATTCTTGGTAAGCCTTATATATGGAAAACATGTTTTTTTAACTAGTTCGTTTATTTGGAAGGCTCAATCACGTTAGCTTTACGGAGCCGATAGTTCATTGTTCTTTGTTTGTAACAACATTCACTTAATTCTATGTCTAGTAGGAGTTGGGCCGAATACTCGCGGCTTACTCGAGGTAAGAGAGGTACATTGTCGAAGGATAGGATCAGGGGAGGAGCTTGGGGGTAAGGTTTCGTTGTCTCATCAGAGCGTTGTCAGCAGTATGAACGGTAATGCGGTTCTAGTTTCGTCTGGAGTTCGGTCGGCTATGGTGACCATGTAAAACATGTTGCCGCCATATTGGATTCCAAAATAGCGTCTGGAATCTATATCTGGCCTCTACACGTCGTCCATTTTCAGAAATTCCCACATTGTAGTGTATTTGACAGTTTTTCTTAAACTGATGGCCGCCATCTTGGATTCCAAAATGGCATCTTGCGTCGATTTCCGGCCTCTACACGTCGTTTCCTTTCCGGAAATACTCATATTGTAGAGTATTTGACAGTTTTTCTTGACCCGATGGCCACCATCTTGGATCCCGAAATGTCGTCTGGCATCTATTTCCGGCCTCTACACGTCGTCTCCTTCCAAAAATATCCATATTGTAGGGTATTTGACAGTTTTTCTTGAACCTATGGTCGCCATCTTGGATTACAAAATGGCATCTGACATCGATTTCCGGTCCCTACACGTCATCTCCTATCCGAAAATACCCATGTTGTTGGGTATTTGACAGTTTTTCTTGAAACGATGGTCGCCATCTTGGATTTCAAAATGGCGTCTGGCATCGATTTCCGGCCTCTACACGTCGTTCCCTCTCTGGAAATACCCGTATTATGGGGTATTTGACAGTTTTTCTTGACCCTATGGCTGCCATCTTGGATTCCAAAATAGCGTCTGGAATCTATATCTGGCCTCTACACGTCGTCCATTTTCGGAAATTCCCACATTGTAGTGTATTTGACAGTTTTTCTTAAACTGATGGCCGCCATCTTGGATTCCAAAATGGCATCTTGCGTCGATTTCCGGCCTCTACACGTCGTTCCCTCTCTGGAAATATCCGTATTATAGGGTATTTGACAGTTTTTCTTGACCCTATGGCCGCCATCTTGGATTCCAAAATGACGTCTGGCATCGATTTCCGGCCTCTACACGTCGTCCCCTTTCCAAAAATATCCATATTGTAGGGTATTTGACAGTTTTTCTTGAACCGATGGCCGCCATCTTGGATTCCAAAATGGCATCTGACATCGATTTCCGGCTTCTACACGTCATCCTTTTTCCGGTTCCTGTTCTCACATTGCACAGAAACATCTTATATGGACAAGCTTTGGAGACATAACATATTAAGGAAGTTCATGTGTACACTAGCGCTGCGTAGTGTAAGGGTTCTGAAATAATATGACCATCATCCGAAAGGATTTGATCACCTGCACAACTTTGCTGAAGACAGTAACCTTCTATATGGCCAGGTTCTCGAGATACATCTTATACAGGAAATTCACTTGCACACTAGCGCCGCGTAGTGAGCGTGTTCTGAACTTATATGAACATCATCCGAAAGTACTTGCTCACCTGCACAACTTTGCTGAAAACAGCAACTTTATATATGACCAGGCTCTCGAGATACAGTTTATATAAAAATTGCACATGCACACTAGCGCTGCGTAGTGAGAGAGTTCTGAACTAATATGGCCACCATCCAAAAGGACTTGATCACCTGCACAACTTTGGTGAAAACAGCAACTTTCTATATGGCCAGGCTCTCGAGATACAGTTTATATAGGAATTGCACATGCACACTAGCGCTGCGTAGCGAGAGAGTTCTGAACTAATATGGCCACCATCCGAAAGGACTTTGTCACCTGAACAACTTTGATGAAGACAGTAACTTTCTATATGGCCAGGATCACGAAATATTCTATGTTGGGAATATGATCCATATACTATAGCGCCCGTCATAAGTAACATAAAAGTGAAGCGCCTCTAGCGGCGTAGTTCTCAATTTAACCCGAATCCAATGGCACAGGCTTGTTGGTCTAACCCAGTACAGCAACTTTGTCGAAGACAGTATAGCTTTATGTATTGAAACAAATGAGATAATCTACTACAGCCCCCATTAGTGAAAATCCCATAAGCTGTGGGTATCCTTATTCGCGGATAGCCCGGCAATAAGGATCCGGCAATAAGAGATACCGGCAATAAGGAATCCGGCAATAAGGATTCCTGACTGTACTTGTCTTAACCAACGGCAGCTCCCGGGGTGGGCACTAAAGTCCCTTGTAGGTTCCGGGTCTCAGGGCGTATTGGCGTGGGAAAGTTTTCAGATGTGAGGAGACCTGAAATTATATTTTTTTGTTATTACCTTGTACTTTATTGGCCGGCGATGACAGTGGGGGCAGGGAAGTATCGAACGGTGATCGGCTGGTGGTTCGGTTGACTCTGGCTGGGAAGCGGTGATGATAGCAGGTGGTCCAGCCGACCCTGGCCGGGATACGGCGATGGTAGACGCCCGTGTGAGTTTGCCGGTAATCCTGGCTCTAAACGGCGACGAAGGTAGCCCGGGAGGTATATCGGGTGCTGATCGGCCGCCGGGTGGGCAACGTGAGGTCTTGAATGGCCGGGGTGATCTGGGCTTTGCCGGGTAGTCAACCTGCAATAGCAGGGGCCGACGACGAACAATGGCGGGCCTACTACGTATGACTGACTGTCCGCAATGCGGTGGCGATTGATGTCCGACTGATGATCGACTGGCAAGCTGGCGGACTGACCGGGCAGATTCGGGGATAGCTGGGTAACTTGGCCGGTGCCAGGTTGATTCGGCCGACGATAGAATAAGCCAGGGACGACTAATGGTGGGTTGACCGTGAAGCCGGGTATCGATTAAACCTGGAGCGGCGGTACGGCGTCGAAAGTCGTCGGACTGAATAACAAGCGGTCCGATACTAAGGACCCCGTGATTACCGGATGACTTGGCCTGGGAACGGGTGATGGTCAGGTCTCCTAGCGGTCCAGAAAACAAAAGCGTTCTCACACCGCGTGGCTTGGACCGATGGCGAGGGTGACTCAAATTTCACTCCACACGCAACAAACTTTGCTTCTCACTTTACGAGGGCCTACGACTTACTGCCTAAATCCACTGACCTCTTTTCATCGACCGTGATGTTGCGTTTCGCTCCATCCGCCCCCGATCGTAGGCAGCCTTCCCGCCTATCTCCTATCTACGAAATGTGTGGATCTTGTGTAAGGGTTGTAACACAAGATCCACACATTTCGAAACCGGCTTTACGGCTTTACTTCCCTTCCGAAGGAAGACGTGACCAGAGATTTTTATGCCTCAGAAAAATCCCACCGACCTCGGCTGGGATTGAACCCAGGCCCATTGGGGTGAGAAAGCAGTCACGCTTACCTCCACACCACCGGCGCCGGCCAGCAGATTTTGTTTTGGCCGAGTTCTTTTGAAAATTGAGGATAATACGGCATGGTACTTAGCAAAATCTAGGATAATTCGAGACGGGCGTATTATCCTCGATGAAGCTTACCACTCTTAGACTGAGCAAATTTTGGTCATTTTTTCTCGTATTCAAGCAGTCAGACAGCGGGATCTAGAGTGACATAGATTCCCGAATGAAAAACGCTAGGACTACCTTTGCGAGTTTACGAAATATTTGGATATAAACCAGTTAATTATGTGTATGTATGAATGTATGTATGTACAATCTAACTCCCACTGCCTGGCAATGTAATTGTGGATAAAATCTAACTTTTGCCATTTTTTTTCTGATGAAAACAAGAAGCTCGGGTTCAAGCTAGAGTAAGAAACTGCTAGCTCTACCGTAGCTCCAATAGCCAATTTCAATAGCGCAAGCATTCCGAAGCTATTTTCACATACGATAAGCCTCGTCCCAATACATTATCGATGATATGCCACTGATAATGTACTGAAACTTTCATTCAAACAGAAATAGTGCAGTACTTCATCGACGTATATTTAACAGGTTTTAAATGGAAATTTAAGATTCGACGCTAGTTATATATTGAACGTTATATCTTAAACAAGGATTTCGGAACGAGCTCACCAATAAATCTAACGATTGAACAATCATTGAAAAACGATTCTCGTACCACTACTTTCACAATCTTAGTCATTTTCACTACACAAATTATGCACGACATATTTGCAAGAAACGTAAAAATCAAACTGAAATATAACTCTGGAACTAATGCAAAATTAAACGCTGTCGGATGGCCTAGCGCCAACTACTAGCGGATACACTGACAGTAGAACAGCGTGAAACATTCTTCCCATAAAGCCTAGTATACAGATCGAAGCGAAACGAAATTTGAAGCACGCGAAAAATCATGAAATTTCGCTAGCGAAAAAGGTTGTGAAAAAATGTTTGTGGAACATTTTCCAGTTTCCTTTTTTTCGCAGTTTACAGTTCATGTGAAACGAAATCGATCAGTTTACACCTCCGGTGAAGTGAAAATCTGACAGATACGCTCTTTCTCGAAACGTCAACTTTTCGCTTAGCTGCTGCTCTTTTCGCGAGCGCTGCATGCGTAAAAAAGTAAACGTAAGCGAAAAAGATGCGATCCACAAAATTCGATTTCGCTGGATCGTTTACAGTTCAAAGCGAAGTGAAAAATTTGCCAATTGCGTTTTTCACGCAGGTTAAAAATGTTGTATTTTGTATGAGATTTTCGCTTCGCTAAGATCTCTATACAGGCCTTAAGAACAAACACATCTTATGGTGCCCAAGGCACACTTAGATCAAGTAAATCAGTTAATACTATGGACGTATAATTCACACTAAATATATAACTTCGCCTACAATCAATTTGACCATTTCGAACAAAATACCAATGCGACATCCAATGAACACAATATGGAATCGATTTTCCAAAGCCAATCGCACTGATGAAATGCTCACGGAAAGCCCAATTTTAACCGCACTCTGTGGATTCAAAGCGTGTAATAGCTCTGTTTCTCCTCGGTCCATATAGAACACCATGGACTTCTGGGCTGGGCCTTGTTTGGACACGAGCTAAGCCATTTGCAACGCACATTGCGTGCCAAACCGAGAATATTGGTTATACCGCGATCGCGCGGAGGAAGGGAAAATCTCGTGCGCGTCCAAGATTCCGATCCGAGCCGGATTGGTGTAGAATAATGAAGCGTGCTTCCTCGGCAGGAGGGCTTCCTCGAGCGACCGGCCCGCAGAGCGATATGTGCTCCAAAAACTAAATAGGTTTTAAACACCGAAAAAATCGATCGTCGTGGTCGCTGGTCCAGCACGCGGGTTTCGTGTGTCTTGTGTCTGCGGCGACGGTCCCGACCGAAATTAGTTTCAATTATTGAGAAATTTGAAATTTTCATGGTTATTTCGTGCGAGGATAATCACTTTTCGCTGTTTTGGACGCACGATTCAAGGTATGTTGGTCGATAACCAAATCGACAGAGATCGCCCGGAGGGACCGAAGCGACTCCAGCTACAACAATCTGGATCCTCTGCATGGTCGGCGATTCAGAAGCTACCACTCTAATCACCTCGTGCTGTGCTGGCCGATTGATTATTGATCTCTGCCTTTGGCGATGCGAAACAAATACGTGCCCAGCATTAGGCAATAAGAGACAGGCAAATCTGAGCTACTTTGCTCGAAATGCAAAGTCCACAATGGCCCCCATTGTGAAGGTTTCGCTGTGCGTGCGATAGCATGGTTCGGAAATGCGAAGCCGCTTATCTACTCAAGGTGGAAAGACTTTTACTGGACCAGCCTTCCTCATTCTCCACGTCATTTATCAGAAGAATGCGAAAAACGCTCAAGGCAGCTACCGAACTTTATCAGTCGCGTCCTTCCCCGCTGCACTTCATCGATCTGCCTCGATCGTCGGTGCTTTATAAACACTTTTCTCGCAGTTAATCGTTTTAGCTACCGCTCTTGTTTTCGTCCCCTCCCTTCCTCCAATCCCCGACAAACCTCTTTCCAGGCGACGACGACGACGACGACGACGACGACGCAGGAGGAAGCTAAAGTTAATTTCCTTCGTCCCAGTCGTCCCGCCGAGCAGACACTTATTCTTCGCTCATCAAACATCCATTATCCAGCGCTATCTTCATCCTTGGATCCATGTCGTTCGGGGCTGGCCACCGAATCCCGGATCCCTGCGTGTACAATACCCTATTTTATTTTCCATTATTAAAAGCAGCCAGCAGTCACCTTCAGTTCTTTCGCCCCCCTCGCCGTCGTCGTCGTCGTTGTCGTCGTCGTCGTCGTCGTCGTCGTCGTCAAGGGGGAGTGGAAGTGGGCAGAAATAATTTTCATCTCGCACGTATGCGCCTCCGTCACTGCCGTGAGCGTCTTCAAGGCGATCCATCGGGAAGAACCGGGCAAAACCAGCAGCATCATCATTGCCGAAGAGCTTCAGACCTTCAGAGCTCCAGACGTTAGCTCGGCATGATTGCGCCGTTGTTGCGACCTGCCACGGGGAAAGGATGATTGGATTGTCGGGAAGTCAGTAGCCAGCCAGAGGTAGACAGATAAATCACGACATGAGCCAAGTCGGAGGGTTGCTGTAACTCACTAAGAATCTGGCAAGTGCTTTCGCTTGTGCTGGATTTGTTTTAATTATCAGCAGAAAAATGCTTTCTGCTTATCTGTTTTTTCCTAAATCTAGGGCTGTGGCGTCGGAGTCGGAGTCGAAGAAAGAGTACCGACTCCGACTCCGACTCCGACTGTTATGGAAAATAATTTGAAACTAGAACGTCCCAAAAGTTGGTCCACGCTCAACTGTTTTGGCTACTGATAAACTTGATTAATGAGTAATTGAACGGTCTAAACTTAGCTTGACTTTTGAATTCGATCAAACAAACCTCCTTACACAGTTACCCCAATATTATGGGTCAGCTAGTCACTATTATGGGTCAGACAGTTCAACTTTTTAATCAAATGGGAGTGGCCCATAATTGTGGGTGACCTATAATACTGGGGTGACTGTATTCCAGTTCAAAACATCATACTTTCAAAGCTTTTGGACTTTTATATCCTTCATCACACCCTTACAATTAGAGTCGGACCTTTGCGATAAACACTAGAATGACAACTGTATCAAAACCGAATACTTCATCATTTCTCAATAGAAATGGAATAATATGAAATGCCTTAAACTAAGGCCACGGGGTATACCACAATAGATCAAACAACTGGTCGCAGTGGAATTATGTCCCGAACAGAGGAAAAAACTCATCTTCGGCGTTACTTCGCGGAGTAGCTTCCCGAGCAGAGAATGAAAACAAAATGAAAACTACATGAATTTGTTATCAAGAAAACATGATTTGTTATCGTTTTAATATCAATTCATATATCATTTAGATCTCATTTTTGTTTTTTTTATCTAGTTCGTTTATTTTTAAGGCTCAATCGCGTTAGCTTTACGAAGCTGATAATTGATTGTTCTTTGTTTGTAGTAAAATTCACTTAGACATAGATAGTAGGAGTTGTTAGAAGGGTACATTGTCGAAGGATAGGAAAAGGGGAGGAGCTTGGGGGTAGGGTTTCGTTGTCTCATCAGAGCGATTTCACCCGTATGAAAGGTAGTGTGGTTCTAGATTCGTCTAGAGTTCGACCGTTCCCATTTTTGTTATGATTACTTACTCGACCACATGGTAGCCTAAATGTGTTATCACGACCCGAGCAGAGAATGAAAACAAAATGAAAACTAAATTTGATATTTTGATATAAGCGTTCGTTATAACATAGTTTGCCCACCGTGTGGTCGAATTAACAGTAATCATAACAAAAATGAGATCTAAATGGTATATGAAGGATATTAATAAGATAACAAATCATGTTTTCTTGATAACAAATATATGTTTTGATATCAGTAATTTCGTTGATAGTAAACAAAATAAGTAATCAATATGATATTATATCTATGGTAGAAAAACAAAAAATAAAAAACTAAATTGGTTATTATTTTGATATCATGATATCAAATTTAGTAATCTGAATGTTTTGAAATCTATTGGTTGATATCAAGATGCCATGTAAAGACATTCCTGTGGTAAGAATCAATAATAATAATAATAATAAAAAAATTAATAATAAAAATAGTAATACAACATACAACATGAGCAATTCTATTATAATCATAACAACATATAGTTCAATGTATGTAACTTAATTTGATCTACTCGATCTGCTCTAAACTTGAGTGAAATCAAGTGAGCGTGTAGTATGATGTAAATAAACGCACACACACATATGTATATGGTTGAACGCGCTTGGCTTTGGCTTGTGTGCTTCTTCTTATACATGGTTCGGTTGAGTCAGTGTTGTAAATGATGTTGTAGGTAACGCTGTGTGGCTTTTTATTGTGCTAGTGTAGTCTGTGTAGTGTGTGATGGAACCGACTTTTATTAATTGCGTCGGTTCACGACAATTCCCAGATATTTTCAGCACACAGATCGATAAAAGAAGCTTTTATTTAGCATCTAATACGACAAACACAACAAGAAACGGTTATGTGCTAACGTTATTAACGAAAATGAACTTCAATACTTAGGACCTAATGCAATGTTCAGCTTGAATTGTCTTTATGATGTTCATAAAGAAAATAGCAAGCATGTAAATTGACTCGTAAGAAGAAAAAAATTAGAATTCAGTGATAATGGATGTTTTTTTCATAAAATATCAAATTTTGTTTTTAACTATGAGGGCGTTAGAATGAAAGGGGTGTAAGTGACTTTGATCGATTGTCTTCATCGACTTTCTCATTCGTTAATAATTCAGCTGCAAACACATTCCTTGATTCGTGTGCCATTCTGGATGCTAGATGAGGACCTCCTTTATCAAACTATGTGGCAGAAAAAGCGTGAAATCTGTTTACAAAGCTGTTGCTATCAAAAGAGAAAGTCGATTAAGAGAATCAATCAAAGTCACTTACACCCCTTTCTTTATAACCCCCTCAAATATCAAAATAATATCAAAATAAGAATTCAACCGAAAAAAAAGTGTATCAATATATGTTATCAATATGATTTCAAAAACATAATTCCCTCCCCTTGGCTAGTTTTTTAACCTGGACGTTGGTGGGCGGGCCTAATCTTATGCTTCATAGTGGAGCGTTGGAGACGGTTGGTTTAGGTCCGGCATCGTTGGCTCATGCCGTGACAGAATAGCGTCATGAGCATGCGATGAGGATTACTGAGCTTCCCCTCTCTGATGAACCATTGCATAAGAGAACCAAAGTTCTAGCCTGAAGTGATAGTATCACACTTGTTACTCCTTTGATTGAGAGCCGCGTCGTAGTACGCTTACGTATAGGCACTGACGTTGGGTGCTATACTGGCGGGTTTTGCCGCAAATCCCTATTATTTTATTTATTTTTACGCAGATAGATTTATTTGGGTTTGCAAGGGAATTATACTATTGAAATATTTCAGAAAGTGTCCAACAGTGCTCCTTCTACTTGCGTGACAAGCTTTCGTTGTTGTTTTCATTGAGGTATTACTCAGGGAACAATGTTAAACACCATTGTTGTACATAGTATTGTAACTAATCTTATATGTGCTTCATTTTGATTTGGGATAGGTGTTTGAACTATGGCTCGGGATTTCCACTGTGGCGTGCTTCTATTGTGACATAACCATACGTATTTTTGTGGTGCGACATAGTGGAAACGTGTGAGCGTAGTTGAAGCATATACCCTATGCAATTTACAAATCAGCTAGGAAACTAACTTCAAAGTGAAGCATTTTAGTCACTTGAAGCTGTCACCTGGGACGAACTAATATATATTAAATATAGGTCAAAGTCAAAAACAACTTGAAACACGTTAAATTTTCGATTACATTCACAAGTGCAGGTACTTAATAAAGCATGGTAGGTAGATTAGAGATTTCAATTATTTATTAAACTAAACTTGAGATATCATAATCATCAAACGAACTTAAATAAGAAAATTTAGATAGCCTTAGCATTAAGTGGATTAACAGAAGAGTTAGGATGCGGAGGGTCCGCTTAGGGAGGCAACTAGCCTTTAAAGCAACTGGCAACAAGCCTTTTCATGTATTGTCTGTTTATTTTGATTATTACTTTAAAATATCAATTTGGTATATATGTGAAAGGATGAATCAGTGGGAGATGGATTTTCGGTTTCTTTACATTTAGCATCACTATGTGAAATTTCCTCAAAACCCCCCTAATAACCGGCCTCTTCAATCCCTTCCTTTTCCCATGGCGTTCAAGTGGTCCGCATAGACTATTCAGCCATTACCCGTCCTTTATCCTCGGCTTTGGATTGACTTGCGCTCCCATTGCCCCACCAAACGCTGCAAAATGAAAATGAAATATGATTTCAAAAACATAATTTGATATCATTCTAACTTTTTTTTTGATATCCGACTTTTCTCGGGTAGATCCCTCTCGGCTACAAACCTGGATTTTCGAGATTTTAAAAAATTTCATCTTTCAGAAGAGATTATTCTACAACCAAATGAGCCATTTTCTGATCTTAGAACTTCAATTTGAAGATTTTTTAATGTAGATTCTTCTTATTTACAAGATGCAAGAAGAGAAGGTAAAGTGTGTGTATGACACTTAAAACCTGTCACTTGAGTCACACTAGTGATGAGCAACGCGATGAACGAGCAATCAGCGATCTTAAAATCGCTAGTTGTGACCTTCTGAAAGCAAAATTGACAAATTGTATATGTCATACACAAACTGTACAACCTCTTCTTGCTTCTTATAAATAAATATTATCATTATAGTATCTTATAGTTTCATAATTACGAAATATAGCATTTTAGCTGTAATGAGCAATTGCAAGCCTGCTAAACAGGCTGATTACCGACAGGTATCCAAATTGTCAAAAAATGGCCTATTTTCACACTGGGCGGGATTTTTTATTTCTTAATATTCTGGGCTCAAATTTTCACCACACTTTGTAAAACTCTTCTACTTGATGTGTTTACAAGGGCAAATGATTTGGACAAATAGTTTTTGAGATATGACCAGATGTGTGAATGATAGTTTTGAGATTTTCTGTTGAAAATTCAGTACTATTTAATATTTTTTTTATTTTTTCTTGAGTTCCTTCACGCCTATTAAACAATAATATTTTTATGTTATTTTTCACACGTTCTCATTATATGAAATCATAACTAGCTTATTTATGTACTTCTGTCCATAATTTAATTGTGGTCCTAAAAGTAAAAAATACGTTCCTATATGTATCCCGCCAAAACGAATGAAGACCCATCTGGTCATATCTCAAAAACTATTTGTCCAAATCATTTGCCCTTGGAAACACATCAAGTAGAAGAGATTTCCAAAATCCCACCCATAATTAAATAGGCCATTTTTTGACATTTTGTGTACCTGCTGTAGTTACTATCAAGCATGGGAAAAATCGATTCATTTTGCATTTACTACTCACTCACACGCATACGCATATTTTCTTCGATGAATGCAGAATTGAGCAAAACCAGACAGCTGAGCGTAACGTGAATGATTCTGAAGGTAGTAGTGTGGATGATTTCTCTTTTATTATTTTTGTCATGATTGCATTCTGCTGAGTGAGCTGAATGAGAATTTTTCAGAAAGAATCACTTTTTATTTTCTAGCTTTAAACATACATTGACAAATTTAAATTGCTGTTAATATGGAGAAAACAGTTATACTGTAACACATAAACATAAGCGTCAAGCAAATACCGTAAAACTGCTGTGGCCAATTCAACTGATTTAAATCAGTGAGCCAAAAACTATCTGACTCGGCTAACGATTTAAGCATTCGGATCTTACGCATTCAATTTGGTTCTCCCTCGGTAGAGAAAATTTTTCGGCTGCCTTTCAGTTTATCCTTTTTTTCTTCTACTGCTGTCAGTTCTGAGTCGACCTGCAGAGCAGCATTTCCAGATTGTTTTCATGATTATCGGTATCAAATGATTGAAAAATCGGTATTTATCGGTATTCACTATTTTTTTTTTTGACTAAAATTGAAAGATGTACTTTCTATGTAAGTCGGAAGAAACTTCTGGGAAATATTTGAATTAGTCTCTTAATGGTACCAAAAAACTTCCAAAGGAAGAATAAAGAAGATCATGTGGAGGAAGTTTGAACGAAGTTCTAAAAAATGTCTAACAAACATCCAATGGGGATCTTCTAAGACGAATATTGAGAAACTTCTGGTAAAATTTTTTAGAAACTTCCGGAAAAAATGCAGAAGCCAGAAAAGTTTGGAAATCGGAAGCCAATCCCGGAGGAGCCATTTCCAGGGGAAGTTAGGAGAAGCTTGGAAAAACCTTCCAATAAAGCAGAAAAAAACCTACAGAGAGTGACTTACGGAGAAACTTCCAGAGGAAGACGAAATAAACTTCTGGGAGAACTCGATAGATACATCCGGTAGAACTTTGATTGAACTTCTTGGAGAAGACGGAAGAAATTTCCAGGAGACACTGGGAGAATCTTCCTAAGGTAGATTGGATGAAAATTCTGGAAAAAGTCAGACGCCAAAGGACTTACGGAACAGTCAACTACTTCAAGGAGGAGATGGGAAAATATCTGGAAGAAATAGATTTCTGTGGGATGTTAGCACAATATTCTCTGAAGTTCCTCACATGTTCTATTGTTTGCACTTCGGAATATCTCATACTCGGAACTCCTTGAAAGTTCTTACAATTTTCCTAAATTTAATGGGGCTGTTTTGAAGTTCTCTGATCATCCTTGAAGTACTCATTACTTCCTTGATTATTATGGAACTACTGGAAAATCTCTTATCTTCTGTAAAAGTCGCTGGATCTTTTTTAATTTTTTTTTTTTTTTCAAATTAATGAACATCAGCATTAAGTTCTCTGAACTTCCCGCTATTTTTTTTTTAAAGTTCTCAAAACAGCCGATAAAAAACACAGAACTTTCCTTAAAATGTTCTCACAATATTCTAATATTCACATAACTTCCCTTACGTTACCAAAATTTTCATGAACCTCTTGGATCTTAACTGAAGTTTTCGGAACTTATTTAAAGGTTCAGAAATTGCCTTGAATTTATTTGTACTAATGCTTCCCTAAAGTTATCTCAATTATCCTGAAACAAATGAAACTATCCTGAAAACCATTAAATTTCTCTGAAGTTCTTTGGGCTTGTGAAATTTCCAAAATATTTCAGTTTCCTCAAGTTAATTGGAGTTCTCTGGGCTTTCCTGAGATTTCCGGGTTCTTGGAAGGTTCTCAGAAGTTGATGAAACTGACTTTAATTTATCTGAACCTACCCAAAAGTCCGAACTATTCTGAAGTGTCAGAACTTCTTAAAAGTTCCTGAAATTTTCCTGCATCTAATGGAACCGCAATAAAACTCTAGAAGCATTTCTGAAGTACCGGAGAAGTTGAAAAAACTGACGGGAGGAGACGGAATAACCTTTCGAGCGAAGCCAGAAAAAGCTTCCAAGGGAAGTTGAAATAGCTTTCCAGAAGGAATCAAACAATAATTTACAGGGTAAGGTGGACGGAAATTCCTAGGGAAAGTTGGTAGAAACTTCGAAGGGAAGATTAGAGAAATTTCAGGAAGTTCAAAAATTAACGTTTTTATGGACCTATTTTTCAAATGAATAAAAGTATTACTCGATTTCCAGAAATTACTGGGATGGAGCTGTTTCTCGACTCTTTGAATTTTTTTTAGAGCAGTCTCAAAAATTGTAATTTTCAAAAAGATAAAAGTCTCTCACAATAGTTTCCTCTGAAAATTCAGTGCGGGCAGGCAGTAATCATTTTGATTATTAATAAAAAAAATCGGTATGAATCGGTATTGTAGCTCAAAAATCGGTATTCTGAGAAACCTTATCTGTATATCGGTATCAAGTTTGAAAATCGGTATAAATACCGATAAATCGGTATGTCTGGCAACGCTGCTGCAGAGTCACTTGGTTGGAAGAATTTACTTGTTCGGCAATCTGTTTGTAGGTGAGGATGGCTATTTTGATTCTGTGGCAGTCGCGCGAGTGAATGAATTTTCCCATGCTTGGTTACTACAACAAAAACAAAATGTGGGTACATTTATAAGAATCTAAGATCACGAATACCTTATTTGGTTGTGAAGTAATCTCTTCTGAAAGTTGAAGTTTGACTCAAATCAGTGACATTGACCACAACTTTTTTTTAAATTCTGTACCTACTTGAGCTGGAATGACCTATAACTAAGATGTTTCTCCTTCTGTTAGAAGTGACTTCTTCTTCTTATTCGCATTTCAAGCTTATTGCGTGCTCTCAACTTAGTGTTCTTGCACTTCCACAGTTATTAAATGAGAGCTTTCGATGCCAATACCAATGCATGAATTTGTATATTGTGTGGCAAGCACAATGATACTCTCTGCCCAGGGAAGTCGAGAAAATTTCCAACCCGAAAGATTCCCTCGACCGGACCGGGAATCGAACCCACCGCCTCCGGCTCGGTAATACCGTCCCTTTACTGACTAGGCTATGAGGCCCCTCTGTTATAAGTGAGCAGTGTTTTAATTTTACTGTTCTTTAAATTACACCCAATCTTCAAAAACAAAAATCAGTTTTGGGATTTTCGACCTTTTGCCTTTCTACCTTATGTAAATTCGACCTTTTGTATTTCGACCTTTTGTATTTCGACCTTTTGTCTTTCGACCATTTGTCTTTCGACCATTTGTCTTTCGACCGTTTGTTTTCGATCTTTTGTCTTTCGACCTTTTGTCTTTCGACTATTTGCCTTTCAACCTTTTGTCTTTCGTCCTTTTGTCATAGCTTCTTGTGGAAACATGAAATCAATGTTTGATTATTTCACCGAAATCTGATGCGGAGTAAGTTATCTCTATTCAAAGGTATAATTTCCAAAATTCTGAAAAAGTCCAGAGTTGTAGACCAGAGGAAACCAGACACTTTAGAGCAATATATCTAAAAAATTGTCCTCACAGAATATCAAAATAAGCATTCAGCTAAATCTTAGTTGAGATCTGTGACATCGATCTAGGGAAGTGTAAACACTTGAGCTGGAATGCCCCACATGTATTTCAGGAAAATTCATTACTTCTTCGAACGAAAACATAATATCAACTCGTGTTTCTATGGTACTTCCAAACCTCAATCAAATTCAACCCAAATTTTAACCTCATTAGAATTCCTAGCATCGACCATCGCTATCAGAACGACTATTTAATCACTCCCCATCAATAGCTGAGAAAAATTCAAGCTCCCACTCTGTATCGATACAGGGATCCCAAATTAGAAACGCACAAAAATTGACCTGAAAGTCACACCGATTATCTCCCGATCACGATCCGCAGCCGCCAGCGAGACGGCTAATACATAGGTGTAACAGTCGGAAGAAGTGTTAGTTTGTTTACTTAAATGAACCATGCCCATTTTGTTATGGCATGTTTGCTATACGAAATGCGCCTCGTGTTTATTAGCGAATTTCACATCAAAGATTGATTAATTGAGTAGGAAATCAGTTTGGCACGGCATTTGTGACCAGCATACACCTTCCGGTAGTATGAAACACTGTTCAAATCCGCAGATAAAATTTTTGTTTTGAATTTCTGTATAGCAAAATAGTGAACTTTTCGTGAACATTAACGGCAAAGAGCTCACCAACACTGGGAGACTGTGAGTTCCTGCCCACCTGTTCATTTTCCATCGTGAGCCGCCAGAACCTTCCCGCAATTCAACCGAAGAGAAGCAAGAAGACAACTGAAAGCGACCGGTGTGAGATGGGATGGAAGCCAACAAAAAATCGTCGAGGCATCAAAAAGCTATTAGTGAAATATGCTTTTGATGATGTCGACTCAAGTCGGTCCGTTCCCGGTGAAGCGACGAACCCCGAAAATAAGGAGAGCACCGGAGAGAATTCCCGACATAGTTCGGCAATTTTCAACCGTTTTAGCTGAGGCCAAATGCGCTCGTGATTTGCCGGTCTTATCTGATTTCCCGAGCTGACGTGAGAGAATTCATCGGGCGGTCTTCTTCGTAGTTTTTGGCAATTCATGCAAGTCCGATCGAAATCGTTAACGTATCCATAAAGTACCATTTCTGAGAGGATAATGCGGCATAAATTTCAACGGTAGATTTGTTTCTTGATTTGACGGACAAATTTTCTAATTATAATAGCTATAAAACAATAAACCCGTTTCGAATGCACTGCAGCCACAATCCTTAAAAGCTATCAAAATACCGCCATAAATAAAAGCGCATAAAAGCGATATTAATCGTCTTCTTCTTTCCTCCTTCGGCCGTTGGTGATGCATTAGTGTACAATAAGAATGCACCTTTGCAGGTATGGTGCTGGTGCACCTGTTTCGCCCTCTCTCGCTCAATTCCTGAAGATCCCTGCATGGATAAGGCAAAAGACAAAGGGCAAGTCCTTTCTCACGTACCTGCATGAATCCTTCGACCGTTCGCTGTCGTTGTTGTTGGACACAATTTCCCACATTGTCTCTTCCAGTTGAGAAAGGATTTTAGAGTAACAATAAAACCTTATGGTGGAACTTCCGGTGTCACCCCGCCATATCAGAAGTCCGAAATCTTATTTCCGTTTCATCAGCTTCCGACAGCGTGGATACGGGTGGATTAAAAACAAAACCTTCAAATCAAAAGTAACGATCGTTCCAAATTTAAATTTTCGCGCCCTGGTTTTGACCCCTTTTGTTCTATTCGAGTGTATCCCCTCGGAGAAAGGTTCCCTTTCTTGAATCACCTGTTCTTTATCGACTGCGTTCAGTAGTAAAAAAAAATCGACTTCGAAAAAAAATAACAGATCCTTCCAATTAGAGAGTGCTCCTTTCAAAAAAGCACCTTTTATCCTTTTCCCAACTTCTCCCTCAATGTTCAATGTGAGTGTCTCTTGTTGAGGACATGCACATGTTGCTTCGTCCTGGAGCCGGACGGTATGAAACGAAAACAGCAAGGAGTAACATTGCATGTAAACGAACATTTGGTCCTCGAATGAATGCAGAAAAAAAAAACTACAAAACCAATAAACCAATTTATTGAGGGTGAACTGCGGGAAAAGGCATATGCAACCTGCTTCTTTCGTAACCGATACCTAAATAC
The DNA here is from genome assembly GCF_037179485.1 of Ochlerotatus camptorhynchus. NCBI lineage: Eukaryota > Metazoa > Arthropoda > Insecta > Diptera > Culicidae > Ochlerotatus > Ochlerotatus camptorhynchus. The sequence goes on along the minus strand of NW_027040598.1, from coordinate 1,722,630 downwards.
TGTATAGGTAGGCAAAGGCAAGTGTGTAGAACACCGAGCGAAGAATGAGTGTTGGAAAGTGCATCCTGCTGCTCTCGTATCAGGACGATCGGATCTATTTTTTTTGTTATTCGAGTCGGAATTTGACTTGGGCTGAAGGATGCATTTTTCGAAATCCAGGGACATAAAAAAGAGAGCAATCATAATCGATGGACGAGAGACAGAATTCAAGAAGAAGGTGAAGAAAAACACATTCGGCTGCCAGCTAACGTTCCATGAGAAATTGATAAAATGTGAACCACTTTTCTGTTGATAATTGAGGAAGTGAAAATTATTTTAGGCTCAGCCGGGAGAGATTATCACATATTTTAGGTGATGAAGCAAATTTCTTTTCGGTTTGATGAGTTAATTTTGATAAATAAACACATTGAACGGTGAACATCTGACAGAGTCAGCTGAAGCTGAAATGTAATGTATTTAGAAGAATACGAACTTCTTTGTGACTGTGGGGTTTAATCGAGCCAAAAGCTTTAAACTTTTTCCGATAACAATCTCGATGTTCGGTTCCGGGTGGCACGAGCCATCATCGACAGTAGGTTGCTTTACGGGACGGAAATTACTTGTATCGCCTCAGGGAAGCTGGTTAGAACCCTAGCACCGGTCTACAACAGCTACATCCGCATCATATCTGGTCTCCTGCCATCCACTCCAGCAGACGCCGCATGCATCGAAGCGGGTCTTCTTCCTTTCCGGTTCTGCTTGAACGCAAATATTGCCTCAAAAGCCGCCGCCTTTTCCGCCAGACCTCTGGAAACAATAGGATCATTCTCCTCGACGAGGGGAACATAGTCCTCCGCACGGCCGCCGACATCGACCTCCCCCCAGTGGCATGGAGAGAAAAGTTGGCACTCTTCACGAATCCAATTGGACAACCGGATCAAGAACCGCTTCAAAGAAGGGGATGCATCCGTGATTCTGCGCAGATCAGTCGCCAGAGTTACTTGGGTGCAACTATGCCGACCATGACACCGGTACAACAACGGCTCCCGATCGATAAACGGAGTAGGTATCGTGATTTTCGGAGACGGTACTGCTGAAAGCAGCAGTCTTCCTCCACAGTGCTCGGTTTTCTCGGCCGAGGCTGCAGCGATCTTAATCGAATCACACAGCGTCGTTCAAGCGATCACATCGGAAGCACCAAAACACCCATGGATCCAGGCGATTATCAAGTACGCCCCACCGAACACCGTGTACACATGGATTCCCGGACACTGCGGAGTGCCAGTTAACGAGTCTGCTGATCACCTTGCCGGAGCCGGGCCATCGGGTCCCAGACTATTCACTGCAGTTTTTGCAATTTTGAGTTAAATTTGACTCCTTATTGAGCTACTCTCATTGATTGTGAATACCTACTACATGCTATGACATCTGTTAGCAAACTATGAAACTATTCTTGCGTGCAATTTTAATTATTCGATGATTTTTATATTCGCTTGTACGAAAGATCAATGTAAAATTATTGAAAAATTCAAAATTTCAATAAATTAGAAACCTTATCAATACGAAATACGACCGACTCCGAATTCTCCTATACAGCAATGATGATCGACAAGGCAATATCAACAGATTGTCAAGCACACTTTTCCAATCAAGACAGATCAACTAACATCGCAGCTCATTAATCTCCAATGCATTCAAATTTAAATCCACCCCCAACTTTGACAAGCTCGACAATCACGAACCGTGTGAAAATTATTTATGACTGCCTGTATTACCAATGAAATCACACCATTAAATTAAATGCAACTAATTACATAAATCAACAAGCAACTGAGGCACTGAGGCGTTCTGCTGTTCTGCGATTTGCCTTCGAGGTAGACCTCCGTGAGTGGGTGAACTGAGGTTGACAAATAGGTCGCTATCAATAAATCTCGGTCTGCTTATGAAGTGTAGCGGGCCTCGGGCGTCTAATACATTATATCTGATCTACTTCCTTTTGCTGTATCTTGGAGATCAAATTTCGCATGCTCCATGGTAATTAACAAAGTGATTGGGAATAATTAATCTAACTAACAGCTAAGTATCGACAAAGGCTCAGTAAGCTGAACAATGGTAATGAGCAATATGTTGTTCATGGTGGTGACTCAGCGCTTCATCAGGAATTCTAAAGTATAGTGTTCATATATTTTCAATTTTAGGTCATTCTTCTTCTTCTTATTTCCTTTATTTAACGTCGGTCTCTGCTGTTCCGCAATCTAGTGCCAATCACCGACGGACATCGATTGCCATCCATTGACGGCAATCGAATGTGCAAGGAAGGCAGCTTCCACACCTGCGTAGGATATCGCACCCATTCAAACACACATGGACCTGGCTTTACTTCCCTTCCGAAGGAAGACATGACCAGAGATTTTTATGCTTTTAAAAATTGTATTCCTTAGTTTATCAAAATAAAATACCAACATGAAGTTTGTGACTATGGCATGACCAGACACTCCCGGGTAACTAGCTCAGTAGCATGAGACCCCTGAACTGTGTCGCAGGGCCGGCATGTTACTGGGTATTCGGAGGGGCTCCGCGGACAAAGTATGAAACACAGGAATATTCACATTTTCTTATACATTTATTTGCCCTTTTCTGTGGCGTGTGGGTGTGGGTTTTCACATATATGTGGCGTGTATGCGAGAGTTTATAAACGGTACGGTACTCACTGTTGCAGCAGATTCTCCTTCGGCGTCGCGACGCTGGCGTTGGCCCACACGGCTGCTCCTGCACTACCGTGTGGCCGGAAACTTGCGGCGCGGGCTGCAGACAGTGCAGTTGCCGCTATGGGAGAATGGCGGATCTGGTGGCGTTCATCAGCCACATACGGCTCAGCAGGTGTTGCTGGCTCGTTTGGCTGGCAGGCGTCTTCCGTCGTTGACGGCATCGGCTGACCGTGGCATGGCCACCTTGGTCGAGCCGAGACGGGACCCTCCTTGGCAATTAAAGCCACCGGTCTGAGGGAATCGTCCCTGACGGACGATCGAGTATCATTTACTGTTAGGCTCGGAAGCCATCTTGACTTCCGAGCCGAGCCGTGTAAAACCGTTTTGCTTACGGTACGAGGTGTACATGTTGTACAAAAGCACAAGAATTCCTGAACGGAGGCAGTCCAACATCCCAGAAACCCCACAAGGGGGGGGGGGGGTACACTAAATGGCACTGCACTTTACGATACCGGTCTACACGGACGCCTGATTACTTCTCCAATTAGAAGGTTTTTTTTTTACAACATGGCCACTCGCATGCCTTTTGCCGATCATTCTCCATTTTTAGCTTAATTGTCCTCCCTTCAGTATCGTTCGAGTGTTTTTGCAGCGGTACTAACCCTCTCGCTGCTGTGTGTTGCCTTCTGCCTTTTAAATTAAAATACGAGAATTTTCCAAACTGTTGAACAACTCATACAAACGAAAATCCACGGATTGTAACCAACTGGTTACAAGTTGAAGCATTAATTCAAAGTTTTTTTTTTCCTCGATTTGTTTTCCGTCGATCTTGTTTTCCGTGCTGAGCACCAATGCTACCGACGCCAGGGAGACAGCTCCCACACCTGGACCCTACCTATCGACCCATCAACTCATGAACCGCGGGACCAACGGCTTTACTTCCCTTCCGAAGGAAGGCGTGATCAGAGATGTTATGCCTCAGAACATCCCGGCGACGCCGACTGGGATTAAACCCAGGCCTGCTGGGGTGAGAGGTAATCACGCTTACCACTACACCACCGGCACCGCTTAATTAAAAGTTGTAACAAACGAATCAAAAAAGGTAAATTGATTATAGCAAATTCTTATTACAAAGAGAGAGATTTTTCGTTCAGCAAATTTTCATCAATTTTTCGGTAGTTATTGAATATGTCTTATTCATTTTTTGAACGTTGCATCTTAGGATCATTGTATTTGCAGTTTTCAAAAATATAGGTTTTTTATGTAAAATTGAAAGGTGCTCCTCTTGCCCGGGTGGCGATCTTGCGTCGTTCTCCTTACATCACAGGACTGCAACGCCTGTCATCTGCGAACAACTCGAGTGAAGCCAAATTTCTCTGGTACTCTTGTGCTATTTAATTTGGCAGCTCCTCCTTTTCCTCTACGATTAAGCTTGGTACATCTCGCACCGCGTTGCGAAAAATAGAGTGAATGTTCTAGATTACTTTATAGGAAAGTTTGAACATACTGAGAGGTAAGCACATATCATCGGTAAGAGACATGTGTGTGAGAAAATTTGCGAAAAAATCTAAGGGCACCGGTGGGATTCGAACCCACAATTCCCATTCAGTACACGGGTGCATTGCCAATTATACAACGGTGGACCTATGGTCTACGGATGTATTTGGCTAATGACATTTGAGTTTCGAATCCGTTCCCCACCCTAGTCTTTTTGCGCAAGCGTTCTCTGATACACAACAATCGTCTATTATCGACGATATGTGCTTGTACCGCAACCACTCAGTATCAGTCGATGTGAACAAACACAGCTCATTTTTTGTTATTCATCTTACATGCTGAAATATGTCCAGTACAGTATGACTCTAACATTTTGAGCTGCCGGCCTAGTAGTAAATTTACGTTATAGTAAAGCATGATTCACGAAAACTATGCTCGTCAATTCGAAAATATAATACATCAATTTTTAATTGATCATTGTAGGAAATTAAGAATGGTTTTGAGGGTATTAGGTTGGTTGCCACTTTGCCGCATTTAATGTTACATGATTGGAGCTTAACTATGTTATGAAGCAGCAGCGCTGCTGATGTTTTTGGCAGTTGCAAGAACTGGATCTCATTGCAGGGGGTTGACTTACATAGCATTAGCACATTGACTTCTCGACGTAATATCTCAGTAATACCAATCGGTGGAAACTAACGATTTAAATTGTCTCACTACTTAACTAGCCTATTGGTCCCAAGCAAATCGATAAACGTACCCCATTTTAGTCGAAATTCTAGTACTACACTATGTTTGTTTTGATTCGCTATGGGAGTTTGACAGATAAAATGAGGGGTACGTGGATTTTCCTATGTTTCGAGGGGTGCATCGATTAGCTTGGGACCGAAGGGTGTACCAGAGCTGAGCCAGAAAGTTGAGCACGTTTCTTGGGGATCTTCTAGTCTTAGAGTTATAATACAACCATAGAGATAACTCTAAGACCAGAAGGTCCCGAAGAAACGAGCTCAACTTTTTGGCTCAGCTCTGGTACTCTCTTTGGTCCCAAGCTAATCGATGCACCCCTCGAAACATAGGAAAATCCACGAACCCCTCATTTTATCTGTCAAACTTTCATAGCGAATCAAAACAAACATTGTGTAGTACTAGAATTTGGCTAGAATGGGGTGTGTTAATCGATTTGCTTGGGACCAATAGGCTAGTCAAGTAGTGAGCCAATTTAAAATCGTTAGTTTCGTATTGATTGTTGATACAACGTTGCTACTGTAGCAGTGTAAAATAGATTTTTTTTTATATTATTTTTTCAACCACATAACCAGCTGTCAAATTATTCAACTTAACAGCGGTTTGTTTTTTAAATATTCAACCAGTAAAACGCATGTATTAGTGAAACTGCTCACTAATACAACCGGTGGAAGCTATGGGTACTACTCCTAGACTACATAAAATTTTCGTCAATTTTCTCATTTTCCGGCAAATTTTTGAGGTTTTCCACAGGAAACCATGAGGCAAATTTACATCGCTGAGCTCCTGCACTTTTGGCGATTATGAGTGAACTAAACTCAAATTTGGGTCGTTCTCATTCGCCGTGCAGAGGAAAATAATAAACAACTCAGGGGAAACATTTCAGAAGGGTCTAACTCGAAACTTAAACAATGACTTTGATCGTCGGTTTCTTACGAATGACTACATACCCACTCAAACTAACTAAATCATCTAACAGAGAAATGTTTGTTCTATAAGCTAGTGTAGTCAGATTCCGTAGGTGTGCGGTCATTCAAAAGAAATTGACGTTCAAAGTCATTGTTTGCGTTTCGAGTTATACCCTTCTGACATGTTTACCCTGAACTCTACACGGTGATGCACCCGCTAGTGCTATAATCGCTATGTACATAGTCTGGCGGATAGAATTTCGATCGGAACCAATTAAATATATTTTAGACCAACAATTGAAAAGGTACTATCAACTTTTATAAACAAAACGTTGATTACCAAATTACCAGCATAATCTGATAGGGGAAACTTTCCTCAACCCAAAGATGGTGTTAGTTTGCGTAGGCGAGCCTTGAGACACGAGAAAAGCGTTTGCGAAGTTTTGTTCGGAATAGCTGATATGCTCTTTTCTGTTGTTGGTCGTGATTTGCTCGATTGGATCTGCTATTTGACAGCTCAATTGGTTCCCGAGATTCTATTTGCCAGACTACGAATATAGTGACTATAGCTAGTGTGCGTGCGTTAAACGTCACTAATCTATAGCACAGACAAACAGACATAATACTCACAATTACATTCTTCGCAAACAAGGTTTTAGCATAGAGGTAACTCTAAGACTAGCAGGTCCCGAAGAAACGTGCTCTGCTTTTTGGCTCAGCTCTGATACTTTCTTCGGTCCCAAGCTAATCGATTCACCCCTCGAAACATAGGAAAATCCACTAACCCCTCATTTTATCTGTCAAACTTTCATAGCGAATCAAAAAAAACATTGTATAGTACTAGAATGGGGTACGTTAATCGTTTGCTTGGGACCAATAGGCTAGTCAAGTAGTGAGCCAATTTAAAATCGTTAGTTGCGTATTGATTGTTGGTTTTAGCGTATGGACGTCTGTCAAAAGTTGTTCCAATCATTGAGGCCGTGTAGGAATATTTAATGGTTTAATGACGATATTCGTAAATCAAAGTTGGAGCGTAACCTTGCTTATAGAGACTGGCTCAGAGCATCACCGGAAACGGAAATTAATAAACGGCAGCTGTACAAAACATTCAGAAATGGAACAAGCTGAAGCAAAGAAAGAGTATGGGCGTCTTGTAGTGAAACTTTTCCAAGCTTTCGCCACCTACATTATGAAGTGAGAACTACTAGAAGGAGGATAGTTTTCAAATTATCCAAGTAAAACAGACGATTTTTGGGGCACATCGGTACATAAAGAAAAACTAATAATTTCCGGTGGAAACTTTTGCTTGAATCGTGTAAGAAAACGTATTTGCAAACTAACTGTTATTATTTCGGTATGGATCGGAGATGTTTTCATGGAAAATTATGCATAACAAGTTTGCACCCACAGGTAGAGGATACCTCCTGCGCAGCTGCATTTTTCGGAAAATTGTGAATATGTGCGATTTCCACTAGGATGAAAGTGGAAATTAAGTAAATTTATTTAGGAAAGATTGTATTATGCTGGTGATAATGGAGAAATGGTTGTATAGGACGCCAATATTCAATTAATGTTCATTTTGGCCTTTTTTTAGGTAAACATATTGATACCCACAATTTTCGACGGAAAACGCAACGGAACTTCATTCACTCAACACGCACCATACTATAAAATGGTGCTAGATGGTCTTCAAAGTGATAACAAGATGACAAATCATCTTTATTTTGAGTAATTGCCGTGAAATGAAATGAATATATCTTATGAAAGTTCACCTGGAAAAGTCAAAGATGCACATCAGTCTGATCGTGAAAACATTTTCTTCTTCAATTCGAATGTTATATTGGAAGGATTTTACGCAGGCTTGATGAAAATTACGATTTAATGCTAATTTTCACGAATTTTATATGCAGTCCGTCAACATTATCATCATCATGCAGTGGCGACATCTGCGTTGAGCTTTTACGGCAATCTCCCAATACACGGGATTTATACAACAACCGACAAAACCACGTCAAACTAACTTTGGAAGCATATTAAAAGTTTTAGGCTGGGAAAAGTATTCTCACCTGATTGCAATTTTTATTCTGATTATGTAATACCTTGGTCTGACTGCATAATTATCGATGTTATAACTCTCCTGTCTGGCCAGCTAAGCCGTGAATCGTCCGCTCATTTTACCAACGGTCAGACAAATTATCAACCTACGAGAACACCATACGAATCTCACTACAGTTTTGCGTTCAATCAGATTCAATTCTCGAATGCGGTAGGACTTGATGGAATAGCAATGCAATATCTGAAGATAACTTTGCCGTTATTTATTGAACACATTAATCATATTGTCGAGCAGTTTTGAGACAACCTTCTACCACCGAAAAACCGACATGAACAGAGCTTAAAGGGTGTCCACGATGAAATTGCCACACTATGAAATTGCTCTAACTTTTTAACCGTTGGGTAGAATTTAATGAAAATTTGGGTGGATTTAGTTCATAGTGCATTATTTACATCCTGCAAGTTTTAAAGTCCTGTGATCAAAACTCGCGGAAATGGAGTCGAAAGAACAGCTCGTGCGTGATAAAATCTTGCGCATTCATCACGAGAACAAGGATCTCTCGCATCGTTCCATCGCTAAAACGTTGGGAATCGCGAATTCCACGGTGTCGCGAGTGATTAAGCGGTTCGAGGAACGGTTGACCACCGATCGGAAGCCCAGAAGTGAAGGAAATAGTATTCCGTACAACACCAAAAATCACAACCGCGTAGTTGGGGCCTTCAACCGAAATCCGAACGCCTCCGTTAGGGATGTTGCTAAGAAGCTGCACCTAAGCCGAAGTTTTGTCCAGAAGGCCAAAACTAAGGCTGGGCTTCGAACGTTCAAGGTACAAAAGGCCCCTAATCGCGACGAGAAGCAGAACAAGTCCGCCAAAACCCGTGCCAGGAAGTTGTACCTCAACATGCTGACGAAAGTTGAATGCTGCATCATGGACGACGAAACATATGTGAAGGCCGACTTCAAACAGATCCCCGGCAACCTGTTTTTCACGGCCAAGGATAAGTTCAGCGTTCCGGAGCATGTCCGCACTCAGAAGATGTCCAAATTTGCGAAGAAATTCCTGGTTTGGCAAGCCATCTGCACGTGCGGGAAGCGGAGTGCCCCTTTCGTGACCCAGGACACGATGAACGGACAGGTGTACATAAAAGAGTGCCTCCAGAAGCGGCTGCTTCCTCTCCTGAAGGCCCACAACGTCCCAACAATCTTCTGGCCGGGTTTGGCCTCATGCCACTACTCCAAGGACGTGCTGAAGTGGTATGCGGACAATAAGGTCAATTTCGTGCCGAAAATGTTCAACCCTCCCAACACTCCGGAGCTCCGCCCCATCGAGAAGTACTGGGCGATTATGAAGCAGCACCTTCTTAAACGACCTAAGGTAGTGAAGACAGTCGAGGAACTGAAGAAAGTATGGGTTTACATGCAAAAAACGGTTGATTCACAGGTTGTGCAGAATCTTATGGTCGGGGTTAAGGCCAAGGTGCGGGCATTTGCGTATGGACTGTAAATAAAATACGAGTAAAATGGTAAAATGAAGTTTAATAGTTATTTCTCAATCCCTGAAAATTTGATGGCAATCGGATGAAAAATCGAATTTTGCGAATCAATTTTGTGTGTGGCAATTTCATCGTGGACAGCCTTTAAAATTATTGACTGCCTAGGCTGAGTGTGAAAGCACTGCACTATTCAATCCATTGCCCTGTGCAGACAGTTTGTACCAAACGGTAAACGACGAGGCAATGAAAGAGCCAACAAAAACATTCAGTCACTCACGAGCAGGCGACGCACACCGCTTGCCTTCGCTCACACAGCATGTAATTGGGTTCTTTAAGGATATTGAGGTAAATTCGTAATCTGCATTAAAAATGGAACCCAAACCCAAAATTTCATCAATTTTGGCACACTGGAACTATTTTAAATAAGTACGATTACATTTGCAAAAATCACCTTATTAGCGCCCCTCGGTGTCACTTTGTATGGGAGCGAGCTGTCAGTTTGTCAGTTTAGTGTCAAACAGTGAAGTTATTATTTTGTTTTAAATCATGATTTAAAAATCGAGATGAAAGTGCGTAGGGTTGAAACAAATATCGCTGTGCTCAGAAAACGAAGCTCTTCTAGATGATATATAAAAACCGATATATTTTTCAAAATTAAAGAACCCGCACAGCAAAAAAAATGTAATATCGATCAATGTAATGCAAACTGATGTATGAAATAATGATGTAATAGCAAAAAGCGGATACAATATTACATCAATGGATGTAATTTTGTTCGCAAGATCGATGTACATCGTACAACGTTATATTACACAACCGATGGATTGACCTGGTTGCAGCAGTTTGGATGTAATATTCAACAACTTTTTTTTCTGTGCAATTGAGTCATTTTTCCATAGAAAATGTACGCTCAGTGATTCAAAACAAATATTAGGTACCATCACGGCAGAATAAACGTGTGACTGAGCTACTGACTGAGTGCTCGGCTGTCAGTGACTCGTTTACCTCTCAATCATTCAGACTCTCACGAGGCAGTGAATGATGAGGCAGATGGCAGTTCATATTCATATCAAAATGACTCGATGAACCTGACTGTTTTGCGCACTGGACATGAATGATCATACAAATTACAAAGAAATTTCTGATCAAATCACAAAACTGAGATCTGCGCCGTGTTCGCTGAAAATATTTATCCTAGACACGAACAAGCGTACAAAATTTATGAGTTGCTTCGTGTCAAATCTATTTTTATCTAGATAAAACATTTCTATGGTTTTGACAGATGGGATTGCTGCACATTTGAATCGGCCGTTATGGATTCTCGATCAAGAGTTAAATTTAAGTTTCATGTCGGTTCACCGATTTTTAGAATTCCCAAATTTTCTAACTGGTTCAAAATATAAACCAACGGCTAGCAACTAGATTTAAAAAAAAAAAATGAAAAAATTAGTTTGACCGCCCACGGTTGCTGCTCTGTTATTACCAGATCAGCTGCAATTACACAGAGAACCAAACAGATGATGTTTGGGACTAACATTCATCCTCAATGTGTAAGAACTGGAGATCTAATATTTAGCAATACCAGCGCCGGCCGTGTCCGAATGCAGGTCAACTAGGGAATGGGAAGGAATGTGTTGACGTGGTACTCGCTGTGAAGGAAACCGAGAAATCCTCTGCGCTTCCACGAGAAATCACTGGGATGTTGGATGTGGGGAAAGGTTGCACCGCACACGCAGGGATCGTTTTTTGGTAGAGCGATTATAATACACAAACACACGCGCGCGCACTCATCCAATTTCTATTTTTAGATCAGGACCCACACTGTGGTAAGTGATGCGATCGGTGTTAAAGAAGAATTTGTTTTCATTAAAATCTAGTGGGTATAGAATAAGGCAAAGTGAAAAATTGCAAGGAAGGGGACGGGCCTGGGATTGAACTCCCGACCTTCTGCTCAGTAAGCAGAAACGGTAACCACTGAGCTACCGAGCCTCGTCTCCAACGGCTAGCAACTAGATTTAAAGACCATAAAGCGGAGGTCAATAAAGCTAAAAAAAAACAAGATGGCAAAGGCTTACCGCATGATTTCAAATCAAAGGTTGCAGAACACATCTTCACCAAGAGCCAACAACTGACGACGGGAGACATAATGGTTTTACAAACCGTGTCTACACTATGGGATTTGGACGTTGCAGAGAGTCTCGAGATCAACAAACAGCGGGCTTCAACTTACTCAACTGGGATCAAGGAAACGGACACACATAGGTTTTCAAGATACTCTGGAACACAGCAACGGGTAAGCAGTGCTCCTTCTATAGAAGATTACAAATAAGTTTACATCTCATAAGTGAAGATGTACCTACACACTTAATCTAGTTCGGTAAAATCTCCAACAGCCGATTACCTCTTCATTTACTTTTGCTGATTTCTCTGCAAAATATCTATTTGTTAGCTGATATCTCAGCAACATCTTATTTGTTAGCTGATTCTCGGCAATTGATTTACTGAATTTGCTGAGATTGCAGTGGATTTTCCCTTGCAGAACTACTCGGCTGTTGGAATCTCGACGAAAAAATTTAAGTGTGTAGGTTTAATATGTATTCGGTAAGTTGCGATGGTTCTTCAGTCCAGTATTAGTACAAGACACTGAAGAAGTCTGCACATTGTAGACGAAATACGGGTATCGGTCAAATATAAGCTATTAAGGTAGAGGAATTAAAAGGAAATTACTTACCTAGGTTTAAATATAAGTAGGTTCAACCAACCTGGTTTAAAAATATTTTAGCCCATAGGCTCTCACTACTGTGTTACTGCAATCGAGTGTGTAAAACATAGAATACGACAAACAATTACCCCGCAAAGTATGCATACCGCTATTCACAAAATATGGCTTGTGCAAAATATTGCTAACAAGGAATCGATCATCGCATGCAACTTCAACTGCTCGTACACGCAGTTGAAAACATCCACAAATAATTGAAATTTTATCATTTTGGCAAAAATGGCAATTTGAATTGTATTCAAAAGTTAGTTAAAACTCTAAATTGATTGAAGTATTTCACACGGGAAACAATTGGCATGTACTTCAAATGTAAGTGTGGATTTCTCACACCCTCTGTATACGCTTTTTACAACAACTGTGAAGGTACTTTTACAACAAACTGTAGCGTACATACAATTTTTGCCAGAATGAAAATTGTTGTCTAAAATCTTAACAAGAAGATGAATCGACAAACTAGGTAACATAAGTTTTACAAAATTATTTTAAAAAAACAAAATCTATCTGCTTCCAAGCACTGCAGGTACATCTTTTTATACAAATCTGTAAAATAATCTAACATTTACGATTAAGTAAATCTACGATTTGTTGACTTAATACCACCGAAAAACCGACATGAAACTTAAACTTAACTTTTGCTCGAAAATCTAGAACGGACCATTTGTTCAGAATAGATCAGACACGAACCAACTCATAAATTGTGCAGCGTGTTCTTGGCGTAGATAAACGTTTTCCTTTAACGTGGGCACAGATGTCAGTAGTTTGCTGAGCAGAAATTTCATGGTAATAGGCTAAAAACGGGTATCTGTCGAATACAAGGATCGATGGAGGGCAAATGGTGTTTATTTCTTGTACTTGTGTGGTTTACTATTTTGAATTCTCAAGTGACACAGACGTGCCTTTTTAACTTTAATTAATTTGAATTTTTTTATAATTATTATTTAAGTTGCTAGTCCTATCAGACTTGTTGAGAGTATGATGGATGGAGGGATAGATGCTGTCTAACTTATCTCTCGGCTCTATTTTTAGATACCTATTCAACTGCCAAGCTACATACACATACACTAGGCATAACTTTTATTTTTAAATCACGTTCGATACTGTTTACTGTAACATTTCTAACTACGAACGTATCATACTTCGTCTTGTTCTTAAAACTCTTTACTATTGCCGAATAAAATAACTTACAATTAGCTTTAGTAACTCAATTACTAAGTAAGTAGTACGTGTGTTCTTCAACCCGAACATTGTCCGGAATAGTTCATGATCTCTTGGTTTTCTTACCCGTTCTCGTTTTTTTGCCCAACAAACTCGATAACCTTTTCGATATCAAAATTACCGCTGCCAAGCTTCCAACAATCATGGCACTAAACACTACAATCACATCCCACGAATAGTAAACCGCAAGCGACAATTCCCCACCGTAGGACTTCTCCAGCCTGTGCTCTCGATTTTTCATTACATTCTCAATGCACCAAACCGACAACTCAACGGGAGTCTGCGGTCTGCTTCGATATGCTTCCGAAACGGCCATGGCAGCTTTCTTCATGCTAAAAGCGATCGGTTCTGTTATGCTGATTGATTGGACAAAAAATCTACAACATCTCACCTAGATCCAAGAGCGTCCTGAATGCATTGGTAGACGTACTCGGGTTGGTTAATGCTTTCGTAATGCATCGTGACTCCTATGCCCCGATTCATCAGGGCAGCTGCATTCAGAAACTGATCTCCGTAGATGGGAGTCGTCACGACCGGTACACTGCAGTAGACAGCTTCCGACACTCCCAACAGTCCGCCGTGCGATAGAAACAGTCGAACATTCGGATGACCTGAAAACAAGCTTAGATCAATGATAAAATTTGAAAATTAAACACGATTTCTTACACAGAACATCTCGCTGAGGAAGCCACTTTCGTACGACCACATTCTTTGGCAGATCGCTCGGGTTATCATCCTCCCATTTCCACAGAACCTTCATTGGGATTCGTCGTAGGGCACTCAAAATGGCATCGCGTTTCTCCTTCGGCAGCGTCGAAGCTCTCAAAACCGATCCCCACGAAATCACTATCACACCTTCGGGTGAGTCATCCAGCCACTGCTGAAGATCCATAGGTAACGGTTTCAGGTTTCTGATGTGCACGCCACCCACTTCAACAACGGCCGGAACGAGTGGCCTCGCCCCACTCAACGTGTAATGCTGATTGACCAGCACCAAACTAGTGTTCCGAGCAATATCCCTAACATCCGGAATACCATCCCCGAACTTGGCCGCCAGCAGTCGATTATCATTCCACTCCACGATGCGGTACAACAATTTCACCGATCGTGTCACGAACCAGTTCTCGAACCGCTCCCAAAAACTCATTTGCTCCGAAAAGGTGCTAAATTCTGAAGGAATGTACGACGGACTATCCGGTTGGCCAACGCGATCGTAGTGCCAAGGCATCAGGGCACAACTGCTAAGCCCTACGAACGGCACTCGCATCACGTGACTCACTCCAAGCATGCAATCCGTCGAGAAGAATTCCGTTACAATCAGGTCGAATGGCTTCGAGCGATGCAACGCCAACACCTGGTCCAATGCGGGAGAATTCAAAGCCGAGGAACAGGTACCGAATCCCCAATCGGCAAGCTCGTAGAATTCTACAAAATTGTCCATAAACGTTCGACGCGAGAAGCCCTGTAGGAGAGGTTAAACGGATCAATCAAGTTTAAATCGCGCAATAACCAACGAGTCTTACCTCAAGATTAAATGCATTGGTCAGAATGTCCTGCCCTTGAAAGGCGTAATCTTTGTAGTTTGGATGTGGGTCGTCCAAATTCGGAAAGTAACTGACCACCGTAACATGGTGACCTGATTCGGCCAAAGCACGCATGATGGGTTGGAACACCTTGAAATGGCTCAGGCCTGGGTGGGCGAATAGGCCCAATATTCGGTAGGCAGATGAGTTGTGCAGTAAGCTGATCCATAGGACACCTACAGCGAGGCCAATCCAACCCGTACGCATCACTATAAATAAAAATACAATAACAGAGGTGTTACTCAATCGATAGAGAGCAGCAGACTGATTTAGGTACCTACTACCAGCAACGCTATGCAGTACAAATGCAGAGTCGAGCTAGTGAAGCGATTCGATGTATGGGTGAGGAAAGTGTGATAAAGCATTTTTTCGATAACGTTTGATAAGAACAGAGTGTTTGTGTGCAGAAGGTTTGTGTTTAATTTAATTCAATGTTGAATGACGGAAAGAAGAAATAATCAGAGTTGAAGTGCCATTATTTCAAGCAGCGCTCATATGTGCCTATACTTATCTACATATTCAGCTCAATTTAAAATATCTACATTACACATAATTTTTAGATTTTTACAAACTACGATTTTTCAAATTAGAGGCTTATTTTACGGTATTAGGGTGCCAATGAAAAAAAAAAAATATTGAAACCGACCATATACAAAATGTTAGTCGGCGCCGGTGGTGTAGTGGTAAGCGTGACTGCTTTCTCACCCCAATGGGTCTGGGTTCAATCCCAGCCGAGGTCGGTGGAATTTTTCTGGGACATAAAAATCTCTGGTCACGTCTTCCTTCAGAAGGGAAGTAAAGCCGTTGGTCCCGGCCCATGTGTGTTGTGAATGGGTGCGATATCCTACGCAGGTGTTGAAGCTACCTTCCTTGCACATTCGATTGCCGTCAATTGATGGCAAATCGATGCCCGTCTGTGATTGGCACTAGATTGCGGAACAGAGACCGACGTTAAATAAATGAAAGAACAAAGATGATAAAAAATGCGCAGTTCCCTGAAAAAAGACCCTTGAGTTAAATCGGACATTATTTGGGATGGCAAAAAATCGTCAAAGTTTGAACTTTTTCATCGGAAAAATCTCCAAAAGAATAGGAGTGGGGATGTGGGGCAGTTCGGCAAACTTAAAATACCAAATTCATTGAAAACAATCGATGAGTTTTAATCAAATTGATAGTGTTAAACCATATTTACGTCACAATACAAATTGAATATTAAAAGTCAAGTTTTGAATCTAATGAAAGATGAAATGACGGCTTCGGGAATACCTTAAAACCTATAATCGCCAGGGGGTAAACAACGTCCTTGAGCGCTCAATTTTGGCATTTGGATACATCGTGTTTCAGAGCATCTGTTGGCGGTTGGTTTTAAGGTATTCCCGAAGCCGACATTTCGTCTATCACCTTCAGCTATTTGTGTTCTTGCAGTATAAATTCTGAGTATACAAAACACCCTTACATTATGAGATTCTATTTAATAAAAGTGGCCTAGCTTTTCTGAGACATTCTTTTTAACATTTGTGCATTTTCATTTGAAATGAAATTAACTTGAAAATGATTAACATCCAAATCCGCATAAAAAATAAGGTGTACAGAGCGAATAACCATGCAATTAAATTAAATTAAAATTTTGAAGAACAGGAATTCTGCGAAGTATTCTAACGATATTCCGGTGATAATTTTTGGAAAATTCAGAATTTTGATTGTGATTGTGTAGTATAGAAGGGGGTCAAGGGCCAGGTCTCCGATACTTTATGCACCTTAAATGCTATACCAGTAGACATGGAGTGTCACAGCATCTTTACCAGCAGGTTAAATAAGTTCTGTGTAATCCACGAATGTGAAACAGGGCGAGCCATAGTAACATCACCGGTAGGATAACGTATCGGCAAGACCCCATCTCAACATTAATGTATTAGCTGCCATAAGGGAAGAGACAAGGGAGGGATGGTTTGTGTCGATTCATAAATAGCTGTAACTTAAGGTGGTTAATTCGAGTATAAGTAAAATTATAGGTAAAATTCGTAAGAAATTACCTGATTGTTTATGATGCCTGACTTTACTGTGATGTTGTTGTTGGCGCTCTTGATGACGCCGCCCTCTATACTACCCACAAAAACATTATAATTATTGTCCCATCTTTGCTTAATTTGCTATTCATATCGGACAGTTATGCTTTTATGGGCAGTATAAGTCTGACGATGAGTCTGATGAAAATCCCAGCATGGCGTTTATTTCCTCATCAGGGAATCCCTCGAATTTCGTTGGGTAAAGGTCATCGCTGCTGCTATTGTCTGATACTGTTCCATCGCTCGCTTCGTACACAGATTCAACCATTGTAGTGGCGTTGTAGATGGCATTTTCCTCTCTTTCCAGAAATTCAAGGAATGGGCCGATCTCTTGATATCCTGTTTCACACTAGTTTTCCAGGTGTTATACGGCGACCAACTTTTTTCTTCACTGTGATTTATAATCGTTGTCTTCTTTAAAACTTCATCGTCTTGATCTAAAGAAAAGAAAATCGCCACTCCATCAAGCCAAATTCAAAGGTAGTACCTGTGTGATGTGTCGCATTCCAAAAGTGTTGAACCAAATGAATAATAAAAAAAATCTTTTTATTTTTGCAGCCATTAGACTCAAATTTAGAAAGAAAAAAAAAATCATTGTTAAAATCATAAATCTAAACTACACAATTATTCAATTTTGGTTGTAGTTAAATCACCGACAAACCGACATGAATGACCATACCAAAGACAATGCAATTCCTGACCAAAGCACACTACTGACATCTGACTCCGTGTTTACGGGAAATATTTAATTAAGCCGGGCTCATGGCATGCAAAAGTTATGAATTGGTTCGTGTCTGGCCTATTCTGGACAAATGATTTTTATCTAGATCAAAAAATCCTATAGTTTTGACAGTTAAGATCACTGCACATTTAAAACGGCCGTTTACGATTTTCGGGCATAAGTCAGAATTAAGTGTCATGTCGGTTTGTCGGTGGTTAAATTCCAACAAACTTTTGGTCCGCTAAATCACAACTGGCATCACTAGTGTGCATCTTTCAAAATGTAAAGATACAGATAAGCCCTGGGACCTGGTTGCAGGTAAGCAATCCTCATGGTTATGCCAATGCTCAGGGATAGTTTTTAGAAAATTCAGAAGCGATATAATTATTTGGAAATTAGGTATGAGGAGCAATTCAAAGAATTATTGGGAATGTTAATTTCCACGGTAATTTCAGGAGAATACGAAGTGCATGCTGAGGAGAACTCCAAGTGGTTTTTCAGGAGTAATTTTCGGAGAATTGCGAGAATGATTAATAATATGAAGAGCATTGCAGAGATTAATAATATGATGAATGTACAGTGGAATACCTGTATAATGAGAGAACGAAGGATTAGTAATTTCCATTTAATTCCACTACCTTACTTGCTTATCCTTGACAGATACGCGTATTTCGTCTACAATGTGCAGACTTCTTCAGTGTCTTGTACTAATACTCGACTATTAGTATTATATGGTGGTTTCATCAAGATAGCGCTATAACATGTTATAACTCTGTAGTCTGAACGTACTATTAGATAAGAAAGTTATATCACAGACAAATAGACATAACACATTGGATATTACTCACTGTAAAACATCTTCGCCAAAACATTTCCGCCATCTGTTGAGTACACTGTGGTGGGCAGTACACTGAACAGATGGCAACTATGCGCACCACAGGTGGCAGTTCTACCAACTAAGATACTTTTAAAATGACCGTTAAATCACAGACAAACAGACGTAACTCTTTGAATAAAATTTCCGTCCAAACATAGTACTGCTAAACATAGGACTGCAGTAACGACATATCGCGGGCTTCTCGCGGAAAACAAGCTTGCTCGCTGATTCGCAAACAATGCTGCATGCAAGAAACACCGTATATATAGAAACGTCAAAGTGATCCGATGATAGCACTGAGGCGAGTAGTTCGCGGAAACGATAACATTCAAACCAATCGTTAAATGCGCAAACGTTGATCCAGAATGAAGAGCTACGACTGTTTGTCTGTGGTTAAATGCTTGTTCGATGAACAACTTGCGAGTGTTATGTCTGCTTGTCTTTGGTTAAATGAATCTTAATATAGAAAAAAAACTTCATGGTTTAGGTTGTTTTATTAACGGCGCCGGTGGTGTAGTGGTAAGCGAGATTACCTCTCACCCCAGCAGGCCTGGGTTCAATCCCAGTTGACGCCGCCGGGATGTTCTGAGGCATAACATCTCTGATCACGCCTTCCTTCGGAAGGGAAGTAAAGTCGTTGGTCCCCGGTTCATCAGTTGATGGGTCGATAGGTAGGGTCCAGGTGTGGGAGCTGCCTCCCTGGCGTCGGTAGCATTGGTGGTCAGCACGGAAAACAAGATCGACGGAAAACAAATCAAAGGAAAAAAAGGTTGTTTTATTAAAAATTAAATATTCCGGACATGAAAGGGAAATTAGGGAGAAGATTTGGGGACGAGACAAGTTTTCATGTTGAAAAACTAGTTAAAATATTTGAAATACCGAACTTTGAAATTTAAGGTTCAGTAAGGAAATTAATCAAATTGCATTTAATTCTGGGGTTTTAACACTTTGAAAAGTTTCTTGTTCTTGGACTTGGAGTTCGAAACTTTAAGGCTTTGATATTGTATGAGATCCTAGACTCAAGTTTTGACTCAAGTAAATGTTAAACTTCAATGTTTAATGGTTTTGATTGTAAAAATTAAGCGGTCTCTGCAAGCTAGTTACAAGAGAACAATAGCAGAACTCTTGAAGAATACCGCTTCATCTTCCCAGACCACTCCAAAAAGCAGTAATAGGGGAAATGGCTATAATGTTGGCCTATGGATCTAAGATTCGGCCCATCGCTAAAAGTCTGCTATTTATCAATTTTATCTAGATGAGCGCGTCATTATGACGGTACTAATGGATATTTTTGGTCGCTATTGAAAATTTAGTCGATTGCTGAATTTACGTATGGGCCCATATTAGGAACATGTAGGCCGACATTACCTACATTTCCCCTGGTAATACCATAGAGGTAACTCTAAGACCAGCAGGTTCCGAAGAAACGTGCTCAACATTTTGGCTAAGCTCTGGTACTATCTTCGGTCCCAAGCTAATCGATGAACCCCTCGAAACATAGGAAAATCCACGAACCCCTCATTTTATCTGTCAAACTTTCATAGCGAATCAAAACAAACATAGTGTAGTACTGGAATTTATACAAGAATGGGGTACGTTAATCGATTTGCTTGGGACCAATAGGCTAGTCAAGTGGTGAGCCAATTTAAAATCGTTAGTTTCGTATTGATTGTTGGTAATACTTTCTCCATTTTGCCGGTTGATGATCTAGACTCTGACTCAGAGTCTGGTGAGGGTAGTCCGTTTGTCTTTAAATGCGATACAAGAAAACGAGCAAAAAAAAAACACCAACGAACAGTCTCGTAAGGCCACTCGTATGGACCGCCCTCCCCCTTAGAACAATCAAGAGGTAACGGAAATGCACCGAAACCTATTCCACCGGATTTTAAACCTTGTAATTATGACAAGAACTTTCCGTCACTTCCAAGATCATCTAAAACCAACAATCAATACGAAACTAACGATTTTAAATTGGCTCACTACTTGACTAGCCTATTGGTCCCAAGCAAACGATTAACGTTCCCCATTCTAGTCAAAATTCTAGTACTACGCAATGTTTGTTTTGATTCGCTATGAAAGTTTGACAGATAAAATGAGGGGTTATTGGTTTTTCCTATGTTTCGAGGGGTGAATCGATTAGCTTGGGACCGAAGATAGTACCAGAGCTGAGCCAAATAGTTGAGCACGTTTCTTTGGGAGCTACTAGTCTTAGAGTTACCTCTATGCTAAAACCCCAGATGTCCCAGTTTTTCGGCCAGAAAATCAGCAAAAACATGCCCCCATGTGTCGTGACCTGGCCGAGGTTTCAAGACCAGTGAGGTGCACATCCGTGCGCTACAACATTAGTTAAATGACTGATTCGATCATGCCAAGCGATGCACACAAGGCTCAATTCGTTCACGCATGCATATATGTGTGGGTTTATTTACACCTTAGATAATTAAAACATAGATTTGCCACTTCAGAAAATAAACTGGCAACATAAATGGCGCCTGACTGAGAAAGGCGGTCAACGGGTGAACTAATTTTTTCTCCCGGCGCATTTATAACTTTGCACGCTAAGATTGACTTACTTAGATTGCACAAAGAAATTATCTTGATTGGGTGCATAGCGACAAACCCAAATGGTGTTCATATATGATTTATTTTTATGCAAAATTGACATAAATTTTCCCGTGTTTTGGTTCGTCCAGTTTACGCCCAATTTGAGTAAACATAATCTATGTACGGCTTATTTAATCATAGCGTGCAGAGTAATTTGTGATTAACGTGTATATCTGCATTTGCGTGAACAAACACTTTGAGTACCGATTTCTATATGAAACAACAGTGATTCATACCAGAAACCAAAATAAGGTTTCAACGGTGGGAGTTTCAAAATTGTACGAGAGCTGCTTCCAGTCCAAGTTCAAAAACGTTTCACAATATTCTAAAGAAAAAAAGGTGTTTCCGTAGCTGTTGTTTTTTTATGAACATTTGAATGATATTTTCTTGGGTTTCAGCTCAAGAGACTTAGAGAAATGGATTAACGTCTGCGGTGTCATGACATTCTCGAAAGAGTCGGTTATTTGCAGCGATCAGGATGACGACCTCATTATTCCGCTTTGCAAAACTAAAGAATTAGCTGTTCCGTCTTCAAATCGGAACGTTGCGAGCCAAATTTCACGTTTAGATGGCATTAGTTCGATGGATGTTGACTTTCAATTTAGCGAGTCGGAATCGGAATGTATAGAGATTGACGATATTTATGACAATACAGTTGTACATTATCAATATTATTGACAATATTTCTCCACCACTTTAGATTGAACACAGCTAATAAAAAGCAAAACAAAACCGATGTGGCATAAACAATTTCAATTTTCAACATCAGACGTGGAATGCGCCATCCAAAAAAATAATGTACGCAGGGCAGTTTTGATTCGAAATGCGCACCCATTTCGGCTGCTAAACTTTTAGCTCACCCGTTGGCCGACAGATAGCGCGCTATCAATGTTACTTTTCGAGTAAAAGCAGGGATGCGCGACTGAGCAATCTATGTTTTAATTATCTAAGATTGAATTCAGTTCGGATGGTCTGCCTAATCCCTGGTAGACCTCTGGAAATAATACATAAGACATCCATAATGTTTTTCAAATAAAAAGCGTTAGCAGTAAGTCCAGGGTTTGCATACAAAATGGCTAGATATTAGACCTGCAAATTAAGCTCCTTGAAGAACGCTCCTGTCTTTCCAAAACTATCGTTTCCTGTTTGCCGAACAACTTAAAATCACGGTTTCTCATACCTTATCTAGCCACATCAGAATTCGAAGGCATTTTGCGAACCTACATAAAACCACTCTCAATTTGTTAAATTGTCATTGTATTTAAAAAAAAGCAAAGAAAATAACATCGAACGAAATTCAAAAAATTCAGACAACATTAGATGTGGTCAAACAGTGTAAAAGAAAAGTAACTGAGTTCCGAACTCCGAACGAGGAATCCTGCTTCATATCGATGGCATTCCGATGCCAGAAACCGTCGTCTTTACTCGAGCAGAGGTCTCAGTCCAAACTTGATCTTCAGGTGATCATTGACGAGAAAACCTTCGTCGCGGTACAACGCATAGTGGCTGATGACGCTTTTCCACGTAAAACTGGTTCCCTTGGAAAAGTCAAACACGCGATCCTCCCGGATGTTGGCCTCTTCGCACTCGTTGAGCACTTCCAGGAAGATTTGACACCTATGAGAAAGCAAAAGAAAACCCGTTGCAGAGTTGGATTTTACCAAATGTTGTAATGATATGAACTTATTCCTCGCTCCCTTGGCCAGGCAAATGTAGGCGTTGACGTCCGACTTGCTCTCGGCGGAGAAATTCGGTTGAACAATCACATAGATCGTAACTCCGTTGTAGGCCGTCAATTGTGGTGAATAAAATTTGTTATCTTTAGAGCATCTATAGATTTCGAAACTACCGATGGCGTACGGATTCCTGGAAAACAGGAACCATGTTATTAGAATCGGAAGATGATAAAAAAAAATGCTGAACGGCCATTACATCGATTTCATAGCGATTTGCATAGATTCCAGCTTCGCTTGAAGTCGTTTCAGATCAGCGTTTAGCTTCTGTTTGTCCACTTCGGTCGGCGTCAGCGGAACATTAACCGAACTACCCGGAGTGGATGGTCTTTCATCGGCTGCTAGTTTCAACTCTTTGATCTGTCGTTTGAATACCATTGTTTGTGTTTCGTACAAGTCTTTCAAACGTTTCATTTCGCAACTCGAACGCATCATGTCTCCTTGTTGAATAAAATTCTGATCCTTTACTGCGGCCAGTTCCATTTGCAAATGACCAGTTGCCTTCCGTTGTTCTAGCAGCAGTTTTTTTACCAGAATATTTTCTTCGACTATGTTCTCCGAACGGATGCCGATCTTCAACCGCAAATCGCCCGCCTTGGAAAGAAATCCGCTATTCTGCAGCTCATCTAACGGAATCAGCTCCGTTGGCAGCAGCTTTTCACGGAATGTAAACGTCTTACTAGTCATTTTCATTTGATTCAAATGGGATATTTCCACAACGGCACGAAAGTTGAAATCTCCCACCAATAGATTCGGATACATCTCTAAAACTATTGACGTAGCCCGAATATGACAGATCGTTATCCATTGAATGCCACAGTCGTCTTCTAACTGGAACGGAACACGTTTGTTGCTTTGGTCCCCATCAAGCGGAACGTTGAGAACGATCGGCTCTAGTGTGCACGCTGGAAGTAGATCGCTGCAAAGAAATAAACCCGGTTTGAAAGGAATCGCAAAATCTCATTCACAATCATTCATACCATTGGATATCATCCCAAGTTACCGATTGCACCTGCAGCTGTTCGACGTCATTCAAGATGCGTTCGCACCTTTCGTTGAGCATTTCCTGCTGTCTCAGGAAATCGCTCGTATTCAAATCCCTGATCTGCTGCAGCATCTGTCGGTTTTGCAGTTCCATCTGCAAAACGTATTCCTTGATTCCTATTAGAGTTCTTTTCTTCTCGGCCGTCTTCCCCAGCATCACGGCCGTCCGGTTGCGAATCAACTGTTGAATCTCATTCAGGATGTTCTGTTCAACATTCTGCACAATCTTTAGATTATCATCGACCTGCCGAATCGCTTCCCAATCAATCAGTTTCAACCGCTGAGGAATTTTCCGGAACTTTTCAACCGTTTCCAACAGCTTTTGGCGATAGATGACCTCGACCGTATCGATCGTATGTCGTTTGTGTTCCGGTAGCAGGACAAAACAGTCATAGCAAATCTGCAGATTGCAGGTCAAACAGTACAGATCCAGAGTCCGTTCTGGATGCAACGGACAAGTGACGATGCCCTCCTTTTGTCGACGGTCGCGGTAGCACGCCAGGCACAGAATGTGCGGTACACTGAACAGCGACACGGAATCACTCGGTTCCCGGGAACACTTGCTGCAGCAGGACTTGTCACATCCGGTGCACAGCGCTACGGATTCTGCAAGGGTTACCGCGGAGCAGTTCGTGCAGATCACCGGGTCGGAGGCGGATGCCATCGTTAAATTCGTTTTAGCTGTATTTGATCGATAATGGATGGAAAATGTTTAGACAGAAATTACGAACAACACCAGGCACGTTCTTATCACTGCACATAACCAACAAAGAATGGTCATAAGAGATGAACTTGATTTGACAAAGAAAACTGTTATAATATATACGATCCCGTTATTCAATGAGCTGGATTCCGAGGTGAAGTAATCGGTTAAGTTGTGTGAGTAAAACCATAGAGGTAACTCTAATAGAGATTGCTAAAGTGTGATTGTGTCAGTGATTTGTTTTCATCGGGAAAATTTTCCGCCATGAAGTTTTTTTTCCCGATGAAAACATTTTGCGTATACGTATACGTGACGTAGTGTGCGTGCAATAAACGTCAGCAATCTCTATAGCGAATTCGTTTATTATCGGGGTTGGAACTGGAAACCGAAACCGAACTTTTTGTCAGTGCGAACCTCAACCTGAGCTAGGTTTTAAAAACAAACGAGCAAACTGACGTTTGTCAGAAAACAAGCAGACCCAATCTTCCCGAATAGAAATTGTAATGTAGGAAACATCAGCAGACATCTTCAATACATTAAATTTTAACGTGTATTGCTGTAACCTTAATGTATTCAGACTTCAGTGTGACGTCCAAGTACATAAAAATACATTAGCCTCAAACGTTACATTAGAATCAAACATCATCACGATGTAATTTGTTGCACGCATAAAACATCAGAATACATCCAATGACAACAGAACCTAACGTTACATTAGAATCAAACTTCATCACGATGTAATTTGTTGCACGCATAAAACATCAGAATACATCCAATGACAACAGAACCTAACGTTACATTAGAATCAAACATCATCACGATGTAATTTGTTGCACGCATAAAACATCAGAATACATCCAATGACAACAGAACCAAACGTTACATTAGAATCAAAGTTCATCACGATGTAAATTGTTGTCCCTCGGTCTCTCGCCGCATGCTTATTTGTTTATTTGTTTATTTGTTATGGTTGCATCAACAGACTAGAAATAGTCCCAATGATGTGTTGTAAAAAATACAGATTATACAGACGACATACATATACTACAGTTACTACAGTTACAAACGAAAATAACTTGGAAAGCATTGTCAAGTTACTAAAAATTTATAAGTCTTAAATTTTACACTTAGCTGTTGGGTATCAAGCGCCTTCGGTCAGCAAAAAAGGCAGAGAATCTTCGGCGAAGCATATTCCGTGTCAAGTGGAAATCGAACATCGACGCTACTCGGTTGAACACTAGCTGCAAGCCGTAAATAGCGCTCCCTATGCTATAATTAGTTCGAAGAAGTGGAAGTCTCAGTTTGCAAAGTTTGTTTTGTCCTGAGTCAGCACTACACGGCGAATGAGAACGACCCTAATTTGAGGTTAGTTCACTCATAAATCGCAAAAAGTGTAGGAACTCAGTTTTGAATTAATTTCCCTCATGTTCCGAATATGAGAAAAGCAAAGATTGGATTATCTGGATTCTCGTAAATTTTCCTTATTTTAGGGCAGATTATTGAGGTTTTCCACAGGAAAACATGCGGCAAATTTACTCATCCTGCACTTTGTTCGATATTGAATACACTGTACTCAAATTTGCGTTGGTCTCATTGGCCGTGTACAGTTTTTTTTCGCAGTGGGAAAAGTTTGATTTGTTTACGAAGTGCCCGGGAAAGTGCCAATAATGTGTCCGTCGCGAGTTTTGGTGGCGATGCAATGTTTTTCTGGTAAGTAAATGTGAATTTATTAATTTAATGTAATGTAATTATTTTTTTTTTTTAGGAAAGTGTACCGGTACCAGTCCCAGCCGAATCCCGGTAGGGAATCCGAAGCTGGATCCCGGGCGGGGAGTTTGCAGCCAGATCTCTTTGCAGGTTAGTCAGTGTATTTTTTTACTAAAAGCTACAAGCCCGATGACGGGTTCCGTAAACGGAGCCCGATGGGGATTCCGTAGACGGATCCCGATGGGGAAACCGAATACGGATCCCGATGGGAAAACCGAATACGGGTCCCAATGGGGAAACCGAATACGGATCCCGATGGGGATTCCGTAGACGGATCCCGACGAGGATTCCGTAGACGGATCCCGACGGGGAAACCGAATACGGATCCCGATGGGAAAACCGAATACGGATCCCGATGGGAAAACCGAATACGGGTCCCAATGGGGAAACCGAATACGGATCCCGATGGGAAAACCGAATACGGGTCCCAATGGGGAAACCGAATACGGATCCCGATGGGGATTCCGTAGACGGATCCCGACGGGGAAACCGAATACGGATCCCGATGGGGAAACCGAATACGGATCCCGATGGGAAAACCGAATACGGATCCCGATGGGAAAACCGAATACGGGTCCCAATGGGGAAACCGAATACGGATCCCGATGGGGATTTCGTAGACGGATCCCGATGGGGAAACCGAATACGGATCCCGATGGGGAAATCGAATACGAATCCTGATGGGGAAACCGAATACGGATCCTGATGGGGAAACCGAATACGAATCTCGATGGGGAAACCGAATACGGATCCTGATGGGGAAACCGAATACGTATCCTGATGGGGAAACCGAATACGTATCCCTATGGGGAAACCGAATACGTATCCATTAGTTATCGTTTCGTGTGGAAAACCTGGAATTGGGTTGTATAATTTCGAAAAACAAACAAATTTTTTATACATCATCTGAACGAGCTTCGTTTTCTGAGCACAAATATATTTTTATCGTTCCCATAGACATTCATCTCGATTTGTAAACCAAGATTTAAATGGTCGATAAATTGCTTTAGATGACATTAATATCCTTTTGAATGACAGTTCGCTCTATGGCGGGGGCCGCTAAAATGGTGATGTTTGCAAATGTAATAACACTGATTTATCATAGTTCATGTGAACCAAAATTTATGAAATTTTGGATTTAGGTTCCATTTTTAAACCATTTTTTCAACCTATTAATATTGGATTCAGAGAGCCGCAATAATGGCGGTAAGCTCCAACTCGGATTAACTTTTAATACCGTCCCTGTTTGGATGATCTGCGTATTGTTTGCATAGCATCGTGTTGAATAACTCTGATGTCGACATAAAAGCAGCCGGACATTCTTGATCGGGATATAATCCGAGGATAATACCGATTTTAGCTTACAGCCATAAGTGATTTAATGAATAATTCGCTGATTGCGACTCTCTGAAAACTAAATGCACAGGTTTCATACGTCAAACTCATCCTTTGCAACGTCCTCTTGTAACTTAAAAATACAAAATGTCATAATAACGTAGGGTAGAGAACTACTTCGGCCTAATCGCCCGTTTTGGGCCTATCGAGCAGAAAACTTCAATAGAAATCCATTATTTCAGAGTTCGTCAATTCAATTATGCATTTGGTACGATACTTTAGTTAATAAGCTACGGAACGAAGTCAATGAGAACACGTGATATGAACGTTTGCACCCATTATTCCCAAAAACAAAAGAAGCGCTCCGACCGAATCAATTTTTATCTT
Source organism: Ochlerotatus camptorhynchus (assembly GCF_037179485.1). Lineage (NCBI taxonomy): Eukaryota > Metazoa > Arthropoda > Insecta > Diptera > Culicidae > Ochlerotatus > Ochlerotatus camptorhynchus. The sequence goes on along the minus strand of NW_027040598.1, from coordinate 1,694,431 downwards.
CATTCTTTATTCTTTATTTCCATTTCGTCAAGCCAGTGTAGACTACATACAATGATTAATACAATGTTTAATCTTCATCCGATAGGCCGAAGTGAATTCATTGGCGTTTCAATGGCGTTTCAATGCGCTAGGACGAGTTTAGAATCCGTAGGCCGAGTTTGGTGTCAAGAAGCAGTGTTAGACTTTTGACAATATCTCAACGATTGGTTTCTCTTTATCAAATCTTACGGTACATACGGATAGGTAAATAAATTTGGAAGCCATCAGTAATAATAACATTCCGTTTGGTGCTAAACTACGCTAGATAAAGAAGGACTAAGTGCGGGTTGTGCTTAATAGGCCGAAAATGGGGTAGTTAACCCTATAATGACTTCATAATTCCGAAAAAACATGTTTCCGGGCAGAATAAGTTTCATCAAGCCTTATGATGGTACACAAGATGGGTCGCAAGTTTATATAAAATTTAAAGTGTGGTTCGCAATCAGGGAAAGACTGAGATTTAAGAATTCTAATGTAAATTTTTCATAAATAATGCCAATTTAGAATTCTGTACTATCTAATAACTATTCTTCGAACTTTTAGGCAGTTTGGATAACAATTTAGCCAACGTATAAGATACTTACCACAGACAAACAGACATAACACATTGAATATTTCTCACTGTAAAACATCGTCGTTAAAACATTACCGCCCTCTGTTGAGTACACTGTGGTGGGTAGTACGCTGAACAGATGGCGGTAGTGTGGAAACGTCAAACGCAAGGGAATTGACTATGCGCGCCACAGGTGGCGGTACTACCAACTAAGATACTTTTAAATTGACCGATAAATGCTTGTTCGATGAACATCTTGCGAGTTTTATGTCTGTTTGTCTGTATACTTACTTTACTTTTGCTGATCCGACGTCCCTCGGAACCTAACCTGTATAACAAGTTGCGCCAACTAACTCGGTCCCTGGTTGCTTGTCTCCAATTTCTCGAGCGTCCCACACTTCCTACATCTTACTCCACTTGGTCTAACCACATAGCACGCTGTGCTTTTCTGCGTCTTGTACCGGCCGGATTTGAGGAAAACACCATTTTTGCGGGATTGTTGTCCGGCATTCTTACAACGTGTCCCGCCCGTGGAAGGGTACAATCTTCCACTTTTAGCGACTTTCTGGATATTGGGTTCGCCATAAAGTTACGCCAGTTCGTGGTTCATTCCTAAATAGAGCTGGAACTAGGGCGTAACAGCTTTTGTAATCAATGACTTCTCTCGATGATTTCGCGGAAGTCATGGCTCTCCAAGGCGAATCGACATCACCATCGATTAGAGAAAGACTTCTACTACCCGATGGATATGTTGGTTTGTGTAGGCGTGTCTTGAATTCCGAGAAATCAACAAGAGAAGTCATTGTTTACAAAGGCTGTTACGCCCTAATTCCAGCTCTATCTTGATTCTTCTACTCCATTCACCATTTTCATATACCCTCTGCCAAAGATGGTCCTAAGCACGCGTCGTTCGAAAACTCCCAGTGCTCCTCGAGCATTGTCCATTGTCATATTTTTCATGCACAATAATTTTGTTTATTATATATTTGCAGTTCGTTTGCAGCAATTTTTGGAGCGATCCGTGAAGGGGAAGGCTTGCCACTTGTATATCCGAACAGTGGACCAAACAAGCCAGCAACCCCGTCCAAAGTGTCATGCATTATTGACAAATTGGCACAGTGGGTCGATTTAAAGGGAGATCTGGAGGCGCAGCGATCACATTGTCATGATTGTCTGGTAGTTCACTCAAAAATGCTATAACAATCGCCAAGCTCGCTGTAATGTCACCAAGTGCCTCGTCACCCACGAATAGGCGCCTATGTCAGTGGTCTAACAACTCTTAGCGCGCTAATGGCATAGTTCCCCTGCCGCATAGAGAGTTGCCGCAATGATATTAGGTTAGCTAAGGTCAGTTAACTGACTGGTGGGAAACGGGAGCTTCAGCATTGACTGTTATGTACGCATTTTTATGATGTAATCTAACAACAAGCGTGTGTAGTGTTTACACGATCATGTTTCTAATTCTAATGTGTTGTAAATATAATTGAAAGCATTTGAAAAGTAAGATTCTAGTGTTTTGTATATCTAAAAACATTAGTAAACATCTACATTTGAAAACATTCAAACAACGTTTACTTTAAACGTTTTGTACATCTGAAAACATCAGAGAACATCAAACACGAAGTATAATTGAAAACATCCGAACAACGTTTAGTTCTAACGTTGTGTACATCCGAAAACATCCAAAAAAAGTTTGGTTCCAGCATCGGGAGGCATCTACGTTAGAAAACATCAGAATACATTTACATATAAAAACATCCGAACAACGTTTAGTTCTAACGTTTTTTACATCCGAAAACAACCGAAAAACGTTTGATTCTAACATCAGGAAACCTCTACATTAGAAAACATCAGAAAACGTTTACATATAAAAACATCCGAAAAACGTTTAGTTCTAACGTTTTTTACATCTGAAAACATCCAAAAACGTTTGTTTCTAACATCAGGAAACATCTACATTAGAAAACATCAGAAAACGTTTACATTAAAAAACATCCGAACAACGTTTAGTTCTAACGTTTTGTACATCTGAAAACATCCTTAAAACGTTTGGTTCTAATGTCAATAGATTGAAATTTTTGACGTCAGACCGACATTAGAATGGCAAAATTTTGTTCCAAAATTTCTGATGTATACACCATGTTACGTTGCTTAAATATAACTAAATCATAATGTTTCCTAATGTTTGACATCAGGCATACATTTGATTTCGATGCTGATGTAGACATCAAAATCAAACGTTGGGCTAATGTAAATTTCTATTCGGGTTGATACCCGATCCAGGTTGGAACTGAATAATAAACGAATTCGCTATAACCCTAATAAAAATTGTATGGTTAATTTGCTTAACGACGTGTTCTGGGTATCATCCAAACCATTTGTGGAATAGTTCAATGATTTGGGTTGTCGTTCGTTTATGGTTATTTTTTATTAGGGAAGACTCACCTCTGGCTGACCTCTGGTCCTATCTTCGGTCCCAAGCTTGTCGAATCACCCCTCGAACCATAGGAAAAACCAATAACCCCTCATTTTATCAGTCAAACTTTCATAGCGAATCAAAACAAACATTGCGTAGTACTGGAATTTCGTCTAGAATAGGGTACGTTAATCGTTTGCTTGATACAAGCAATTAGTGACGTCACTACTTGCGTTTACGTTGATTTTTTGGTTTACTAATACAACCATATTTCACGATCTGCTTCACCTCTCTCTGTATCTCATTGCCCGTTATTCACTTCATTCTGCAGATCTGAAATTCTGGAGCAACAACAGAACAGAGCCCAGAAATTGTAAACACACGCAGAAAAAACTATCGTCGAAACAAAAATATTTGTGGTAAATTTAAATGTAAACTCAGTTTGTTCTGGCCATAAACATAAATTAGGTTGATGTCAAACATGTTTGAAGTCATGTAAAATCAATGTTTAAAATAAAAATAATGTTACGTTTATTTCAAAAACATTCGTTTTGAAAATAAACGTATTTGTTTGTGTTTGGTTTGACAGCTATGCGAACAATAATAAATATGTTTATTTTAAACATGACTCTCATGTTTAAAATAAACATACATATCAGGCATAACATTTGATAACGGCACAAAAGCATTTGTAAACAAACTTTCTAAAGCCCTTTACACGCGAACCAAGGTACGCCCACGCAAACCAATACCACTTTCGGAAAGGTGATAGTTGCCCCTATCCGATGATGTTGTTGGTTTGCGTGGGTGTACTTTGGTTAGTGTGTAAAGGGCCTTAGAAAGTTTGTTTACAAATGCTTTTGTGCCGTTATCAAATGTTATGCCTGATATTATGAAATTATTTTTTAGTTGAGTGCAGGGTAAAGCAAAATAAAAAGTACCGGCCGAACTCCCTAACATGCTGCGCATCGAAGATAATGGAGAGGATGGTGAACAGGAGACTGCTCAGATTCCTGGAAGAAGGTAATCTTCTAGACCACCGCCAACACGCATTTAGACCGGGGCACGGGACCAGCACCTACTTCGGATCCCTAAGCGAGGCCCTTCAGGATACATTTTCCAAACACCTTCACGCAGAACTGGTCACTCTCGACCTGTCCAAAGCATACAACCGGGCAGCTGAAGAAATGGGGACTCAAGGGACACATTCTAAAATTTATCCAGAACTTTTTGTACAAACGTACCTTCCAAGTCACGCTTGGAAACTGCCGATCCAAAACATTCGAGGAGGAAATAGGGGTACCACAGGGTTCCGTGATCGCCGTTACCCTTTTCCTCATTCGGATGAACGATGTCTTCACACGGTTACCAGTTGGAATCTTCATCTTCGTCAACGCGGATGACATCGTCGTAATGGTTGTCAAGAAAACGGTGAGGGCACTGCGAAGAAAGCTTATTCAGGCCATCACCTACGTATCGACATGGACCTCGGCGGCCGACTTCCAGCTATTCGCTACTAAGAGCGGATTCACCCACATCTGTCCGATAAAACACCAAGTCCTCAGCACCAAAGTCTGCATCAAAGAAGACCTAATTCCGTTTCGAATCCTCGGGGTCTGCTTTGACCGACATCTCACCTTCGACACACACTTCAACGATGTCAAAAACGGATGCAAACAGCGTATGAACCTGCTCAAAACTCTAGCGGGTAGACATCCAAATGCCAACCGAAGATCCCGACTGAACGTGGCGAAAGCCATCATCAACTCACGCCTAACCTACGGAATCGAAGCTACGTTCCTTGCCATGCCCCGATTGATCGAAAAGTTAGCGCCGGTCTATCAACAATCTCTCCGAATCTGTTCGGGTCTTTTGCCAGGTAGCTCCGGAATAGCTGCTTGCATCGAAGGACGACTGCTCCCCTTTAATTGCTTCATCTCCAAACCTATCTGCCAACGAGCCGTCGGACTTTACCAGCAGACATCAGGAGACGACAAGGAAGATTCCCTCCTCACGGAGACGAACAATTCACTGAGGGAAGCATCCAACCCGACTCTCCCCCCCCCCCCTCAATATCCAAGGTTTACTGCGTCGGAGTGAGGGGTTGGAACAAGCCGAAGATTCTGACCGACCACACAATCAAACACCAATTCAGAGCTGGTGCCAATCCTTCAACCTTCAAACATGTGCTGCACTCTCATTGGTGGAAAAATAGCAGCACAGCGAACAAAAAACAATCGATTAGTTGTTAATCGAGTAATTACAAAATGGGACATCAATGATTTTGGTGTGATTGTTTTGATAAAAATGAGCGCAAAATTTTATCTCTACCGAGGGGGCAGGAAACCACAAAATTACCTTGAATACGGGGGGTATTCATTGGATGAAAGGGATCGTGAAAGAGGACACTAAAATAGAAAGTATTTCTTTCGACAGTTTCATCTTAGTATTCATCTTTGGTTAAACCCCTGCCATCAGGAAAATTAAAACAGACATCTCCAGGTGGGCGGACCCACCGATACATCGAGAGCAGGTCATAGTATCCCGACTTCGAACACATCATACAAACATCAACTACAAGGGAGACGGACCTTTCAATAGGATCTGTGATCGATGCCAAATTCCACAAACGGTGGATCACATTATCTGCCACTGTCCGAAATACGAAGCACCAAGAACCCGCTACGACATCCCGAGAAGCATCAGCGATGCCCTCGGTAAAGATCCTACCAGAATTACAGCCCTTCTAGCTTTCCTACGGGAAGCTGAGCTGTTCGATCTAATCTGATCACCTAACTCACCATCATCATCATCATTACCACCATACCAGATCACACTCGGAACCTGAATCTCACAACACCAACCACCCACATCAGCAACTATACAGACGAATGCAACGAAAATGGAATTCTCCAACAAAATGACAGTATTAAGACAGCCACTAAGCAACTAAGGGACCCCTTTCGGAGCCCCACCCTCGGAGGTTCCCTTCCAGGGCCACCAAATTAAAAACTCCGTAGCTAAAAACTCTGTTTCTGGGGCCCCACGCCCTTTTTCGGAAATCCCCTCTGGGATCCAAACTATGTTGTTAGGGTAATTTCCCTCTGGAATTCCCACCCCCCTCAAATAGCGGATTCCCCATCTGGGATTCCCAGAGACGAACCAGCCCAAGGCTAAAAGCACAAACGAAGTGACAGACGGAGCGGCTCGAAAACTTTGGTGACTAAGAGCAACCGTAACGGTCGTTGTCATTTGCGCGACTATTTTAGAGCAACCGTAACGGTACGCTGCTAAACTCATTTTAGCAGCCCTCATCATAGCGCAGCTACCGTATCGGGGGTTGCCATACGAGTAACTAAAATAGCAGTCGGCTTCTCGGTGAGAAGCGCGCTACCAAATTTAGCAGCGCGATAGCAGCGCGGGAGAAAGGTTGCTATTCGTTGCTATCGTCCAAATGCTCACTACCGGTACGGACAAAGGCAAGTAAATTGATAACCGCGATAGCAGCGACCGGTGTGGAGAAGAGTGACTAAACTAAAATGAGAGCGCTGTGCGCTGTTAAAATAGTCGCACAAATGACAACGACCGTTACGGTTGCTCTTAACAGCGCACAGCGCTCTCATTTTAGTTTAGTCACTCTTCTCCACACCGGTCGCTGCTATCGCGGTTATCAATTTACTTGCCTTTGTCCGTACCGGTAGTGAGCATTTGGACGATAGCAACGAATAGCAACCTTTCTCCCGCGCTGCTATCGCGCTGCTAAATTTGGTAACGCGCTTCTCACCGGGAAGCCGACTGCTATTTTAGTTACTCGTATGGCAACCCCCGATACGGTAGCTGCGTTATGATGAGGGCTGCTAAAATGAGTTTAGCAGCGTACCGTTACGGTTGCTCTAACCTGCTATTTCAATTTTTCAGTGTACCACATGGCAACACCACTGCTACTGGATTGTACCAACAATCAATACGAAACTAACGATTTTAAATTGGCTCAACTTCTTGACTAGCCTATTGGTCCCAAGCAAACGATTAACGTACCCCATTCTAGTCGAAATTCTACTACTACACAATGTTTGTTTTGATTCACTATGATTGTTTGACAGATAAAATGAGGGGTTAGTGGATTTTCGAGGGGTGAATCGATTAGCTTGGGACCAAAGAGAGTACCAGAGCTGAGCCAAAAAGTTGAGCACGTTATTTCGGGACCTTCTTGTCTTAGAGTTACCTCTATGATTGTACCATATGGCAACACTACTACTGGATTGTACTAGCATTTTCACCAAATGTATTAGAATGTTTTGGTTCTATCTCTTTCACTCTACTCAAAACTGAAATGCATAAAAAATGACAAAATGATACACTCTTTGCACACTGTCAAATAATCATTGTACAAAAAATCAATTTTGTTCAAATCAAAACAAAAAACCACATTATTTTAATGGATTTTTTCGCCAGTTAGTCGTCTGTCACTTCGTTTGTGCTAAAAGTCTCTTTAATAAAGAAAAAAAATTAAAGGGTTGTGTCCTAGACACGACCGCAGTATGACGTAGAACCTATCTATCTATCTCTATCTATGATGCATGATATATGCATTTAGGTTAACATCCGAAGACCCTCCTTTTTTACATATTCTGCACAAAACATACTTTCTAAGCCCCACAACTGACAGGATTTCCCGCCATTTTATTATGAATGGGGGCGGGGCAGAACGTTTCTTTTATGCAGAATATCGAAAAAAGGATGGACTCATGTATAGAGGTATCAGATATATTTTATAGTCAGTTGTTGGTAATTCATCAAGTGTATGTCTCCTGTTGAGCAATTTTTTTTGAAAATGTTGGCTCTGCATGTAAAAAATTAATTGTTTATACATAATTGTGGTTTGCTTAAAATTTATTTCCCGGAAAAAAAAATGATCGTCAAAGTCCATGTCTCTTTCGGGTTATGTTAAGGGGGGAGGGGGAAAGGTTGTTAAGGGGGAGGGGGTTTTACATGCACGTTTTTTCAAGTCTCATTCCTCATTGTGGTGGACACGCCGTGATCCACCTTTGGCAGCTGACTTGGTCTTGCTTGCTGCAGGACCTAGTGCCACCATAGAGGTAACTCTAAGACCAGAAGGTCCCGAAGAAACGAGCTCAACTTTTTTGCTCAGTTCTGGTACTATCTTCGGTCCCAAGCTTGTCGAATCACCCCTCGAAACATAGGAAAAACCAATAACCCCTCATTTTATCTGTCAAACTTTCATAGCGAATCAAAATAAACATAGTGTAGTACTGGAATTTATACTAGAAGGTGGTGCGTTAGTCGATTTGCTTGGGACCAATAGGCTAGTCAAGTAGTGAGCAGGCATGGAAAATCATTTGCATTCATTTCATACATTCATTTACATTCATTCGCCTCTAACTTTTTTCAACAACAGTATTCCGCAAAATAAATGGAAGAGCTTTTGTAGGTTTTGTTATTAGCTACAAGTTTTGCTCATAACTCAAATCTGTATCTCTTATGCATCGTGAACTAGAGCGGGCAGAACTTGTTACTGTTTTTCAGTGAATGTAAAATACATTCACTGAAAAACAGTAGTGGCTTCTGTTCGCTCTGCTTCGTCATGCATTAGAGATACGGGTTTGACTTGTTAACCAAAGTTATAGCTTATAACAACACCTACAAAATTTCTTTACATCATTTTGCGGAATGCTGTTAAAGAAAAAAGTTAGAGGCAAATGAATGTAAATGAATGCACGAAATGAATGCAAATGATTTTCCATGCCTGGTAGTGAGCCAATTTAAAATCGTTAGTTTCGTATTGATTGTTGGTGCCACGCCGTCCGAAGCGGTTAATAATTATGAGCAGATACAGGAGAGCAGCGCTGATTTATATCTTTTCAGGTTCATGCAGAATGATGTGCAACCAAGTGGTATTCGTTTATGATGACTGGGTTTGGGAAACAGGCTTATTTCATAAAAACAGTGATAAAATTATCATTTCAGTACCAACATTTCAAAGGGGCGTAAATGTTTTTGTAAACAATGGCTTTAGCCGACAATTTCTCGCAAATAAAAGCTTACATCTCCAAATTAATAATGCTAGCTGATAGATGAAACATTCATCTACCTTTAAGTGTCATTAATTTTCATGAGTGAGCTTTTATTTGCGAGAAATCGACAGCTAAAGCCATTGTTTACAAACGCAATTACCCCCCTTTGAAATGTTGGCACTGATTTCTACATTTTCAAAATACACCACATACTAGAGTGTGTTTGCCTGTCGTTGATAAGCTTATCAACAGCAGCCGTGGACCCGAGGATTAGCAACCAACAAAGAAATCAGTACACCCCAGATGGCATGGGATCGAAACTAGACATTATATGCAGATAACAAATCACAAATAAAATCAGCAGTTGTGTATTGATATTTTGATTTTCCAACAGAAATCGAAATTTTGATCTGGCAACACAATCGATATTTTTACATTGGTAACGATTGAGCAATATTTTGAGAAAGATCTATATAAACGATTCGCGATTAGACTTTTAGCATCTTTACAATTATTCATGAAATGGTGACGGTCGCTATCGATTTTTCATATGAATGGCTTTGAAGATCGATGTATGGAAAATTAAAGAAAATTAACGAAATGGTTGGTCGAGATCTGATCGATATAAGTGGTTTCTACTCAAATTTGGAGAGTTTAGAAATAGCGTGCATAATCGATGTTTCATTTTCATCCCGGGTATAACAGTTCACCGGAGTGTGTTTTCAGGGCTGCCCTCTTCTCAACGCAAACTGTGCTACAACGCAGAGTTGTCAAATCTGCCAAAATTGCGTTTTGGCGATTTCGCTTTTCGCCTGGCACCGCTCAAACCCGCTGGGCAGGTACTCGCGCATTTATCCATTCATACACACGGTCGCCATTACGATTTTCGTTCCTTCGAGTCGCGGATTGTTCGGTCGAGCTAAAAACCTAGCGAGCGAGTGTCGCGAGTGCTGTGTAATAAAATCAAATATCGGTACAGTAGTGGTGCAGAAAAAAAGGAATATGCATAGCAGCAGCAGAAAAAACAGTGAAACATCCAATGGTGTGCAGCAGAAGTGCAAAAGTGCAATGGAATCGCAGAAAATGCGACCCTAAATAATAATCCGCTTCGACCCGCGATGAAACCAGTGGAAAAGTGCGCTACGATGAAGCCCGGCCCCGATGGTGGCCAAATAGTGTCGGACAGAGCGCTCTCAGTGGCGAAAAACGAGTGTAGTAAATATTGTACGCAGCAGCAGCAGCTGCAAAAGAAGGAAGAAAAGTTCACTGGCAGCAATAATAATAGTGCTAGTGTTATTGGTGGTGCATCGAAGATAGAACCCTGCACGGGAACGGAAGTGGCCGTGGCAGCGGAAGCTGCTAGTCGTATTAAAACAACAAACTTATCATCGTCATCCGCCGCGGTTGGTCCGAATTTGGCCGCAATAGAAACCACAACCAAACCATCCAAGACGATGGTAGTGGTGGTGGTGGAGGAGGAGACGGCGGCATCGGCAGCGACGGCTGTGTCACAGAAGGGTGAGAAGGCGTCGAAAAATCACGTAGACACTACTACTGGCAGCAGCGCCGCGAAAACGTCGTTCTCTAAAAATAATGATAAATGCGACACACCGGCGAAGGATATCATCATGTCGTCCCGTGCTGATAATGGTAAACGGCTTATTTTTTCACCCAGCAGCAATACCTATCTTTTATTTATTATCCCCGCGCGAGTCGAACACCCAAAGTGGGGTGGGGACGGTGCCTATGACTTGGCGTAGCAATCTCCGCCGTAGGACCAATTCCTGTATTCCTACTGGCATGGTTCGAGGTTCTTTTGATCGACTGATTATAATGCCTCAGTAAGTTTTCAAGCATTTCATTTGCGGGCGCTTCAGGTTGGAATGTTTACAGTTCTGTCGGAAGAAGGTTTGGAGCGTTAATTTTGAGACATTCGACATCCTTCAAGATTCTCTTGAAAATAATTTATTCATGCAAGAATTCTAGAACATTTCTATGTGATTGTATGCAGTTCTATCATGAAGTATGATGGCTGAGATTTAATGACCGCACATATCGTAGTTCCTACTCCATGATTGACGAAGCTAGCAAAATTGCACAATAAACCAAATTACTGTAGTTTGGATTTAGCTGAACAATTCTCACTGTACAAGTTTTTGAGGCGCATTACTTTATCAATAATGGCGTCGGTCAGGTACGGCATACAAGTTTTTCGGTATTTCTGCATGTCCACGATGAATAGAAAGGAAAAAATAAGATCTAAATTCATCTTGGCTAGTAAATTTTACCGATTCACAGTTCTTTAGGAGGCTGGGTTTGAGCTCTGCTCAATAAGCAAAAACGGTCGCCACCAGGAAACCGAGCCTCTTATGATGACATGAAGCTATTCAAGTGAAATGACGTCCACGAAAGGAGTTGAATGTGTTTTTGAACCTGGATCGTGCATAAGCCATATTTTACAGAGAAACGCAAAAGCTCATAGACTCCCCTTTTATATGCATTTCCAAATTTTACTGAGCAGTACGTCTATAATGGTTTTAGAGTTAGGGAGTTAGTGATAACAATACTTTAGAAATAATGAAAATTTCCACTTAGAACATCATCTTAGAAGTTCTGTTTAGGGTATCTAGAAACAACTTCTAGGACGATGTTCAAAGTTTTTCGAGGAGATTCAATGACGGGCAAAAAGTACACGGACCTTTTGAGGCAATTCCGGAAGACATCGATGCATGTTCAGTGGGTGTTCCAGGATAGGCCGCGATGTCTTTTGAGCCAAGTTGAGAAGATTTATCCGGCGAGCTCTATATATAAGAAGTGGCTCCGATGCACTTTGCCTTCAGGGATAAATGTCCAGCATTTTAATAACAGATTCAGAAAATCTCAAATTTATTAACAAATGGAATTCGACGAAGCAAGTTCTACATACTTTGAAGAGCTGAAGTTTCTGAATTTGCAGATCTAAACTTAGTCGCGAGCATCGAAATTACGAGGCCGGTGATGCAAACAAGAATGGGTAGGCGAGAATTCATCAAGAGGGGATTTGAAGGAAGTGTAACCGTGCGCTAGAAGTGGTAGGGGCCTGTTCATAAACTACGTAGACAGTTTTTTGGGATTCTTGACCCCCCCCCTCCCCCTGCGTAGACAATCGCCCATACAAAAAATTTAAAATTCGTATGGACCGTGGATAATTGTCAACCCCCCCCCCCCCCTAAACTGTCTACGTAGTTTATGGACAGCCCCTAGGATACATACGATATTTAGACCAGAATGGGTGTGGGGTAGAACTCAAAATTTTCACTTAAAGTGAAATAACTATAGATAAATAAGGTTTGCATTGTTGTACTAATGAAACAAATACTGATTAATCCAAGTAGATTCAAACGCATATTCATACTTTCTTTCTGTCCTATACTGTTAGATTGTGCTGCATAGGCAGGCGATACCACTTGACAATATCCCATAAGCCATATAAGGTGAGGCGTGCAGCGGTTGGAATGGGTTGGGTATCATTTCGGACGGCTTGTTCGCTGGTAGTTGATCGAAAAAGACAAACATCTCATCGATAATAGCCTTTTGAACACCTGGAACTTGACGTGATCGCTCAATCAGGTTTTGATTCTCCTCGGTCACTGTTGTTGTTGTAGCACATGGTCGTAGATCTTCTGAGTAGTTCGCAACGCCATTACTTGTATCTGAAGCGAAGAGCGGTCTTAATCAGGCTTCTCTTTGTGTTGATGAAAATAGCTTGAAGATGGTATCCGTTGACTTGGTGGTGGTTGTCATCTTGGATCATCGTTACCATCCATGCATTCTGTAACACTGATATCCTGGACAGAGCTATGCAATCCAGCAAATTTCTCAACAGCACCACAAGTATCACATCCGGAAGAACTTCAGCACTAGTTTTCAGTTTCTTATGAAACTACAGTTGAAAAATCAAGCTGAACATTGTATGAGGTCCTACGCTACATTGTATCCTCTTTGAATCCCAAGGCCTTGCAAAGACATTCCAAAGTATTTTCAGCATACATATCCATTAAAGAAGCTTTTATATAGCATCTAATAGAGATCTCCAAGCGCAATCTCACGAACACTAAAATCCAACATCCATATATAAAAATTAATAAGAAAATGCCAAAAAGGTATCGAGATATCACAACTACTTTAAAAGGTAGCACGCGGTCTCACGTACGACAAACACAACAAAAAACGGTTTTGTGCTCAAGTTATTACAAAAGAGAAAGTCGACGAAGAGAATCGATCAATGTTACTTAGGACCTAATGCAATGTTCAGCTTGAAATATGTGAAATAAATCGGCTTCAACCCACCGATGATGACAAATTTCAACACAAAAATCAGGTTGCTATGTGTGTTTGATGTTGATCGACGTGAGTTACTCAGAGTTCCTCAAAATTGCTCAAAATTAATTCTGATTTTACTTAGAAATACTCAGAGATAGAGATATGCGGAGAAAATGTTTTGAGCCAAATGAACTGTCAAAATCTGAGCCAATCGAACATTCCAATTAGATTTTTTCCGGGGATTTCTTATTCTTACTAGAATAAATTTGAGGGTATTGCAATCGAACAGAAATTAAATCACCTCTATGTTTTGTGTGCTTCTCAAATTCAACTAGTTTTTGGAATCAAAAACAATATTCTAACTCTATTGATTAATTGATCTTCGTTGGTTGATGAATGGCACCAAGAAATGTGCAAAATATTGCGATGCAATCAATTATTATTTTGCATGTAAATCGAATCAAAAATACAAGTAATTTGAAATGCTAGCTTCTAGAAAGGGTTGCAAGATAATTTAGGAAAAAATCCCTGCTGCCGAATTGTATTTTGTTTTCTCCGTCTATCTCTCCCTCTGAGTATTTCTAATTTTACTCATGATCAAAAACTGTCTTGTCCCTTGGTCCTTTCTGTAGGTAAAATTTGACGAAGCGCTCAGAACATTGCTCGCAAAGAACACTTACTTTGATAAAACATGAAAATGACAGCTAATTTGAGACTTGTAGCTTCAACAGCATAGTCGCAATGGACTGTCAAAGTTAGCAAATCCCTATTGGAAAACCCTTTACTAGAAGTCCATTCTATGCGTACGAGTATTGATGGACCGAAAGTGAGGATAACAATAACAAACCAATTGTTTTGGCAGAATCGAAAGTGAGGATAATAGTACGTTCAGACTACAGAGTTATAACATGTTATAGCGCTATCTTGATGGTGGTTTCTGTGTTGCAATTATTTGACAACCGTTATAACATGATATAACTCTCCAGTCTGGACAGCGTTTAACAAACTTCGCACTTGAAATGGGATTACGCAAGTGTGCGTGTTATAAACGTCAGTCTGTCCACGTTAAATTTCAGACACTTTTCCTTCAGTGTAGTTTTTGAAATATTTCACGAACTGCTTAAACGTTTTATTTACATGACAGCTGAAGCTTTCCACTTTATTTCGTGGTAGAACATGTTAACATTCTTGTTCAGTTGAAATGACGTCGAATCAAGTGGAAGTTCGCAAACGCATTTTGTACGAACGGTAGCAAAATCCAACGTTGTCGGTACGCGATCTCGCCAAAAAGCTAAAACTGCCGAAGAGTGCCGCGTTTAGTGTCTGTCTGTCTGTCTTTTTTTTACAGTAAGGAAAGCTTCAAAAGCCCGGCCTGTCCCTGTGTTGCGTGTTTGTTCTCCTTCTGGCACAGTGTGGGACTCTTAACCACTAAAACCTTACTCGCCTCTAGCCACTGTCTGTCTGTCTGTCTGTCTGTCTGTCTGTCTGTCTGTCTGTCTGTCTGTCTGTCTGTCTGTCTGTCTGTCTGTCTGTCTGTCTGTCTGTCTGTCTGTCTGTCTGTCTGTCTGTCTGTCTGTCTGTCTGTCTGTCTGTCTGTCTGTCTGTCTGTCTGAAATACGTGCTCGAAGACTTTCAACAGCTTTCGGGTTTGGTTTTTTTATACTGCAATGAAAAGGAATGCCTTGTAGGAATTTTCTTCAAGCTAGATTAAAATTCTGCAAATAATAGTTAGAGCTTTATTAAGAATCAGTTTCTTTTGGAATTATTATCCATATTTTCTTCCTCTGGTATTGAGTTGATCGATCAACATTTAAGAGATTTTCGGCCGCTGGTAATTTCAGGATTGTACTCATATCATCATTAAATTTGCCTTATTTAATTCACTTTAAATCCTATTTCGGATTCCCTAGGAATGCTCCTTGAAAGTCCATAATCCAAATAATAGTCTCTTCAGAACTACCTTAGAATTCAGCTGTAATAATGTTTACAATGGTCTTGAAATACCTAAAATGTATAGTCAAATTCCATTGAAAAAGTCTAAGTAACAGCTATTTCAACACAAAGATCGATGAAAGAAGCTATTATCAAGTAAATGCATATTCGTAATCTGCATTAAAAATGGAATCTAAATCCAAAATTTCATCAATTTTGGTACACTGGAAGTACTCTAAATAGGTACGATTACATTTGCAAATATCAACATCTTAGTATCCCTCGTTGTTCCTTTTATGGGAGTGAGCTATCAGTTTGTTAGTTTAGTGTCAAACAGTGAAGTTATTATTTTGCTTTAAATCTTGATTTAAAAATGGGTTATGGGCTATGGTTCTATGGCTATGGGTTCGAAAAAAATATCTCTGTGCTCAGAAAACGAAGCTTTGAGAAGCTGTTCGACAGAAATCCTCAAACAAGAGTCATGATTCTGTACTACGAGTACATGACGCTGGAGGTTAACGCTTCATTACTAAATTCTAATCGTGTTTGCTTTCAAGACTTATAAATTCCTCTGTAAATTTTGATCTGACCATGATGCAAGAAATCCATGGAATACCAGATCACCATCGGTCAATGGTTGTTCCCTCGATTTTTGCAATCAAGTACCACCATGGGTCAACCATAAATACTTCCACTGGATTTGGTGTATTTAAACAATTTCATAGCGACTCCTATAAACTGCAGAAACCATGCTCCTATGCGTTGCGGAACTAGCAGCTATATTTTAGGAAGTAGAGCGAATTGCCTCACTACCCTTTGACCATTATTTCATTTTTACGAATAGTCTTAGCTCATTTGAGGCTATTCGTTCAATGAGGCCGATGAAGCACTCCCCGTATTTCCTGCCTGAAATGCGATCTAAACTGAGTGGTTTATATCCAACTGCTCCTATACTATCACCTTATTTTGGGTCCCCTCTCATTGCTCAATTCCGGGTAATGAGAAAGCGGACTCGCCGACTAAGGTGGGCGCTATGGAAGACGATATTCTCGAGCGAAAAATCGCCTTCAGCGAATTTTTCTCCATTGCTCGTCAGCAAGTCCTCATCAGTTGGCAACAAAAATGGAATGAGATTGATCTGGGAAGGGGGTTACACTCTATTCTCCCACAGGTGTCGAACAAACCATGGTTGAACATGAGCCACAACTTTATACGCGTTATGTCAAGGCTTATGTCCAATCACTGTTCGTTAGACTCGCACTTCTATCGAATTGGGCTCTCAGGCAGCAATTTATGTGCGTGTGGCAGTGGTTATCACGA
This sequence comes from Ochlerotatus camptorhynchus, assembly GCF_037179485.1. Taxonomy (NCBI): domain Eukaryota; kingdom Metazoa; phylum Arthropoda; class Insecta; order Diptera; family Culicidae; genus Ochlerotatus; species Ochlerotatus camptorhynchus. The sequence goes on along the minus strand of NW_027040598.1, from coordinate 1,677,834 downwards.
TATCGAGCATGTTGTTTGGTCGTGTACCTTACACCGTGTTGCCAGATCTGAGTTATCCACATCCCTCGGGGCCCGAGGAAAACAACCCGCGATACCCGTTAGAGATGTCTTGGCTAGCCGAGATTTCGAATACATGAATTTAATGTATGTGTTTCTGAAACGGATCGATTTGAGGATTTAGTAGTTAGTGTCATCTTGTGTTCTCCCAAGTTGTTAGCTTCCCAACGGTGTACTCCCATGTTCGTCTTTTCCTCCAGTATGTCACTTAGTTCGAGTAGTTAGTACATTGCTCGAAAAAACCTTGTGTTCTCAATCCCTACCCTGCCATCCGTTTGCTATAATTTGTTACCCCCAACCTCGAGATAGCCGCGAGTAATCGGCCCCCGCTTTACTAACGTTAGTTTAAAGTAATTTTGTAATCTAAACGATGAATATCGGCTGCGCAAAGCTACGGCAAGTGAGCCTGGAAAATAAACGCATTACAAAAAAAAAGAAAACGAAGCTCTTTCAGATGATATTTAAAAACCGATAAATTTTACAAAATTGAAGAATTCATTTGGCATCCTCAACATAAGTCTCTAGCCAAAATTCAGGGGAAACATGTCAGAAGGGTCTAACTCGAAACGTAAACAATGACTTGGATCGTCGATTTCTTACGAATGACAACACACCCACTCAAACTAACTAAATCATCTGACAGAAAAATGTTTGTTCTTGGAGGCGAACCAGCCCCAGGCTGAAAGCCTCCCTAATAAAGATAAATTAATTAATTAATGTTTGTTCTATGAGCTGATGTAGTCATATTCCGTGGGTGTGTGGTCATTCAAGAGAAATCGACGTTCGAGTTATACCCTTCGGACATGTTTCCCCTGAATTGTGTTCAAGTCCAAGAGGATTTTTTTAAACTAAGATCTTTGAAGTACACCATATTTGAAGCCAGCAATTTTGCAAAGTTTAAGAATGTGAAAAACTGTCCCACTCTGAGTGAACGCTCACGAATCATAAAATCGCTGATTGCGGCGCTCTGAAAGCGGAATTGTCAGGTTTTATGTGCCAAACACATACTTTCGAACCTTTTCTTGTAACTTTTTTTTTTTCTTTATTAAAGAGATTTTTAGCCATAGGCTAGTTCATCTCTTTTTTTCTTGTAACGTAGAAGTACAACATATCACTTTAACATCTAATGATTACATAATTCCAAAAACCTTTTTCCTTAGCAAGTGGGTGGAGGCAACCCTGACTTGAACCTTAAAATATGCTTATTTTTGTCTTTATTAATCGAATTCTGTTAATAGAAAAACTTCGATATTTTGAATATTCCTTCAAGCTCGGAATTCTTAACATTCCCTTTGTACGAGAAAACAAAAATCAAGTCTAAGAGCTGAAGAAATTAGCAAAGTCCCAGAGTCTTATAAGTTTGTCATGCAAAAGATCTTGACAATTTTTCTAAATGATTCCAGTGATAATCCTAAAAATTTCAAGTCAAACACTTGAGTTTTGGCGAAGACAACAAATCAAGAAGACTGGCAACTCTTCCATTTTCTCATACGAACGCTATGAGACAGGTACAATCACGTCATCTGCCGCGGAAAGGCAAATGCTTCGAACGAATTTGATAGCAAAGATTACATCCTCAGAAGAAAGGTTTGTGTATTTGCTCATTTTTATATACGTTGCTTTCACCTTCACTCAAAAGTAGCGCTATTGTATCTGTCTCTTGGATTCTGGCAAAGTTGCCAGTCTTCTTGATATGATGTCTTCGGTTTTGGTTAACTAATCAATGAGTAATGATTTTTCACACATTTCCAATTTTACCGGAAGAATCGTGTTCGGAGTGTTAAAAAGGATTACTTTTAAGGCAATACAAGGCGTCCTCAATAAGTTTAAGGAAAAGGATGTACTAATGTCCACAACAGGTACAACAAAACATCATATAGACGCCCTTATACCATAGAGGTAACTCTAAGACTAGTAGGTCCAGAAGAAACGTACTCAACTTTTTGGCTCAGCTCTGGTACTCTTTTCGGTCCCAAGCTAATCGATTCACCCCTCGAAACATAGGAAAATCCACTAACCTCTCATTTTATCTGTCAAACTTTCATAGCGAATCAAATCAAACATTGTGTAGTACTAGAATTTTGACTAGAATGGGGTACGTTAATCGTTTGCTTGGGACCAATAGGCTAGTCAAGTAGTGAACCAATTTAAAATCGTTAGTTTCGTATTGATTGTTGCTTATACGCACTAACTATTCAGGGATAGAAGGAAAAGAAGAGCCACTGCAGCCAACAGAAGCTTGAGCCGGGTACCTGGGAAACCCATTTAAACTATGGAACACAAATTAATAGTTTGATGCAATCGTGGAGTCTTTTAGAATATTTCATTTTACTATATTTAGCTATTTATATGAAACCGGGAAAACTATGATGGGCAATCGGGAAAAAAACGGGAATTCAATTTGTTGAATTCAATGGCCACCAGTGTTGGGAAAATATCAAAAAATCAAATCTCACAAACGCCCAAAATCACGCTTGATTTTCGTAGACAAAAATCAACAAGCAAACAACTGCGGTTGATTTTGCAAGCTGTGATATCGCAGCTCGGAATATCAAGCTAACAAAACTCACCAGCTGCAAATCTCAACAAACTGTGGTGAGATTGAGTTTAATGATTTTTGCTTTACACCCGAAAGCAACCGAAACTTCCATAACGGCTGGCAGCAGTCACTTCGTGTCGCCCATCGGTGAACAGTAAAAAGAGATAGCAAACTATACTTTCTTTTTCTAAGAAAACGATGTGCAACGGAATCATTTTTGTGTCGAGTCAACTCTCAGCTTGATTTTTGCATGTTGTGAATAGTCTCGCAATATCAAAGGAGCTTGTAAAATCAATATCAAGCATGATATTTTGTTCTAATATCACGCGTGATATTGCGAGCGCATGAGAGCAGAAAAATATATATTGATTTCTGATTTTGCCAACACTGATGGCCACCTTCGATGCAGCTCAATAGCATTCGGCCTAGTGGCCTTAACAATATTGGTTAACCAAAAATAATTGATACTATCTAAATAGATGGATACTAAGAAAAATCAATTTGTATCACTTTTCAAAGCTTCCCTAATGAAATTTGTATAGTTATTTTGCTTAACGACGTGTTCAGGGTATCATCCAAACCATTTGTGGAATAGTTCTATCATTTGTGTTATCGTTCGAGTATGGTATTTTGACGTAGAACTACGTCTGTAATTTATATATGGAGGTACACTTTGTGAAAACCGAAAATTGAACATGTAACAAAATTATGAAAGATTTTGAACGTTAATAACTCAGCTGCCCCTGGACCAATTTCAATAATTTTATCACCAATCGATCAGCTATATTTCTACGCATCTGTTAAATTTAAAACTTTGTCATTTTTTTTTTCAAAATGTCAGTATTGAAAATTGCTCGATTGTGCAACTGTTGCTATGATAATGAAAATCGCGAAAAGCGATTTCCCTAACACAGATTTCAAAGTTTAATTCCATCCGGTCTCACCAAACGGTTTCTATTCAATCACCGCATGGTGAGTGGTGGTGTTCTCCAGTACACAACGAAAGGCTGCCTGCAAGCAGCGAGCTGCAGCCCACATGAACACCCAGTGTTGGAAAAGTTCGCGATATTTCACGAAGTTCACCAAGGGAAAAGTTCGCGAGTCATAGTGAGTTTTCGCGAACTTTTCCATCACTGTGAGCACCCATAGAAGTAGGAAGAAGCCGCACCGCTATTGATCGGAATCAGTAGCTCTTCGTGACTCTCTGTGGGTCATCTATATCAAGCGTGTCATACTAAAGAGTATAAACAGAGAGAACCCCGCTCAAATTCCTATTCCTACACAAAACACAAGCTCCTGCTGCAGTTAACAAATAAGATTTATTATATAAGACCACGTAGTCCTACGTCACCATTGCGTACAACCCCATAGGGCTGTCCCTTGTAGTTTTTTTTATTAGGGTTAGAACTGAGTCATGGAATATTTGTATGGTCTCTAAGCCGAACGGTATTGAGCTGAATAGGTCCGAATTGTAAAGAGTGAGAGATTGAATTAAGAAATCTTTTACTTGATACTTGATATATATTTTTTACAATCACTCCGCATTTGTGGATCATTTCCAGTTGGCTTATACGCTGAAGTGAATAATTCGTGATTATTACAGTAATGACCCGATTTTGTCAACCGTATCATATTTATCTTTAAATAATTTCAAATAACCGTAATTCCAAATCTGTCTAATTCATCGCCAAGATGAATGTTTAAGGAACAGTGTGATGCAATAAGACCACTGAAACATCGCATGAGCTTCGTTGAATATTAGAAAAGATTTTCAAAAGGGGGGCTGACAAAATCGAGTCATTACTGTATGGCTAATGGATGACTGTAAAACGGATGTGTAATTGAAAAATGATTCCTGTAATTTTGCTATTGAAGCTTGTTTACCCACAAATATTACCCCAAATTTGCAATTGGTCAAGTTTATATAAAATCATTAAATACTCTCGGTTTTTGCTGAATATTATAAACCGGATATTTTTTGAAATGTAAACCGGGAATTTCAATATAAAAATTGACCAGTGAATTTTGATTTTGAAATTCCTGGTTTTTTCTCGGCACTCAAATAAAAGAGTGGATCACATATCAGGGAGGATCTGTGATCCACTCTTTTCTCTGAGTGCGTTGCTCACACAGGCTATTCTTATTTTCATTTTTCATTCTTGATAACCGTCTATTGTCCATTGCAAAGTATGGCGGCATGTGCGAAAGGAAAAGTCCGGCAGTTCTATAAAAACGCTACTGAATCATTTTTTTCGTTATTTTTTGTAATAGCAAGGCATTCAAAACTCTTCAATATGATGTTCAATTCCAACATGAAATCGGTTCTGTATCAGTGAAGAACACTCAAGAGTAAAACTGGATCACAACTGGATCTTGCATGCTGAGCTCTATCGTCGATGTCAGCAGAACCCGATATCAACAGAAATTGAAGAACGTAAGTGGAGGTTAGGTGGCCACCCTCTACGAAAGAATAGTGATAAAAAATGCTGGATTGGAATGCTACATAACATCGCAACGGAAGCCAACTCAGGGGCTTATGACTGCGAATTTATACAAAGAACGTAAAACAGTTGACAGTTCAACGCGGTTCTATATCCATGTTAGTTCTATGCACCACTGTGGGTTCTCTGTGTAATCCTGGTGTCAACCATCGACCAGCAACAACAACAACAACAAAAACAAAGTGTCACCGAATCTCCCCCTCTGTAATTTATACCACTTATGAGTTGGTTCCAATGACCCCGTCTCCGATCCCATTGCAGAGATTTACATTCGGTTAACGGTATCCCACATCTAATTCTAGAATGCTGCACCCCATCCAAAACAAAGATATCGACACCGAGTCAAGTCAGTGTCAGAACAAGCGATGCTCGATGCGGCGTACATACCTAAATACAACTGCAGCAGCAGCAGCAGCAGCGGAAGGGCGCGCAAGACAGTGTGTAAAATTTTCCATCATGACTCAAGCCGCCTCCACCCGCGCACCGCGAGCACGAATTACCTCCATCCACCATCAACCCACCTACTCCCAACATCTAGTATACGTGCAAAGCCTCTCGACGAGCCTTCCCCCGTCAGCTTTGACTGACTAACTAACTGACTGACTGGCATAGAATGGATCCATACAACGTGGATACAACACAACCAATGGCTCTATATCTATACTTATGGGTAGGTAGTTGAGTTGAGTCCGGATAGTGTGTATGGTTTTCTGTTTGATACAGTTTTGCACCAGCTCTCTCCACGCCTCATTCACACACCGCTCCAGACGTCATCATGTGCGTCTTTGCTGGCCCGCTTTCGTCGTCGTCGTCGTCGTCGTCGATGTGATGCGTATTTTCTGTACGTTCATTACACGGGATTCTAGGACGACATTTGGCATTTTTGTTAAGTAGGTAAACTTTACCGTTTTTTTTTTGCAATATTATTTATTTCTTGAGCGACGTGGAATGTCCGTTCTAGTAACTGACGAGATTAGTTTCTGCAGATGATTTATAGTCGGTTTGTTTTTTTCTAGCAGGACGCTGTCGTCGTTTGCCCTGCAGGACTTACTTTTATGATTCATTAGCTACTTCAGTTGCGACGGTCTATCTCTTGAAATCGACTACAGGGCGCTGCGATTAGAACGGGATTCTCAGTGTTTGACAGAAGCGTGCATTTGGTGCGGGTGACAAGGGGTGGCAAACTCGCTCTAGATTATTCTTAGACTCTGTAAAAAGCACATGTATCAATTTATGGTGCTCCTAAGTAGAGCCAGGATGGCCACTGTCCTAGTCCCGGGAAATACATTTATAAATCTCGTAATTCCGTGCTTCCCGAGATTTTTATTTTGAGTCACTGTTTAGGTTCTACAAAGGGTAGTTAATTTTATTTTTGAAATATTCCTCAATCAATTTCAATTGAACATACAAGTACGAGGATAATTCTAAAGGCATCTCGAAAAAAGTTGTTAAGAGAATATTTTAAGAAATATTCAGAGGAGACCTCCAAGATTATCCTAAAGAAAACATTAAAACAATTGCATGGCAATTCTGCAGAATTCACGTGAATTGAGATAAAATGGAAAGGAGCTTCAGTGAATTTTTAGAGGAAAAGAACCAGAATTTATCCACTTATGGTGAGATGTGACCCTTCTTACGTAATAATTTCATGTATCGTATGATGGGTTTTGGCCCACGAAAAGAACTGTAAACTACCCAAGGTGCACCTGGAACATATCCAGATGTGTCTAATGTGATCCTGGTTACTTCATATAACCATCATTGCACTTGTTTTTGAATCCTCATGAGATTTCAGGTCTCGCATTGGTTTGGTCGGGACCTCCCTTAGCTCAGTCGGTAAAGGCACAGCTACAAAGCAAGCCATGCTGGAGGTGACTTGGTTCGATTCCCGGTCCGGTCTAGGAATTTTTCGGATTGGAAAATTTCTCGACGTCCCTGGGCATAGAGTATAATTGTTCTTGCCACACAATTATACTAATGCAAAAATGGTACAGGCATCAAAAGCTCTAAATTAATAACTGTGGAATTGCACCTAGAACACTAAGTTGAGAGCACGCAATAAGCTAATATGCCATACGCAATAAGCTTGAAATGCGAGGAAGAATAAGAAGATTGGTTTGGTCCAAGTCATAAAATGGCCACTTCCTCTGGGGTTAGCCAGAACATGTTCGGATCTGGACAAAACAAGTAAATTTAACGATTTTTTTTTTCACGTCTAACACGTAAATATGGTGGATACCCAAGTGACTTAGAGACTCGCATAAAATTCAAACAAAAATAAATCAAAATCAAAATCAAAAGGCCTTAAATGCTTGACTCTGGCGACCATCTTGAAAATAAATAAATTAAAACCACCATGATGCAGTGACGTCGCGTAACCTAACTTTTTACCAGTGCACCAACTTTGAAAACGTGAAACCCCCGGTAATCTGACCGTTTTTAATTTGAACCCCGCAATTAGCACGCCGTGCAAACTGAAACTGGTGCAAACGTCAATTAGGTCATGGAACGGAGTAAAGCGAAATGGAATATTGTGAAACGGATAGCAGAAACAGAAACAAAACAGCAAATAAGGTTACCAGAAAAACGATTTTCTTATGCTCATAGGGTTACTATAAGTTCAAACTAAAAATGAACCCCGATAATCTGAATGAACTGTCGTTCATATTAGCAGTGGTCCACGGTATCTAGCAATATTTACGTTCAGATCGATTGCAAAATGCACAGAATCCTCTAATTTTACTGATATTTATCAATTGCCAGCAATATTTTGAGATTTGTTATGGTTAAGGCGATGCCACTGGGGAAAGAAGTTTTAAATTGCTTCGTTTTTCGAATTAAGTTTATTTAATAAATTTGAGCTATTTATGGGTGATAAAAAGTTTAAATCGACCAATGCAAACCAACAAAATGAAAAGGTAGGGGAAATTCTCCTCTACCCGATTGTATTTTAGGTTTGCTAATGTAGGTTTCGGTTCGCGAAAAAATGGCCTTACAAGGTTTGTTTACAAAATGGAGTTGAGGCCACTTTCAGCGAATATTTAAAAAAAAAATGAACATGTAGTATAATACGTCTGCTACAAATGGCTGCGAGAGGCCAAGTAGTTTAGGCTTATTTTGCAATAAAATTGAGTGTGAATTTATTACGAGATTGATCATCTTTGCTTTGTGAATTTTTATCGTCTTTCTATATCTACATGGTGTCTACTCATTTTTCAAAATAAAATTACCTGAGTTTTCCAGGTTCTTTTTTTTCAAAACTTTAACTTTAATAAAAAAAGTTTTTTTAAATGCCTTAAACAAATCGCTTTTTTGTAGCACTTAACCCAAACGTTTTTATGACATGGCAATCAGTTTTAAAGAAACAGCTTTATAATCAAATCCATTGAATGTTGAAATTCAACACTTACTTAATTTCTCACTTTAATAAAGTTACTTAATTTGAGTAAGTCCAAATGTAAAAATATTCAATTCTTAAAGTCTCGTATTCCATGTACAAGTTCAAGATATTGAAAATTTGCAAAGTGCCAGAATTAGGGAATAAAATAATTGATTTATTTCTAGTTCGTAATTTACTTTATGAAAGATTAGAGATCTTCATTGCATGTAACTGTGCTCACCGATTACCTGTCGATCTGCCAAATTTGGAAAGACGTCTGCATTGAATTGTCTCATATAATAATATTCCGCCCACTATATCACAAGAAATTACGAGTAGCTGAGTGGAATGGAGATTAGTTAAGCATTGGGTACAGGACCAAGTCTCCCCTGGGTGGTGCCAGACGATGAGCGCAATAGAATCATCAAGTTGCCATAAGGCACGGAATGAGACTATTGCATGGCTGGGTAGTCAAAGTCTTCAATTCGTTAGTCATTTCAGGTGGATTAGAGCAGGTTTAAGGTGGGCGTTGGCCAGATTTGGATTTTTCAGATGTAATCCTGGATAGGACCCTGTCATTGAACGTCGCGTGAAAGTGGAGCTTAATGAAGGCCTAAGTACTTTTTCGTAGTTTTTAGTTTTCGGATTTGAAAGATCGTCGGTTACAGTGACCTGCTTACTGAGCAGAAAAACGCGGTCCCAGGTCCTTACATATCAAAGAGATTTATGGTAAAATCGCTTGTGTATCGTGTATTTTGCGAAACTCGTTTGTTGTCGTTGGTTCCGGTTTTGAATGGATACACAAATTTGAGCAACGGTATTATGTGATATGAGGGGCTCGGTGGCCTTAGAGCAACCGTTTTTGCCTACTGAGCAGAACATCATGAGTCTAATCTCAGGCCCATCCACATTCAAGATTCGTCAATCGTTTTATTTGTTAACATGACTACATGGTAATAACAGCAACTCGATGATTAAAAAGGAGCTCGTCTGCCTAGTGGCAAACGTTTTTGCTTACTGAGCAAAAGACCGTGGGTTTAGTCCCAAGCTCCTTCGCGTTATATGATCGTTAGGACATCAATTCAGCTTATCGTTTACCAAAACGAACCCTGCTGCAAACCCAACCCTCTTATCCAACATCCCAGTGATTCCTCGTGGAAGTGCAGAGGTGTTCTCGGCTTCCATCAAAGCGAGTGTCATGTCAACACAATCCTTCCCATTCCTTTCTTGACCTGTGTTCGGGCGCGGCCGGCGCTGGTATTGCCTAATTTAAGATCACCAGTTTTTACACATTGAGGATGATTGCTAGTCCCAAGCATCGTCTATTGGTTCTCTGTGTAATTACAGCTGATCTGGCAATAACAGAGTAGCAACCGTGGGCGGTCAATCAAGCTCAAGCTCAAGCTCAAAAGCAATTACGCCCTAATCTCGAAGTTCTCCGGAAGTGTCGTTCATATTAGCGGAGGTCCACGGTATCTAGCAATATTTACGTTCAAATCGATTGCAAAATGCACAGAATCCTCTAGTTCCAATGGCGTCGCGTAACCTCACTTTTTACCAGATTTAATGCCATATTCATACACGAATCGGTTGAAAAATACATTTTATCTTCTAGTTTACTTCATATCTATCCATTGCCAGCAATATTTTGATAATTGTTTATGTTTTGAGAGCTGGTGCACAGGTAGATTGAGGTTAAGGAAACGTCGCTGAGTTTTACTGATATTTATCAATTGCCAGCAATATTTTTGAGATTTGTTATGGTTAAGGCGACGCCACAGGGGAGAGAAGTTTTAAATAGCATTGTTTTTCGAAGAGAGGCCAAGTATTTTAGGCTTATTTTGCATTACATTTTTCAAGTAGATTTCATAATTGAACAATAAAGCATGCCTGAGATACGTGGGGTGCGTCCATAAACCACGTAGTTACCCGCATAACAAATGGCGTAACCATCAAATCCCACTCAATCGGGCAAACCAGGAGAACTGAGAAATAACCGGGAATCGAAACGAATCGGGAAATAACCGGTTATTTGAATGCAATCTCAAAATATGTTTGTATATATGTTTATATTGTTTTTTTTTTTATATATATATTAGGGTAGAGAACTACTTCAGCCTTATCACCCATTTTCGGCCTATCGAGCAGAAAACTTTAAATAAATCCATGATTTCAGAGTTAACAAGTCAATTATGCGTTTGGTATGATACTTTAGTTAATAAGAACGAAGTCAATGAGAATGCGTGATATGAAGGTTTGCACCCATTATTCCCAAAAACAAAAGAAGTGCTCCGACCGAATCCATTTTTATCTTCATTCGATAGGCCGAAGTGAATTCATTGGCGTTTCAATGCGTTAGGCCCAGTTTAGAATCCGTAGGCCGAGTTTGGCGTCAAGAAGCAGTGTTACACTTTTGACAATATCTCAACGATTGGTTTCTCTTTATCAAATCTTACCTTACAAATCTTAAATCTTATCAAATCTTATAACACATTCCGTTTGGTGCTAAACTGCGCTAGATTAAGAAAGACTAAGTGCGGGTTGTGCTCAATAGGCCGGAAATGGGGTTGTTTACTCTACTTTTCCGCGGGAACACATTTGAACGTGCTTCTCGCCACTTGACGAGGCTGCTTGCAACGGGTTTCGAATTCTTACGTGATTTCATAGATTTAAGCAAATGTCACAATCTAGCCCGGACATTTGATTATTTCCAACACCAACGAAAAAATGGCTTTGATCTATTATTGGACTAAGCTTCTCATTATTGGCTTTGGTACCTGCACCATGTCTGGATGTGAACAATGTAGTCCTGGTAACTCAATATGACTTCCATTAATCTTGTGCTAGAATTCTCATGTAATTTATTATGTCGCCTCTTGGCTCTGATCAGTTCTGGTCGTATCTCCTGAACTAGTTGAAAGATTTCAAAGTTCTGGTAAATGGTAAAAAATATCAGTAATTTTGCCCTTTTGGTATATAATGTTGTCCAGTGGTTGACGAGCAACACGTCTTGCAAAATTTATAAGTGTCGACGTATCAAAATTATACCGGTGGTGCATCAAAAATTAACACGGTGACGCGCAAACTCTAAATGAGAAAACATCAAGTAAAATCTGCTTTCAAAATAGTTCTGAGGAATATTAGATATCATGAGAAGCCTAAGATAGTTTTGAGTATAAATTCATGAAAACCCTAAATTGAACTCAAAGTAAATTTTAATGATAACTCATTCGAATTTCTGTGGAGAAGAACTCCTGTGAACTTCAGAGGAAAATTTCAAGCGCATTCGTAGGATAATTTCATAACGTTTGTTTGAGAAAACGAATCCGAAACACATAAAGAAGGATTACAATTAAATCTGAGAATAATCCCAGGAGATCTTCAAAGGAATTAGGAAAATAATTCCAGGGGAGTATGCCACACAAATTATGAGCAAAAATCTTAAGAATTTGTGAGGAGAAATGCAAATTATTTTTTAGAAGACTTAAGAAGAAACTAGTTTTTTTTTTGTAGTTTTAACACTAGCCTGATACTCACGATACTTCTCGTCATATTTATAAATTTCCCTGCACTTTATCGGACTTCCCAAAGTTTCCTTAATTTTCCGTACGATAATGGATCCTCTCTTAAGTTTTAACAATTCCCTCAAGTTCTCGCAACTTATTTAAAATGTATGCAATTTTTCTAATGTTAACGGAACTGCTCTGTGGTTCTCTGCTTTATCCTGAAGTTATCAAAACCCCTCCAAAGTGTTTGCAGTTCTCATGAAGCGTGTTGTGCTGCCCTGAATTTGATTGAACTGTCCTAAAAATGTTTAAGCTTCCGTGAACTTCTGAACTTATGTGAAGACCTCCATAATTTTCCTAACATCTCTGAAGTCCTGAACGTCTTCAAATTTCCCGCTTATTTTCTGAAACTAATAGAACTGAACTCCTCCCGATATGACCCCTATTTTTGGAGCTAACTAAACTTCTTTGAAATGCTCCCCCATTTTACGAAAGTTCCAGAAGTTCTCGGATCTTCCCTTAAATTCCATAGACTTTTATAAAACACTCGGAATGTTTCAAAAAATCTCTGCACTTCTGGTACTTCTTTAAGCTCCTTCAATCGACACTAATTAACTTCCTCAAAGGCTTCCCTGAATTTTTAAGTATTTTTTATAAGAACCCGCAATTTTACTTTTTTTTTTTTTTTTTTCCTTTGGTTTGTTTTTTTCGTTGATCTTGTTTTCCGTGCTGAGCACCAATGCTACCGACGTTCCAGGAAGGCAGCTTCCACACCTGGACCCTACCTATCGACCCATCAACTCATGAACCGGGGACCAACGGCTTTACTTCCCATCCGAAGGAAGGCGTGATCAGAGATGCTATGCCTCAGAACATCCCGGCGGCGCCGACTGGGATTGAACCCAGGCCTGCTGGGGTGAGAGGTAATCACGCTTACCACTACACCACCGGCGCCGTTAACCCGCAATTTTACTGAAATTAATAGATTTGCCTTGATTTTTCCACAATTTCTATTGATTTGTTAACCGCCGATCTTGTTTTCTGTACAGTATTAATGCTACCGACACCAGGGAGGCAGCTCCCATACCTGGACCCAACCTATCGACCCATCAATTCATGGACCGGGGACCAACGGCTTTACTTCCCAAAGGAATGCGTGATCAGAGATTTTATGCCTCAGAAAATCGTGGCGGTGCCGACTGGGATTGAACCCAGGCCTTTTGGGGTTTGAGGCAATCACGCTTACCACTACAATACCGGCGCCGCTTCCACAATTCCTTAAGTTTCATAAACTTTATAAGCGCTCACGAAACTTTGCCTTAAATCACTAATTTTCCCAAAAAGTAGACAAACTTCTGGCCGGTCGCTTGAACTCTTTCAATTACGTTGAATGTTGCTCCAGTCGACAGCATCGCCTTATCTGGGAACATTCCTGAAGTTTTCTATGCTTTCCTGACGTTCTCTAAATTTGCTTAAGGGGGTATTCCCGATCTTTTTTTTCAAAAAATCAAATTTTTTTTTCACGTTTTTTTGTACTTTAGACTATATACTTTCATCCCCCCAAGCCGTTTTCCGATCAGCGAATTCGGTGTTCAGGCATAGCTGACTAATGGTAAGAACCCCCAAATGGTTTTAACTAAAGTCAAAACTTTAAACGCGTTTTTCTCGAAACCACATTTTTTTTATCGGGCGAAGATTTTTCTCAGAAACTATAAGAGATATTGACTTGAATCTTTGCGAATTTTGTTCCTTATTAAATTCTTTGGAGCTTCTCCCACTTTCAGCCAAAAATATTAACATTTAACATTGTTTGAAGCACCTTAAAGCTGCAAAAAAGCGGGCTAAAAATCGCCTGTTTTTTCATATGGCCGCCATTTTGTTAATTTGCTAGATTTTTTGCTGCCAACGGGAGAAGCTCCAGAGAATCTTATGCAGATTATTAATTTCATCACGAAATCTGTTTCAGATGAAGCCGTTCCAGAGAAAAGTCTTCGCCCGTCCAGGCGTTTGCGGCGAACAGGGGTCTGTTTGCCGCCATTTTGTGACGTCAATAATGTCTTTTTTTATGTCGAAAAAATTTTATTTGTAAACTTTAATGTTCAATAAACAAGAATCCCAAAGAGTTAGGCGCATTACTATTCATTTTCCTTGAAAAAAAATAATTGAAAAACAGGCCGAAAAAAGGCAAAAGATTGGGAATACCCCCTTAATGTTCCGGCAAATTTTCTAATATATATTCATAATTCCTTGGCGCTTCTGAAGTTTTCGGATCATAAAACTCCTCGTAAGCCACCGCGAATTTCCTTAAGTTAATGGGATTGTTCTGAAGTTATCTGATCGCCCAGAAAGTACTCGGTTAATGGTAATGGTTTGTATAATAAACAAGAATTCTTGACTCTTTAAAGTGAATTCGATTGAGCCTTATCAAATAATAAAAAAAAACTTAGTTTAATATTCGCAGTTAATTGAAGCTCTTGAAATTTCCATGATATATCACTCTTAAAATAATTTCACATTTTCCAGATGTTCATATAATGATATTGTTTTCAAATAAGCCCAGAACAAATTTTCAAGTTTTTCTATTTTCATTCGAAAGTTTATCTAAAAAAAGTACTGTTTTATGAACAAACGTCCAAAAGTAACATGGGACTGATATGCGTAGAACGGCAGTACAGCTATTAGAAAAAAAGTAAGGCTTCTGAGGTTAACTTAGTTGTCATTCCCTCTCTCTTTCTCTTTGCATAACCCAAGTCCCTTTTACAGGGCTGGTAGCGAGTCACTATTTAGTGACTTGGTCACTTTTTTCAAGTCAGTCACTAAAAAGTCTCTTTTTTTTAAGGCCAAGTCACTAAAGTCACTTTTTCTTGTGTCACTGTTTTCAACTTTTTTAGCGTGAATTTATTTTAAGATTGATTATTCTTTGCGTTGTGACGTTTAATCGTCTTTCTCTATATACAGGATGTCTACTAGTTTTCCTGGATAAAATTACCTGAGTTTTCCAAGTAAGTAAGTCCAAGATCTAAAAATTTTCAATGTCTTGAAGTTTCGTATTCCATGTACAAGTTCAAGATAATGAAAATATTCAAAGTGCCAGAATTAAGTAAACAAATAAATGATTTATTTCAAGTTCGTAATTAACTTTATGAAAGATTAGAGACCTTCAATGCAGTCCCATTAACTTTACAACAATTGTAGGAACTTTGGAGAAGTTCTGAGGAATGAAAGGAAAGGCTGAGAATTTCAGTGAAGCTCTATAAACAAACTGCAGAAACCTAAGGGAAGTTAAGACGCTGAAAATATGGAACACTTACTGGAAGCTGTCAGAACCTCAAAGCGGTTCTTTTAGCATCCGAGACTTTTCAGGAACTTTTATGAAGTTCCTCCAAGCACCTCAAGCTTGAGAAATTTAGAAAATTTGAAGGGTATTTAAATTTTTTTAGAAGTTCTAAGCACCTCAGAAAAGCTAGATCGATTAAAAATCTATAATCGTAAATTTAGATAAATTCAAGATAATTCCATGCTGTGCTGAAAACAAATCGTGAACCCTTAAGATGTTCCGTGAATTACAGAGAAAAAAGAGACCTTCAGTGAATTTATGAAAACTTCAGAAATATTTCAGAAACTTCAGATAAGTCCAAAGAATTTCAGGGAAATTTAAAGGTGTTTACGAGAATTCTATTTATTTCCCAGCAAAACCGAGGTCTTCAATAGAACGAATGGAAGCTTCGAAAACAACAAGACAGGCCAGAGAATCAAAGGGCAGTTCATATAATTTCAAGGAAATATTAGAAACCATATAGAAGTTTCGAGAAACTCAGTGAATTTCCAAAACCTTCAGCAAAGCTCCGAGAGAATTACTGGAAATTTTATGAACATCCGGAAAACATGAGAGTATTTTAAGGGTGTTATATCATGGAGATTTCAAGAACTTTAAAAAATGCGAATCCTTAGCTAAGTTGATTAGAGAACATTAACGCAACATTAGCAAGCAGCGATATCTTCAAGAAATTCAAGAGAACTAAATGTAGATATTTTCAGATAGTTTAATGATATTCAGCGAAGTTCCGAGTACTTCGAGGACGATCAGATAGCTTCAGAATAATCCCATTAACTTAAGCAAATTTGCAGCGACTTACAAGGAGTTCCGTGGAATTATAGGGTATTCCAAGAATTCTATGATTGATCCTAAAATGTGAGAAACGTCAGGGAATTATGAATATATATCAAAAAATTTGCTGGTTTATTAAACAAATTTAGAGAACTTCAGGTAAGCATAGATAAGTTCAGGGAAAAGCGAGTGTTAATAATGGTTATAATACTTAAGGAACATTTTCGAAACTTCAAGGCAAATTAATTGATTTCAGTAAAGTTGCGGGATCTTCAAAAAATTACTGATAAATTCAGGGCAGTCTAGAGAACTTTAAAGAAATCCAGTAATCGTTTAGCACCAGGAAAGTCTAGACTATTGAAGAAGTTTTAAATTAGTGTCGATAATTTAAGGGATGTTTTATGAACTTCAAAAAAATCTTGAGAACTTTAGTGAAAACCATAAAACTATATTAATTATTTCGTTCAAATTCCATGAAAATTGCGGGAGCACAAAAGTTCCATAAATTTAGAAAAAAGTCGGAAACTTCACAGAAGAAGAATATATATTTTTTTTAATTTATTTCTTACTGAAGATTAATCCACTGTAAACCTTCAAAGTGTGAATGAAAATAACGAGAAAAATTTAAAATTCATTATTTTCCTTAAAATATCCTTAGCAAGATTTTTTTTAAAATTCTGTGAGACTTCCAGGTAGTTTAAGGAAACAAAAAAAAATCCTGAGGATTCCCGGTTTTCCAGATTTTTGAAGTTAGTAGTACCGTGGGTTTGGTTACAAACTTTCTATTAAATCTTTCGCTTTAAAGGTTCTTATCGTACATAAGTGTTTACGAGATAATAATTGAATAAGTCTAAAACATCAAACATTTATTTGATGCACCTTATCTTAGGTTACTTTTTAGTCACTATGTTTACAACTATAAGTCACTATTTGGTCACTTATTTATTCAACATGGTCACTAAAATCACTATTTCTGACAGCAGTGGTCGCCACCAGCCCTGCTTTTAAATATGAATTAAAAATTATGCCGTAGTAAAAACGGTCGATGTTTATTTTACCGATTCCAAATGGCTAAATAGAGATTTACATTTTTCTATAACAATAAAAAAAAAATCCATGAAATGGTCTATTCCGGGTAATGGTTTTCCTAAAAATGTCATACAATCCTGCTGAGCACTCTAGTGGTTTTTTGCTAATTCCGGTAATAATTTGAACCAACTCAGGGTATATCCAAATGATTTCTGAACCCGTGCTCAGAGAATGTCATTCGTGATTCCACCTTTTCCGAAGATTTCCGCATCATCTATACTGAAACGTTAACCGAATAGCATTTATCAACACGATATTAGCGCTCATCAAAACAAGCAATGCATCATGATTCATTCATTACAATCCACATGGTATTTTGGCCGAACCATCATCGTCGTGTCGAGGTATGTTTTTCCCTCCACATTTGACCGTTTTCAGTCTATTTTTGTTACTCTTGTTTTGGTCCCCAATTAGACGCCGCGGCCGTCGTCGGTCATCACATTCGCTGCTACACCACCTATCATGCCTCCATTACAGGCTACATACAAACAAACGTCCCAGCACACCATCACAGTAACATAGCGCGCAGCGGTCACAGACCGATCGTCCGTCATACGACCACCATCTGTAGAATACGTTTTCTTCCGTGCGCCTAGCAATCGTCAATCGTTCGTCATCCCGTCGCACAGTGGCGGCACTGCGAACAAAAGTCGGACGAAACCTAAAATGTCAATGAAACTGGCTGAAAATGACATATTATGTTAATTTTTGGGTGCTGAGTTCATTTTTGAAGTCAACAACCAATAAAAATGCAAACTAATCCCCCTAAAGTGCGAAATAATCTTTCGGATCAGAATAAATTTAATGACTGATAATTTATTGAGTTATTTCAACACATGATATTTTTAAGTTCATTTTATCTTGTCATCGAATCCGGTAATAATTTAAATAATCAAATATAGGGGCCGTTTAAACATTACGTAAAGCGAAACATTTCAGTTTCCATAGGGAAGATACACAAATGACGTTGCATATTTTTGATCAATTTTAGGTCCCCCCTCCCCCCTCGTAGCGTATTTTTCCATACCTAATACACGGCTGGTCACAACTTCTGAAACCCCCTCCCCTCTAAAATGCTACGTCATTTGTGGATCGTCCCATACCAAATTAAATGTTTCGCGTTACACGATATTTGGACTTTGTTTCCATATTCAATATAAACTAAAATTTACATTCTTTCAGATGTTTTACTCGGGTATTCAGTATGACACTGAAATATTTCATAAGAAAGTACTGTGCTGCTCTTATGTAAAATGCGGATGTTCCTAGAAGCTTGTTCAAACGTCAACCGAATACCAGAGTAGTTTAAAAAGTTTAAATGTGTTGACTTTGATACTGGAAGTTTCCGGTGAACTTTATCCGGCAGGAATTGAAAAAAAAAAATAGTAAAACAAGCAGTCGTAAAATGTGTTCTAAACCAAAAGGTAATTGATCTTATATTGAAAAAATGTATTATTTACATTTAATGATTGTTTTTTATTAAATTAGAAATGTTCTTAAAAAGAAAAAACATACTGGAAGCGGTCTATGCTATACCGGATTCGGAAGAAAAGCGTACTGCAATTACTAACTACATTGCAACATATGCTGGAAATATTGATGAAGAATGTAAGGAACATATTTCAATCTTCTATCGAGAGTTCTTGCGTCGATGGAACAACGCAAAACGGATGAAGGAACGCTTCTTAAAAGCAAACGCTGAATGGCTCGAAGATTTTCTTGTGCTTTCTGGACCTAGCTCATCAACATCAGAGGAAGGTAGAAATAAAGGTGGTCGTCCTTCAAAGGAGTTTGACGATAACTGCAACCGAGTCAAGCGTCGCAAAACTGAAGATTTGCGGCGAACATGTAGCTCTAGTAGGTTCATTTTACTCCACCATCATTATATTAATATTTGAAGATATCTATTTCATACTTTTCATAGGTGAGTTGCGGTTTGCTACGGAAGTCGTTTTGCGGTCTGAAGGTCAGAGGGACATTGCAAATATTCTGAAGACTGGTGTCACTTCACAAACGTTGTCTGATGAACAAGCATTAGCTATTTTTATCGATGCAAAGTTATCAAAGCGTAGCTATAATATCGTGAGAGAACCAGCGAAAAACATCTACCCATCGTATGACAAAATCACTGCCGCTAAAAAGAAGTGTTATCCTTCGAACCAATATTTCAATTCTTCAGAAGTACATTGCGAAATTGAATTGCAAGAGCTTCTGAACCACACTACATCAAGATTAATCAATCTTGTAGAGTCAGACTATATGAATTGGAGTCATAAAGATTTACGTCTTATCCTAAAATGGGGAATGGATGGTACAACTTTAACTGAGTACAATCAAAAATTTGAAAAAGCTGGTAGCTCAGACGCTAATGTTATCTTGACATCTCTTGTTCCATTGAAATTGGTTGAAGGGGTAAATGTAATTTGGGAAAACTGTTATCCATCGTCAACCCGATACTGTCGACCAGTTTCAATACAATTAGCTAAGGAAACTAGTGACACAACCCGTCAAGAATATGATCGGATGAATACCGAAATCGCAAAGTTGCACCCGTTTGTTTTAACAATTAACGACACAGAATTCAGTGTCACATTCGAGCTTATCATGAGTATGGTAGATGGTAAAACCATCAATGCCGTAACACACACAACATCCGCCCAAAGATGCTACTTGTGTAAATCAACGTCAGCGGAATTCAACGAAATTGACAAAATGTTGAAAAAGCCTGTTACTCAATTCTTAGATCTGGGTCTAAGCAGTCTACATTGCTGGATAAGATGTTTTGAGTGCCTGTTGCATATCGCTTATCGGCTCAGTTTCTGCAAATGGGTGAAAACTTCTCATATCGAACAATTCAACCGTGCCAAAAAGCGCATACAAGATGAATTCTTCAATAGACTGGGTTTACACATCGACAAACCGCGTTCAGGATTTGGCACCAGCAACAATGGTAATACGGCTAGACGATTCTTCGCCAATGCACAAGTATCTTCGGAGATTACAGGAATTGATTTGGATTTGATACTGCGATTTCGGACTTTACTAACAGCGATTTCTAGTGGTGAGAGCATTGATGTTTCAAAATTCAAGTCATACGCGACGGAAACAGCTCACCACTACGTAAAACTGTATAGTTGGTATCACATGCCAACAACAGTTCATAAATTACTGATTCATGGAAGTGAAATTATCGACCAATCTTCAATTCCAATCGGTATGCTCTCTGAAGAGGCCCAAGAAAGCATGAACAAGGAGATTCGTCGAATGCGTGAAAGCCATTCTTGGAAAGGATCCCGTGAACGGACAATAATTGACATCTTTCATGGATTGTTGGTTGCATCAGATCCAGTTGTATCCAGTTTCCGACACAACAAGCCGAAACCGAAAAGTGATTTCCCAAAGGAAGTGCAAGATTTGTTGATCTTTGATGAAGATGACGATTAAGTAGTAAGGATAATGCTAGTGTTATAAAAGACTAAGAGTGAAAGTAGTATTTTTAAGACACCATTATTTTTCTTAATAAAATTAGCTTAACTGAAACCAAAATGAACCACTTTTGAAAAAAAAATCGATAAAAAACATATAAACTGAATGGATACCCTTCCCAATCCTTTTGTAACATGTCTATTTACTTCTGAATTTCTAATCACCATGGTCCTCCATACCGGTCATTTTATATTAACTCTCGTGTGTCCAAATTTTTTATTTGATTCTATATAATTTCTTTCGATAGGCCTTCATGAAAATATGAACAATTGACATATTTTTTTTGATCTAGATCAATTCGGCTGGTCTAGAGCAGTTTTCGTAAAAAAAGATTTGTTTTTTTTAATTTCTTGCATACTATAGCACAGGTTTTCACCAAATTTTGCCAGTTGCGTCTAGAATTAATGAGCGAATTCTGGTAAATTAAAATTTACTTTTTACAGACAAAATCTGAAAAATAATAATTTTTCAGAAAATCATCGAATATTTGTTTTCATCATAACTTAGCAGAAAGGTTTTGCATCGGATTATCTTGAAATGTTCATGGAAATGATAGATAAACAATGTATCTTTCTAACCATGTGCACACCATTTGGTAGAAAATTCAATATGTTTGGTCCCAGCAGTTTAAGCGTACCTTGCCAAAAAGCAGGCTTGGGTGTTACAGGGTTAAAATATGTTTTTAACCCCTTGGGGCAACTAGAGGCAAGTCGGGATGCATAAATTCAAAAAGTTGAGGAAATTTCCTATAGAATGTATATCATGTGACCTTTTCGGACTGTTTCAGAAGATTGTACAGTACGAATTTGCAAAAAAAATAAGGTTTCATCATACCACTAACCATACATTATCAACATTTTCCATAGTTTAGAGTAATCTAAACGGATGGGTTTGAATGGAACAATAAGTTTATCCATCAAACTGCAAAATGAAACTTGTTGTGCTCAAATCGGTTTAAAATTGGAAGAGTAACAGCCATTTGAAGTGAGCCTTAAAAATGTAGTTTTTGAACCAAAAATCATTAAAATTTGTTGACACCGCAGCCTTCAAAGTGCTGTCAAAATTCAAAATAACATCCAATAGTCATGAAACTTTGCGACAACGTTATTCAAAGTGTAAGAAAGCTTGGAAAATTATAAAATACTCAAAATAACAAAAAAAAAATTTTGGGTTTCGTCCGGCCTCCGGCCACTGTGCGTCGTTGCTCTGAGAGAGTCTCCCCAGTAGGTTAGTCTCTTTTGACTCTTGACAACTTGTCAACTCGGAATGAGGCAGTCAAATTCTCGTTATTTGTTATTTTGGAAAAACAATCTCAAAACATACCTATTTGTGGCGGCGTGAATTGGAAATCGAAATGAACCTTTGAACTGTCGTCTGCAATATTATTATTTAAAAAAAAAAAACGCCATCAGGACACAATGATGTCGCGAGCGAGAACGAGAAAACACCCGGCAGGGTGAGGGTGGCGAATATTGATTAAACACCTGGCCGGCTATTTACCGCTAGGCCGCCGTCCCATCTCAAAACCAAAAAGATGCGAACAGGGAACTGCTGTTTGGGCCGTCGTTGTCGCGTGATGACAGCGGCAAAGATGAACCCTTGAGGTGAATGAAGGGGAAGAGGCGAGCACAATGTGGCAGTGGCGGTGGCATATCCGACATCGGGAAATTAGGAAAGCGAACTTTTCCTTTTTCGCCGGAGGGAAAACGCTATTGCACAGAACTGTGTGTGGGATTGCGAAAAAGGGAAGTCCATTTGAAGGTCATTTCCTTGGATCACGAGAAGTGACACGCAAATGATGGTTCAACCGATGTCCTTTTTTTTATATGAGGATGTAACGGAATGTAGACAATAGATATTATGTATGTCACAAGGTTGGGTAAAGGTCTATCAACTTAGTGTTGTTCGAGCACTTTCTTCTTCTTTCTTTGAGATAGCGCGCAAACTGGAACTTTGCTCCTTACTATTGATAAAGTTTTTGTTTACTCAAACTATGTACCGGTTAATAGGTTATTATTTTCCATTTAAGTATGGGAACTACCCCAATGGACACTGCACATTGTAGTCAAAACACGTATTAATTAAATAGGAAATTAAAACCTTTGTTTGGTCTTATTTTGTAAGCATGAAATCTTAGCAACTGTTCGAAGTCTCCCAATTCTAAAAGCTATTTTACCAAATCCTGTATCTTGAATCTCTGTGCCCGGGGACTTAACAAATTTTTCAATGTCTGAACTTACCTATGTAGATAATTTCTACATTTCTAAAAGATAACTTTTCATTGGAATGTACTCAATAATTTCCTTAGAAG
This sequence comes from Ochlerotatus camptorhynchus, assembly GCF_037179485.1. Classification (NCBI taxonomy): domain Eukaryota; kingdom Metazoa; phylum Arthropoda; class Insecta; order Diptera; family Culicidae; genus Ochlerotatus; species Ochlerotatus camptorhynchus. Next base: position 1,654,858 of record NW_027040598.1, on the reverse strand, counting down.
ACATCTAAGTTGCTTTCTGGATTCCCCTCAATAATTTTATAATTCTATCTGCAGTTACCTTGACAAAAGAATTACTTAAGTCTAGAGTAAGGCCATATGTTTCGTTATTTTCATGATCTTTTTCGAATCAATTGCACGTATGATTCTGCGATGATAGTGACATGATTCGTTGATCGCAGAATAAAGCAAAAATTGACAGCTGAGTATGCTGTGACTAATTGTGGAATCGTTTTTAATTACATTAATTTATTAGTAACAGGTAGATTAGTAGAACGATTCCTAGTATAATACATAATCGTGATATGGGCATTGATATAGAGATAAGTAGACACAATGGTTAAGCAAATACCCTGTGCATTGGCATAACTTTGAGGATTGCTTAACTGCAACCAGGTCCCAGGGCTTGTCTGTATCTTTACATTTTGAAAGATGCACACTAGTAATGCAGCGGACCAAAAGTTTGTTGAAATTTAACTACTAGCCAAAATTGAATAATTGTTTTCTAAATAATTTAGCCTAATGGCTGCAATTTTTTTTATTTGGTTAAAAACTTTTGAAATGCCACATCCAGGGTTCTGCATTTTCGAAACAAAGAAAAGGAAATGAACTCTTCACAGAATCGCTTCATTTCGAGCAATATCATTATCGTGTAAGTCATTGCGTTTCTTGTTATCGAGTCACGATGAACATTCCTCCTGTTTTGTTCATTACATACCAGGTGAGGGCTTAATCATGTTTTGCCGTCTAGTGTTTTGGTTTTGAGATGCTCGATAACCTTAGAGGGATCGGTTTTGCTTAATGAGCAGAATATCATGGGTTTAATCAAAAGCTCTCCAACAACATAACACAACACAAACATATCAAGTATCATTCTAGCTAAAAATATTTATTTGCATAATATAACCTGGAAATTTCAGGGTTACATCTTCCTTATTTGGAGCTGAGGAGACATAGAGCTGCATCATATTGTATGTAAAATAATTATTATTTTCATTGCGGTATACCAGTTTTTTGTATCCATATAAATGTATTTTCATTATTACGTATTTTAATGCTCTGATATATTTCATTTCTCCATTACATATATTTACTATATATATAAATACTGGATTGGGAGGGAGCATCAGGGTATCATTTGACCTGGAACTGGACGATTGGAGTGGTATGATAACCGGAGTCTAGGAGGGAATAAACACTATCATTTTCTTTATCCTACCGATTCGATTGTGATGGTGTGAATTCTACTCCAACAGTTTCATGGAGATTGACGCGCCCTTCTTAACAAACCATCCTGTAGGAAGCTTAATAAGTATTGCGAATTGCGTTATTCGATTTGTTGGATCGTATCGTTGGAAGGAGATTCTTAAATTCCCGTGGATTTCGCGTAAGTGCCTCTGCTTACGGGTCCACCCCACCGTTTTTGGCCCTTCATACAACGATATTGTGAATTCAGATCGATAGCTCAAATTGATCTTGCTTATTAAGTGGAGCTGCATACAAGACAAGATCTTCGAAGGGATGGTGGCTACCTTACATACATACATACACGATGAACATTCCTCCTGTTAAACAAGACTTGACTATCGCTTGTTTTGTTCGTCAAGTGTATCAGCTCACTTCATTTGAAGCAAAGACTTGTTTCAATTGACACAATGAATGACTCGAAAATTGCTTCCTTCGTTTTTTTTCACTTTCACTTCAATTCGGGGTTCATTCGACTTGTCACGCGTCGCATCGTCAGGCATCAAAATATAGTATCTGGATAGTATCCGCACAATATCGGCCAATAGGGATGGCATCCGGATTATATGCAGTAATAAAATATTATTTTATATTAAACCACATACAAACAGACATAACTCTTTGAATAAGTTTTTCTTGAAAACATTGCACCTCAATAAAAAGGACATCAGTAACGACATCTCTCGAGCTTCTCGCGAAGAACAAGCTAGCTCGTTAACTCGCAAATAATGTCGCATGCAAACTAAAGAGAATATATGGAAATGTCCAAGTGAGCGATGCCAGCGCTGTGGTGAGTCGTTAAATGCGTGAACGTCTGTTTGTCTGTGGTTAAACGAAAATTAAATTAACAAGGGAGTCCAAGATTGCGACCATCGGTTTTCAGAAAAAGTGTTAAATACCCAAAGATATGGGTAAAATCGATACTCGACGCCATTTTGGAATCCAAATAGTGACCATTGGTTTTCTGAAGTTTCAGATACCGTAAGATATGGGTATTTTCAGAACGGAGACAACGCGTATATGCTGAAAATCGATGTCGGCTGCCATGTTGGAATCAAAGATGGCGGCCATTGGGTTTCAGAAAAGTATCAAATATCCTACAATATGAGTATTTTTAGATCGGGAAAAACGCGTAGATGTCGAAAATCGATATCAGATACCATTTTGGGATCCAATATGGTGCCCATTTGGTTTCAAAAAATGTGGCAAATACCCTACAATAATGGTCTTACCGGAACGGGGACGACACGTAAATTTAGAAAATCGACATCCAACGCTATTTGACACTTCTTCTGAAATCGGAAGTCACCATCTTTAATTTCAAGATGGCATCGGTCATCGATTTCTGGCCTCAAGATGTCACCCCGATTCCAACAATGCCCACATTGATCAGTATTTTACAGTATTTCATTCTTTTTCTGATCCAAAGCCACCATCTTAGATTTTAAAATGGCGTCAAACATCAGTTTCAGACGTCTAAACGTTACTGGGATTAAGAAATACCCACATTGTTGGGTATTTGACAGTGTTTCTCACTTTTTCTGAAACCAGAAGTCGTCATATTGGATTTCAAGATGGCGTCTGACAACGATTTTTGGCATCTACGTATCATTCCGTTCTGAAAATACCCAAATTTTAGGGTATTTGAAACTTTTCCTCAAAACCGAAATTTCTTGGATTTCAAAATGGCATCGGACATCGATTTCCGGCTTCTAGGCGTTACCCTGATTCTTTAAAAAACAAACATGTTTATAGGTATTTGATAAAATTTCCTACTTTTTCTGATATCGGAAGCTGTCATCTTGGATTTCAAAATATCGTCGAATATCGATTTTCATTTTCTAGACGTCATCTCGATTCCAAAAATACCGATAGTGAAGGGGAATTTAACAGTATTTCCCTTTTTTTCTTAAAACGGAAGTCGCCATCTTCGATTTCAAAATGGCATCGGTGATCGATTTCTGGCCTCTAGACTGCACCCTGATTCTAAAAATACTAAAATTGATGGGTCGGCATCAGCATTTCCCACTTTTTCTGAAATTGGAAGCCATCTTATTGTATTTCAAAATGGCGTCGGTCATCGATTTCCGGCTTCTAGACGCCATCCCGATTCCGAAAATACCTATATTGAAACTGCGGGAACATAAGGAAAGTTAATACGCTGAAAATATGGGGAACTTACTGGAAGCTTTAGGAACCTCAAAGCGGTTCTTTTAGCATCCGAAAATTTTCGGGAACTTTCAAGAAGTTCCTAGAATTTCAAAGAACTTCATAGGTTTCAATCAAACTTGAGAAATATAGAAATCATGAGGGGTATTGTGTAATTTTTTAAGAAGTTCTAAATACCTCAGAACAGCTAGATCTAGAGATTTTTTGGGGAATTTCAGACCTTAAGAGCAGTTTTCGTAGCTTTAGTCCAGGCTTTTGGAGCAGTTTGAATATCTGTAATCGAAAATTAAGAAAAATTCAGGACAGTTCCATGATGTGCTGGAAAAAAAATCGAGAACCCTTAAGATGTTCCGAGAATTTCAGGGAAGTACAGAGTCCTTCAGAGAATTTATGAAAACTTCAGAAATATTTCAGAAACTTCACAGAAGTCCAGAGAATTTCAGGGAAATTTAAAGGTTTTTACGGGAATTCCATTTATTTCCGAGCAGCAGAACCGAAATCTTCAATATAATTGAAAGTTTTAGAGGAGCTTCGAGAATATCAAGACAGATTATAGAATCAAAGGGCAGTTCAAACAATTTCAAGGAAATTGTAGAAAGCTTAAAGAAGTTGCAAAAAACTCAGGGAATTCAGAAGCGTCAGAGATCAAACAAATTGCCCGATTATTAAACAAATTAAGATAAGTTCAGGAAAAATTAGGGACCCTTTATAATGGTTATAACACTTAAGGGAAATTGTCGAAACTTCAAGGCAAATAATTGAATTTCAATAAAGTTCTAGAGAACTTAAAGGAAATTCAATAATCGTTTATGCAGTTTAAATACCACCAGGAAAGTCTAGACTATTGAATAAGTTTTAAATAAGTGTCGATAATTTAAAGGGAAGTGAACTTCAAAAAAATCTTGAGAACTTCAAAAAAATCTTGTGAACTTCAATGAAAATCATAGAACTATATTAATTATTTCGTTCTAATTCCATGAAAATTTCGGTAGCATAAAATTTCCAGAAATTTAGAAAAACTTCGAAAACTTCACAGAATGACTGTGGTCTTCACAAACATTTCGAGAACTTTATAGAAATCTATGGAGCTTAAGGAAAGATCCATGAACTTCAGGATTTTTTTTTTATGAACATTGAGGAGGCCAGTTCCTTTAGTTTCAGAAAATTAGTGGGAAGTTTAAAGCAGTTCCCAGATTTTCAGATAACTTCAGAGACGTTTAAAAGTTAATTGAGGTCTTCGCATACGTTCAGAAGCTCACTGAAGCTTAAACATTTTTAGGGCGGTTCAATTAAATTCAGCGCAATACATTCATGAGAACTGCTAAAACTGAGAAGTTTTGAGAATTTCAGAAAAGAACAAAGGACCTCAGAGCAGTTCCGTTAACATTAGAAAAGTCACATAAATTTAAAAGAAGTTTAGAAAACTTCAGCGAATTGTTAAACGTTTATAGGAGATCCATGATCATTGAAAAAATTAGGAAACTTTAGGAAGTCCTAAAAAGCTCAGGGAAGTTTAAGAATTTGATGAGAAGTATTGTGAGTATCAGGCTAGTTTCTCAAACTACAAAAGAACTTCAAGGCAGTTTCATTAACTTCAGGAAAAAATTGGGAACATTCAAGTAGTTCTGAAAACCTCAGAATAGTCCATTCCATATTCTACAGAGATTTCCATTGAAATATTCCTCAAAATTTTGGTGAAGCTATCTTCCGAATTCAATTTTCTTTTAGTTTTCCTTGGAATTCTCCACAATAAGAAACCCTTTCGAAAGATTCTTCGAATATTCATTGAATTCATTTCAGATTTCCTTATCCATCTCACTCCTTCCATTGGAATTCTACAAATTACTAAGATTTCTTCTCATATTTTGTTTGGCAAACTTTCCTGAATTCATTTTCCGAATTCCTTTGAAGATGTCCTGGAGTTATTCTCAGATTTAATTGTAATCCTCCTTTTGGTATTTTCAAAAAAAAATCTAAAGACTTATGATCCGGAGTCGTTTTCTCCCACAAACTTTATGAAATTATGCTCAGAATGCCCTTGAAATTTTCCTCTGAAGCTCCTCAGAAATTCCTAAGAGTTTTCATTAAAAATAACTTTTAGGTCACTTTTTAGTCACTATTTTTACAACTATAAGTCACTATTCGGTCACTTATTTTATCAAAATGGTCACTAAAATCACTATTTTTAACAGCAATGATTGCTACCAGCCCTGGGCACAGTGGACAGGGTCGGTGGAATTCGCCATTTCCCGTTATGTTGTGTGAGATACGGGTGTGTCCTGACCTAAGCCTGGAGATCACCACTTGAGAGCGGTGATCAGGTAGGTCCTCCCAGCGGCGTGTCTCATCTTTAATTTTACGGATCAACAGATTTCGTGAGTCCAGCCAGTCCTGCCTCCAAGACTCCCATGTAATTTTGGAAAGCCAGGTTTTCAGATTCGGGCCTCATTTGTCGACCTGAAGATGCAAGGTGGTCAGCTTCGACGTTACCCTGGATCCCACAGTGACCGGGTATCCAGGCGACGGTGGTGTTGGGTGGAGCAGACCGGATGATGGCTTGGATCCACGGGTGTGTGGGGTGCTCGGCGTCAAGGGCGGCTACCATGCTGGCGGAATCCGTGAACAGGATGATGGGTTTGCTGATGTCGATGTATGTGTGGTGATGTCGACGTAGGCGGCGGCTGCCTCGGCGGAGAAAATGTTACATTGGTCAGGGAGACGGTGGCACACACTTACATCGGGGCCGGATACCCCAATTCCAGCTCTCCCTTGTGCAATCGAGCCGTCGGAATAGCGGATCGTATAATTGTTGTAGCGACGGTATATTAGGTCCCTGTGTACTTGGGTAACGGCGAGAGGGCTAGAGCCTGCCTTAAAGGTATGCTTGATAGTTGGGTCTATGGAGATTTTGGGCAGGTTCCAACCTCTGGCTCCAACCCAGTGGACCGTGGACACTGGGGGGAGCGCCTGGTCAGCAATCCTAGCGAGGAGCTGGTTTGTTTCCTCTAGGAGGAACACTCCGTCGCTTGATCCAGTAGTTTTTTTCTAGGAAGCTGACGGCTCAGTGGCAGATGGTGAGGGCGATGAGGCGGTCGAAAGGAAGGATTCCTCCCTCGACGCATGCTGCCAAACCCGGAGTTGACGGGAGTAGATCGGAGGTAGTTCGGATGGCCCTTTGATACACGGGAGTGAGTTTCTCGATGAGAGCTGTTCTGGCCATGCAGGTTAACTCGATCCCGTAGGTAAGCTGCGTGTTGATGATCGCTTTGGCAATCCGGGTCCGGAGGTGCCGATTGCTATCTGGGTGGCGTCTGGCGATCGAGCAAATAAGGTTCAACCTTGACCGGCAGTTAGATTTCACCTCATCGAAGTGGGATACGAACGAAAGGCTGCGGTCAATTCGAACTCCCAAAGTCTTGACGGTTTTATGCTGCGGGATGGCCTGAGATCCGATGGTGACCAGTGACGTCAGGGATCGGTGGCTATGGGTACAGATGTGCAGCCAGCTGAAATCCGGCATTGATGGTCCAGCGGTAAATGTGGTTGACGGCTTGGGACAGTTTAATGCGGAGGATTTTTATTGTATTTTTAACGACCATAAGCACTATGTCGTCGGCGTAAATGAAGATTAGGATCCCCGCTGGCAGGTTCCTGAAGACTCCGTTCATTCTAACCAGGAATAGGGTGACCGTAAGGACGGACCCCTAGGGCACACCCGTCTCCTCGCGGAATGTGTTCGAACGGTGGTTGCCGATGACGACTTGGAAGGTTCGGTGGTGCAGAAAGTTTTTGATGAATTGGAGAATGTGACCTTTTAGCCCCCAGTTGGCTAGTTGTTGGATGACCTCCGGCATCCAGGCCCGGTAGTACGCCTTTGAAATGTCCAACGTTGCTAACTCCACGTGCTGGTTATCTTTCATTGCGTCGTGGAGGGCCTGACCGAGCGTCCCGAAGTACGTATTAGTACCGTGCCCTGGACGGAACGCGTGTTGACGGTGGTCGAGAAGATTGTGTTCGTTCAGGAAGCCCATGAGTCGACGGTAATCATCCGTTCCATGATTTTGGGTGAATTAGTGGTTAGATAAGCGTATCATTCGGAATAATTTTTTTTTTGTGGAGCTGTGTCTCAAATTCAGGGTGGCCAGCATACCGGGAAATATCCGGGAATTTGAAAAGTAATCGGGAAAACCCTGGGAATTTGGCGAGACAACCGGAAAAAATAAATTAACCATACCAGAGGAACAAATTTTTACACCAGAGTTTCAGAATAAACCATTAAAACAGAGTGATCCTTTACCAAATGATGAATTGCTCTATTTGCTATAATGTTGTTCAGTAATATAGCAAATTGATTTTTGTTGTTTCAACTTCAGATGTAGAGTGCATAGCCCTTAAAAGAAAAAATTGAAGATGCTGAACTTTGGAAACAAAAATTTGTAAAAACCGAAACTGAATTATTCTTTTCAGGGGTTTTAATTTAATAAAATCCTGAATTAACTTGGAATTCTGCTCTGAATTATCTTGAAATTTTTCTAAAATAAACCAGAAAACAGTCCGCGTAATAATTACCGTTGATTTTTTTTTAATTTTCATGCTACCCCTTTTAAGAATTTAATTGGAATCCTTGAATTCCCTTGAGCCTATCCGGAGACTTTGATTCCTTTGAAAATCTGTTCAAACATCTTTCAAAATTTCATTTAGAAGCCCCTTGGAGTATTTTAAAGTATTTCTTTCTAATTATCAGCAAATTTTTTGCAATGAATTTTGTTGGAGTTCTGGTGATAAATCTTTCGCACTAGGGTTGAAATTATTGCCAGAACACTCTTAGAGCTCTGTTTCTTGTTGAATTCTGATCATAATTCTCTTGGAATACTTCTTAAAATTCATCTCTCTTTTTACTAAAGATCCTCATACAAATCTCCTCAGAAACACGTAGGAATTTTCCGCAAAGTTTTGTTTTCCACAAATCCTTTTTAAATCTTCTCAAATTACCTAACAATTTAATTTAGAACTTGCATTCTTCTCCCTTAGCTCAGTCGGTAAAGGCGCTGGGTTCAATTCCGGGTCCAGTCTAGGAATTTTTTGGGTTGGAAAATTTCTCGACTTCCCTGGGCATAGAAGTATGATTGGACTTGCCACACAAGGAAGCCCTGGTGGTCCATTGAGTTAAGAAACCTGCGCAACAGACTGCGTAAAGCACGTAAACGATTCTTCGCTAACAAAACCATTGAAAACCGAGAATCGCTTCACCTTGTGGAACTGTCCTACAAAGAGCTCGTAGCATCAAGCTACCATGAATACATGCAGAGGCTGCAATCGAATTTGAAACAAAACCCATCAATGTTCTGGAGGTTCGTGAAGCAACAAAGGGCAAGCAATCGTGTTCCGGACAATGTCAAGTACGGTGACGCTTTGGCCTGCTCTTCTGAAGAGGCAGCTAATCTTTTTTCGACCTTCTTTCAAAGTGTGTTTAATGCGGAGTCGCCCCAACCTCACCCGGGTTGTTTTCAAAATGTGCCATCCCATGATATCCACCTTCCTTTTTTCAATTTTTCTCGTGAGGAAGTGTTGAGAGCGTTAGCCAAACTAGATGCGTCGAAAGGAGCCGGAGTCGACGGTTTAACTCCAACACTGCTGAAGAATTGCGCCGAGTCTATAGTTAAACCTTTGACGATACTGTTCAATCGATCGTTAAATGAAAAAACATTCCCAGGTTTATGGAAAACTGCCAAAATGATTCCCATCCACAAATCGGGTAGCGTGCGGCACGTTGAAAATTACCGCGGGATCTCGATTCTCTGTTGCCTGGGAAAGCTCTTTGAATCCTTGGTCCACGAGGTCTTACTGTCTGCAGCAAAACCGATAATTTCGGAATACCAGCATGGATTCGTTCCCCATCGCTCTGCAACAACCAACTTATTATGCTACACCAACGTTTTGTTTCGTGAGATTGAAAGCCGGAATCAAGTGGACTCTGTATACATTGATTTTTCGAAAGCATTTGATACTGTTCCGCATAGCTATGCCGTGGAAAAGCTGAGACATATGGGTTTTCCCGATTGGATAGCCGACTGGCTAATGTCTTACCTGACTGGTAGGAAAGCATTCGTCCAGGTGAACTCAGCACGATCCAGGACCTTCTACATTCCATCTGGAGTTCCACAAGGGAGTGTGTTAGGTCCATTGATCTTTGTGCTCTTCATCAATGACTTGTGCCTGCAAATATCTTCTGGAAAGTTGTTTTTTGCCGACGACCTCAAAATCTTCAGAGTCATCAAGTCTGTTTTGGACTGTGTTGCTCTGCAGATTGACATCGATGCCCTTTCACGATGGTGCAAGGAAAATGGAATGTGCGTGAACATCAATAAGTGCAAGGTGATCACTTTTAGCCGTTGTTGGATTCCCATCAATCATCTTTACAATATTGACACTGCTCCGCTGGAACGTGTGCAGTCTATCCGTGATTTAGGAGTTATCATGGATTGTAAGCTTCGATTCAACGAACATATATCCACCGTTACTGCCAAAGCCTTCTCCGTTCTTGGGTTCATTCGCCGCAATGCATCTCAATTCACCGACGTGCACACATTAAAAGCCTTGTTCTGTGCTTTAGTGCGAAGTATCCTGGAATATGCTGCTCCCATTTGGGCACCGTACCATACATCTCAGGTGATCCGCATCGAACGTGTGCAGAAATCATTCATTCGCTTTGCTCTTCGGCACCTACCGTGGAATGATCCTGTCCATCTACCTGCATATCCAGAACGATGTCAACTAATTGATCTGGAACTGCTATCGGCAAGACGGCTGAAATTGCAGCGGCTGGTTATATTCGATATCGTCCAGAATAACGTCGACTGTTCGGATCTTCTCCTGCAAGTATCACTGAACGTTCCACAGCGTCAGCTGCGGTACTCAGCACTTATCGCAGTTCCCGCACATAGAACATGTTATGGTCATAACAACCCGCTCAGTTCTTGCCTCAGAGCTTTCAACAATGTTAGTGATTTGTTTGATTTTAATGTGTCCAAAAATTGTTTTAAAAATAGGATTAAAAACATAGCATAAGTTAAACTAGTCTGTACGACACTGTCGAAGACGAAGAACAAATAAACAAACAAATAAACAAAACAATTATACCAATGCAAAAATGGTACAGGCATCGAAAGCTTTCAATTAATAACTGTGGAAGTGCATCTAGAACACTAAGTTGAGAGCACGCAATAAGCTAATATGCGATATGCAATAAGCTTGAAATGCGAAGAAGAAGAAGATTCTTCTCCGAATTCATCGAACAATTTCTAAGGATTTCATGTCAGAATAATTCTGGAATTCTGCTCAGAACTTCTCCTTCGAAAACGGTGTGGGAATCCTGCTCAATATTTGTTTGAAATCAACACTTTGAATTCTTTTAAATTTCACTAAAAACTCCAGGGTTTGTCCACTAGATTCTATAGATGGTTCTGTAATTTGTAAAAACCCTTAAAATGCTTCCAAGTCTCAGAGCGTGACAATTATGACTCCACGACTCATAAGTATGATATTTTTTTCAAATCTGTGATCTTGAAAATTTTTCAAAATCTCACAATTTATTTTTTTTTTTCTCCAAATCTTGCATCACAAAGATTCTTATTAATAACAAATTTTGAAGAAAAAAAGTTCTAGTTTCAGACTCTACACAAATTTTAAAGCCTCAGAATGTTGGGAATCTTCTTAAATCACATTTGTCCCCTTCAGTAAATTCCTTTCAGCACATTCTTAAAAATGCGTTCAATTTCGTTTTTTGTTGAATATTAACAACCGGGAATTGTTTAAGATTTGAACCGGGAAAAAACCGGGAATTTCAAAACGAAAATTCACTGGCCACCCTGCAAATTGTGCTCAAGTGATTAAAGACAAGTGTTTCATATGCAGTGGTGTCGCGTAAACTCACTTTTTACCTGAGCTCAGACTTTCAAAACCGGATTTAATGCCATATTCATACTCTAATCGTTTGAAAAAAATAAACACCTAATCTTCTAGTTTACTCGATATCTAACCATTGCAAGCAATATTTTGATAATTGTTTATCTTTGGAGGGTTTGTGCACAGGTAGAAGGTTGTAGAAGAACTGGGTGAATTTCTGCCCCTGGCGTAAGAACTTGTCGGCAGGGTTGAAAAAGTGCAGGAATGGGGGGGAGGGTGTCTTCGGTCCATACACACTTCCATTTAATTTTAATACTGAGGAAATGGCTAATGTCTCACAACGACGTCACCTTGAAATGCCAGTTTAGAGGTTTGATGATTTCTTTGCATTCGTTCTCGCCGTGGCAAACAATGACTACATTAAACATCAAATACGACAAATCTAGATAGAGCTGGAATTAGGGCGTTACAGCTTTTGTAAACAATGACTTCTCTCGATGATTTCTAAGAATTCAAGGTACGTCCACGCAAACCAACCTAACCATCGGATAAGGGAAGTCTTTCCCTACCCGATGAGGATGCTGGTTTGAGCCTTGAATTTCTAGAAATAATCAAAATAAGTCCTAATTTCGTCCTAATTCCAGCTCAATCTTGAAATGTTTACCTTATGACATTCAGAACTTCGACGGGCTTCAAACCGGAAGCGGCAACCCGGGCCGAGGAAATCTTTCGGGCTGGAAGTTTTCTCGACTTTTCTGAGCATAGAGCATTATTGTGCTTGCCAGACAATATACAACTAGAAACATCTACCTTATTCGAGGAAACCTATAGTGCACTCATTTTTCGTAACCTTTTATCTAACGCATGTTATTTCTCCAAATTTCCAGAACCATCCCGGAGTCACAAGAAGAAAAAGAGCAAAGATAAAGACCGAGATCGCGACAAGGTAAGACCCTATCCAACATTCGATCTGCAAAAATTCGCTAAACCCCTCATTATCTACATTCCCCCACAGGAGCACAAGAAACGTCGCCACTCGAGCGACCACAGCGCCACCGTCGGTGGCACCGGTAGCAGCTCGGGCATCCACTCTACCAGCAGCTCCACCACCTCAAAGGACAAATCATCCAGCAATTCGTCAATCCAAAACAAGGAAAACCAACACCATCTGCAACACAAATCAGACAAACCGGAAAAAGTCACCCCCGCCCCGGTTGACTTCCCGGTCCAAATTAAACAGGAACTGTCGATTGAGATCAATTCCACCCAGCTACTGAACAGTGGCGCCGGTGGAGTTTCGGCACCGGCAGTCGCTGTTGCAGCTGCCGTAGCAGCCGGTACGCCAATTTCCCCCATAAATCTACTGCTGAATTTGGAACGAAGTAACAGTGAAAACAGCACGATCAAGAAACAGGACGTGTTCATCAAGAAGGAGTACAAGCCACTGAAACCGGAGAAATCTCGGGACGATGTCTCGAGGGCGTTGAACTTTAGCGAAGGCAATGGTCCCGTCTGCACGAGCGCCAGCGCTAGCAGCATCAGTAGTAGCAGCAGCAGCACCAGCAGTAACGGCAATAGCACTAGTGCCACCGGCAGTACAACTAACTTAAATAGTAATAAGAATACTAATATTTTGATAAAAATTGAGTCGCCCAAGAATCTGGACGACAAATCGGTCGTCGTGAAGAAGGAAATTATAACTGACGACGGAGCAGCGACTCCGGAGAAGCTGGTCAACGGAGGTACGAATGTTGTTACTCCGACGGCGATTCTCTCAAGTAGTAGTATCTCAACGATATCAACGACGACGGTACCTATCAAACAGGAACCTCCGCTGGAGAAGAGTACCTCCCATGAGCACCATGTTCACAAATCTTCGTCCCAGCTTGGAAGCAGCGTCAGCAGCACTAAGCTCTCCAGTTCATCCTCGTCCACTTCGGTGCACAAGAGTAGTAGTAGTAGCAGTAGCAGGGAGTGCTCACGCTGCTACAAACGATCCAAGATCAAGCGAGCTAATATCGGGATTCAGTGCAAACGGGAAAAGGTGGAATATCCATTGAGTAGTGTCGTGCCGGTGGAACCATGCACGAGGATAGGTACGATTAGTCGGGACATGAACTGCAACCGAAAGGGGCTCGATCATCTCAAGTATGGCCGGTTCATGCGGATAGAGGTGCACCCGAATGGAGGCGCCTCGGTGGTGCACATGTACCAGGACGAGATCAGTGTCCTGTCGGAGACCGAGATGGAGGAACTGGTGAACGAGTTCTTCGATGTTTGCTTCAACGAGGACGAGGAGGGGTTTGCCGACCACGTGATGGGGATCGTGCACAATGCGGCCGACTATCTGCCGGATCTGTTGGAACACATGGCTGAGAACTATGCCAATCTGACGGTGAAGGCGGGTGTTCTTGGTCGGAATTCCGACATCGAAACGTGCACGATGTATCAGTACAATGACCAGGTGGGTTTGAATGGGAATATTTGAGTGGTAGTGTGATTGGAGATTTGAATGGGATTTTTCCCTTTTGTAGGTTGTCAAAAACTACTCACACGGAACTGTCCGGTACGGTCCGCTACACCAAATCAGTCTGGTGGGAAAGGTTCACGAAGAAGTCGGAGGCTATTTCCCCGATCTGTTGAAACGTCTCGAACAGAACCCATTCCTCAAAAAGGTACAGGTTTAAAACATGGTTGGTTTGGTTGGAGTTTAGAAAATAAAGATGGATTCTGTTTTGCAGGCTATGCCATGGGGAGAGTTGTCAATTGTACAGATGGATCCGCGATTGTCGAACGATGGTCCGATTTTGTGGATCCGGCCCGGCGAACAGCTGGTGCCAACGGCCGAAATCAACAAGACGCCTCTCAAGCGGCAAAGGTAAGTGCAATAGTGAATGCCCCCCTCATAATTTCTGGCTAATTTATGCGGGAATTTGTCGAACTCTATTTGTAAAAGAAAACACCCAGAAACCCGCTAAACTTTTCTTGTCCAGTTGTCCAGTTGGGAATCGTGTACAATTATTATTATGAATACCTAGCGTCATCTCCAATTGCTGGGATCTTGACAATAGAAAGGTTATGTTTTTTTTTTGTTCAACAGTCTTGATCACGAATTATCTTCGGATACATCATTCCATGCACGAAACTAAGTGAAAATTATTTAAAAGCATCATAGATCGTTGCACTTTTGTCACAAAGTTTCTAGATAGTTAATATTAGCAAGTTGTTTCAGAAATTTTAAGAGTTTTTTCAGTCTCGAGAGAATGGAATTCAATGAAAAACTCATCTATGTTTTGCGCTCTTATTGAGTTCCTGAACCGAAATGTAATTATGCATTTCATAACTAAAGCCCGTAACATTGGTAGATCACCTTTTTGTGTTACGTTACATGATGTAAGATCTACCACCGATTCCTAGTCCTGAGTACTTCAAACTATGGGAACAGGATTTTTCAGTAATCAAAGGAACGCATCTTAGTCCTTGTTATTTTTTATACCTTGTTAATAGTGATAAGTCGTCGGGATGATCTTGAAACAAGGTAAAAATGAGTTAGTTAGTCTTCATCTATGTGATTCCTAATCTTCTATTCGTTGTTCCCTAGTTTGAAGTGGTTAAGGCTAGGGTTCTGATGCATGGTCATTATCGGTGTCATTGTTTAATTTTGTTGCTAAGGAATCCAATTTTAACTGATAAAAGGGTGCACCTTTGGAGGGTTCTCTCACTATTCGAAGGGTATAAAGAATAGATTCCTTGCGATGAAGGGAACAATGACAACTTTATCAAAACCGAATACTTCATCATTTCTGAATAGTGATGGAGTAATACGACATGCACTAAACTAAGGACACGGGATATAGGGTTTTTGGTCTAATTTCCATCCTACTAAGCACAACCCACGCTTTACCTCTCTATCTTGAACGGGTTTTAACTAAAAATGAAATATTTCTATCAAAGATGACTTCTAAATGTATTCTCCTTCCCATATGTACCGTTGAACTTGATAAACAGCCACACATTGTTGAGATAATGTTAAAAATCTAATACTGCTTCTTGATTCCAAATTCGTCCTACGGGTTTCAATTCCGTCCAAACGCATTGAAACGCCATTGGATTTTCTTCGTCCTACCGGATGAAGGTAGAAAAAGCGAGTTCGCTAGGAGCGCTTCTTTTGTTTTGAGAACAATGAGTGTAAATATTCACATAATACCGAAGACAACATATCAAGAAGACTGGCAACTCTACCATTTTCTCATACGACCGCTATGAGACCGGCACAATCGCGTCATCTCAAAAAGATCAAAGATTACAACCTCAGAAGAATGGTTTGTATATTTGCTCATTTATCTATGCGTTATTTCCACCTTCACTCGAGCGCAGCGCTAATGTATCTGTCGCTTGGATTCAGGCAGAGTTGCCAGTCTTCTTGATTTATAGGCTTTGTGATGTAGCTTGTGAGCTAACGCATAGGTACAAACGTATTACTGATTTGTGCACGGTGAAATCATTGATTATACTGATGTTTTCTGCTCGATAGAACGGAAATGGACGATTACGACGAAGTAGCGCTCTACCCTACTACAATAGATCAAATCATTGGAAATTTGTAGGAGTAATGAACGCTTCGTTCCCCTAAGGGGCTTGTTGGAAGATTTATGTCAATATCTGAATGATTCCTGGAGATTCTAACTTTTCCCCAGAGGAAACGCTTTTTGATTCATGTCGGTCAATCTGCCGGAACGATTCTTCAGAAAAAGTAATACCTAATACATGGTTAAAGTTTCTAAAGTTTCAAAAACCAGGTTTCAAAATTTAGTGATATTGTAAAAAAAATTGCCCATGTGAGATCCAACAATTCAAATGTTTTCTTTTAGTCGATCTGGAATGCAAAAGCGCTTTCTTCCACCTTTTTATCCGCCTCCAAAACACCAACCATCTTCATCGAGTGACTAACCTTATTGTCAAGCATCCCTCCTATTTCTTCACCTGCTAACTTTGCTTCGTCCTCTTTATAATCCCCCGAGTGGATCCTTGCCGGTATTGCAAAGAAAACATTTGTTCTCCAGTTCTTCGGAACATATCTTTGAGCCTGCCAAGAAATCTCTCTAGGGTGCTCTGCTTACATCAACAGATCGAGACTAGTGGTAGAAGATCCACATGCATGTAGCCGTCAGCCTTTCCGTTCCTATAATGAAATTTGCATCTCTCCAGACTATAATGTAACGTCTTCATATCTTTGTCAGTATTGAACTAAATGCCATTTGGTTTACCATTTCTATTTGTGGACTGTTTGGATCTGATTTAGGCGTAGTTCTAACAAAGCCAAGAGCACTGTCGAGAACAATCATAGTTTAGTAGCTAAATATCTGAGATTTTACGAAATTTACGTTTGAGAAGGCTACACATATCTGGTGGAGAATTCTTAACCCTTTCCAGAAGGTTTTTCGTTGTTTTGAGATGCAAAATGTGTTTTTGAAAAAGAATTCAGAATACATATAGATAATAATGATAATAATGAGCACACATAGAGGCTTAAATAAGTACCGACTAATTACCGATAGATTGACCAAATAGGAGACAGATCGAAAAGTTGTGGATCACCTGTGCTACCATGGGAAGGAGAGGTTTAAGATGGTGACCGGGAAAACCATCAGACACTTATGGTATCATGAATGTTAATCCAACTCATTCCCCCCTCAATTTTAGGACTCGAATCAACGAGCTCCGGAATTTGCAATATTTACCCCGACTGTCGGAGGCCCGAGAAACCATGATCGATGACCGCACCAAAGCGCACGCCGATCACGTCGGACACGGTCACGATCGGATGACTACTGCTGCTGTTGGTAAGTTTTCATCCAGCTGCTCCGGAATCAGTTTTGCGACCGGAAACTGATGGCTAATCTTGTTTGTTCTTGCAGGTGTCCTCAAGGCTGTCCGTTGTGGCATACCGGACGAGTTGAATCGTATCACCAAGGATGTGGTCGCATTCGATGCCCACTGTTTCCCGCATTTGGTGGAAAAATTGCAGCTGGATTTGCATGAGCCACCGATTTCGCAGTGCGTCCAGTGGGTGGAAGATGCCAAGCTGAACCAGCTCCGGCGCGAGGGTATCAAGTACTCGCGGATATCGCTGTACGATAATGATATCTACTTCTTGCCGAGAAACATCATCCATCAGTTCCGTACGGTGACGGCGGTGACCAGTATAGCGTGGCATCTACGACTGAAGCGGTACTATCCGGACCAGGAATTCGTCCAGGAAATCGCCAATGGGTACGAGGTTGATCCACCGCATTACAAGGAGAAGCAAACGATCTTGCCGCATCCAATTTCGGCGGAAGATACTAAGAAGAGCACTCCGGTCAAGCGAACGCATGATGGCAGACCAAAGAAATCGGAGAAGAAGGATTTGAGTGCAATCCCACCAGCGGCGATGGTACCGGCGGAAGCTTCGACTGCGACGGCGGCTCCGGCAGCATCGACGGCGGTGGTGGCTACGGTTCCGGAAGTTGCGATGCCAGTGGTGAAAGAAGACAAACCTGAGATTATCGCGATAGATGTTGAGAAGCAGGCCATTGAAGCTAAGATCGATATGAGGAAGCTGGTGAGGGATGACAAACCATTGAAAGTTCAGAAGAAGAGCAGCTCAAGCCATAAGCACTCATCGTCGTCGTCTACGTCTTCTCATAAGCATCACAGCAGCAGCGTGGGAAGCAGCAGCAGCAAGAAGGACAAGCATCGTTCCAATGGCGAACGAGATAAGGACAAAGATAAGGAGAAGCACCGTGAAAGGGATAAGGATCGGGAGAGGGAACGGGACAGGGATAAGGATCGACATCGTCACCATAAGTATCATTCCTCTTCGGGTAAGTTGTCCAGTTCTTCTTCGAAGCATCAGTCGAGTGAGGAGCGGAAACGGAAGTTGTCTTCATCGTCGTCGGAACGACATCCGCACAGTGCTAGCAGCAGTCGGCGTGAATCGACTTCAAGTGTGACGAAAGAGAAGGAGCATGCAGTCGGTCTGGTACCGTCAGTTCCACCCATGGCAGCTGAGATCGAAATCGATAACAACGTTGAGGTTTCCAGCCATGGCCAAGTCATCTTGATTGATTCAACGCTCACGGAAGCACCAGCACTCAATAGCAATTACGAGTCTGTGATAACTTGCAACGACGAGTCCAAGCTTACCGTCGCAATGGAAACGACCATCTCGGCTGAAGGTGATGAGATCAGCACCGAACCGTTGCTACTTTTGAAATCGGAAGAGGAAATCATCACCACCACCATCGTGGACGACGACCAGCACCTAAATGCGGTTCCCGTCGAGCAGCACTGCGTATCGATCTCCCATTCTTCCTCTCCATTGGAAGTCCAGAATCATCCTCCGCCTCCTCCACCACCTCCACCGCCACCACCACCCGCCGAAGTAGCCCCACCGTTGCCGCCATTACCACCCGCACCGCCGGCTCCCGAAACCCCTACAAAAGCAACGTACAACCACCACAGCAGCGTCGAACACCATTCAGCAACGCCAAAGTTGAAGAAAAGTATTCATGTATCAGTAGCAAGCACCAATCACTCTAGTAGCAGCAGTGCTCATCACTCGAAACAATTGTCATCATCTGGTTCTTCGTCGGCGCGAACAGTCAGCACAACACCTTCCAAAAAGTCCAGTGACCTGCTAAGTTCCATCATGGCAAGTATGGAGAGCACGCCGAATCGTAATGCAAGCAATTTCTAAGCCCTCCCCTGTGCGACGTCTCGTTCGTCTGAAAGCTTACGTTTCGTCCCTTTTGCTAAGTTCTATTTCGATATTCAGTGTTCCGTGTTTGACGTCCCACAAACTCGTAACCTTCAATTTCTGTATACAGTGTATCGTTGTCCTGCTAGGAGAAAAGTTGTGCTATACATCACTTCAAAGTGTGTAATATGATAATGTTTAGGTAATCAGTTAAGTTAAAATTGGGCACGAATTTTATCAATTTTTAGACACTCTTTCAATGTTTGCGTGACAGTTAGCCATACCATTTGGATAAATCTATCACGCCAACGTTCAAAGTGCAACATTGTTTATAACATTTGTAGATATCTGTAAATACATTGGATGTTATGCACCAACTGCACAGCTTTTCTACCCGTGCGGATACTGAAAGTACACATACAAAAATCACACACTGCCACCTACCTTCAAATGGATATACACGCAAAAAAAATCTAGTAAGCAAATAAGGAAAACAAAAGTTCGGAAAACGTGCTCTCATCTCTTAATCATTAACGATCTCCCATTTTTTTTAGGAACAAAGCAGCGAAAGATACGCGCTTTTAAATGCTTTGGCAACCTTTCCCTTGAGAAAGTTATAACTAAATGTGTAGGAATATGAGCCTAACGGACTCGTGTCACACATTTACACGTAACACACACACACACACATACATAAACACGCATTGTTGCACTTTTAGTGAGCTAGAAAAAGAAACAGAAAAAAAATTAAACTCACAAAACAAATGTATGAAGCAAATAAAATACAACATATTTTATCTCTTCTTCGAAATGAAAAAAAAAAATCAACACAACTAAGAAGCAGAGATTGCTAAAATTAATGTTAAGACAAAAAAATATTATAGTGGATAAGTCCAAACAAAAACATACATATAAAGTGAATAAGTAGACTTTAAATCCAGGAGCATACAATTCAAAACAACTGACTACGGAGAATGTTACTTTCACCCCAAACATATTGACGATCTGTTGAGCCGGCTAATTAATTTAACTAACGCCCCTTTTTATTCCCCTGAGTAAAATAAAACAAGCAAGAAGGTTTGGAGCGGCAAACACAAACATCTTGATATCTCTACGTATAAATAGCAGTTACGATGCTTGATAGTTATTAACCCCCTTTCCGGCGATCATTGTCGGTCGCGGTAATCCGTAAGCTTTTGGTAAGTTAAATTATTTTTTAAATATACATAGATTTATATATAGGTATATATATTAAACCTAGATGCTGTTGATCTACAATAACTTATTCGATACGATATTTTTTTTTTTGGTCTCAAGTCCCCCGTTTAAGTCCTTTTTAATATTTCACACAAACACATACACGCCCTCGTGCTAGTTACGCTGGTTTGTGTCAGCTGCGTAATCTCGTCGATTGGCTTTAGTTTCCTGAGAATGTCTTGAAATTCTAATCGGCGACTGCATCCTAATTTTGCTGAATCCCGTCTCTTGAGTCGCTCTACTGTTCACAATGTTTATTTCAATGAAAATTATTTATCCCCAGCAAGCCCCCACGTAGAGATTAGCCTATCGCGTCGTATGTATATTTTATTATATATAGAATGAGTAAGAATTTATCTCTATCCACAATCGATTACACACACACATCTGTATATTTTAAGAGAGTAAATAAAAAACAATAAAATACTGTTTACGGTATTTAATGGTGTAAGACAAAAATTTAAATTACGTTTTTCATTTGGGCTTCTGGTGAGGCTTTTACGTGGAAAGAAAATCCCTTGCTGTGCATCTTCTAAATGTGTATACGTTAATTTTGTGGTTATCTTAAATGTTTTTTTTTTTTAATGTAAGCAGTTCCAGTATTATTTTCTCTGCGGAGGCTCCGTCGTATCAATCAGTCTCACCTCCACAGGTATTCGTTACCCACTCAGTTCTGTCATCAAGTACTCAGTTTCGGCGGCTTGTGTTTGGGCCGAGGAAATTAAGTAGAGGATCCTCCCGACACAGTCCTTACTCGGGCACGAGAACCAGTATTATACCCAAGGTAGGGATACATAACAGCACATAACATATGTGTAAGTGATAACAAGGAGGTGGAGGTGACTGTCAAAAACGAACAATCGTCGCCTAGTTCGCATAACTGGTTCCAAACGACAACAAGCAACGATGGTTTGTTGATGTTTGAAGTCAAATTCACATATGGAAAATCCATGAGTGTAAGCAGGTGAGGCCCAGTGAATTTGTCGTCTCTTTCGTTCTCCGTCTCTGTTGAAATGGGTGACAGGGTTTGACGTCACACTCTTTCAACCATTTAAACAGCGGGAGAACGAAAGAGACGACAAATTCAATGGGCTTTACCTATTTACATCAGGGGTGATGCACATAATATGTCACGTTCTAAGGGGGAGGGGGGGGGGGTTATGATTTTGTGACACACAGTGCATTAGGTATAGGAAACACTAAAGAACCTAAATTTATAAAGAGACGACATGTCAAAATTGGAACAATCGATTGTCTGTCAAAGTCATAGGAAAAGTCATTCCAATCGAGCAGAAGACCTGTCAAATGGATAAGATGTCGTCTCTTTATAAATTCAGGCTTTTTAGGAAAAACGTCACGAGGGGAGGGGGGTAATTTTTCCTCAACTTAGCGTGACATAATAAATGGATCGCCCCTGATAAGAGTCCCGCCAAGAGAAAATGTTGCGAACAATCAGCACTGTTTGTGATTTATTTTTCGTCAGAGTAAACGGCAACCATATTTTTTGCGTTAGCATCGGATGACTTTCATTCAGAAGTGAAAAATTTCATGTCGATAACGGAGCTTCTCGGAGATGAAAATAATTATAGAACATCCCTAATAAAAAATAACCATAAACGAACGATAACCCAAATCATTGAACTATTCCACAAATGGTTTGGATAATACCCAGAACACGTCGTTAAGCAAATTAACCATACAATTTTTATTAGGGATGAGAAATGTTCAAACAAGTGCTTGGTATAATTTATAAATACCACAATGTACTAATTAAAGCAAAGTCATGTTTTTCATCTAAAACTACTAAAATATTGTCAGTAATGAATGCAATACTTGAAGTTCACTTGGCTGTGGGAACAATAATGTTTATTTATTTTGCTTGTTTTGTACCCCGATTGACAGTTCAATTGGTACTCCTGGATACCATAGAGGTAACTCTAAGACCACTGGGTCCCGAAGAAAATCATTATTATTTTTGGCTCACTCAGTACCAGAACAACGGTCCCAAGCAGTCCCAAGCTATTTCACTCACCCCTGCATGTTCTCCATGAATCCACACACCCCTGATGTTATCTGTCAAACTTTCATAGCAAATCAAAACAAACATAGTGTAGTAATAGAATTTCAACTAGAATAGGGTACGTTAATCGTTTGCTTGGGACCAATAGGCTACTAAAGTGGTGAGCCAATTTAAAATCGTTAGTTTCGTATTCATTGTTGGTAACTCTAAGACCACTGGGTCCCAAAGAAAATCATTATTATTTTTGGCTCACTCAGTACCAGAACAACGGTCCCAAGCAGTCCCAAGCTATTTCACTCACCCCTGCATGTTCTGCATGAATCCACACACCCCTGATGTTATCTGTCAAACTTTCACAGCGAATCAAAACAAACATAGTGTAGTAATAGAATTTCAACTAGAATAGGGTACGTTAATCGTTTGCTTGGAACCAATAGGCTACTAAAGTGGTGAGCCAATTTAAAATCGTTAGTTTCGTATTGATTGTTGGCTGTACTTGCTTCAAATTTCACTTCGTTTTGAACTGCATACCAGCAGAGGTATACTAGGCTTTACAAAGTAATTGGAGTAGATCTTTGTGCTGGGATTCGAACTGAAATTTTCAATTGGCCGCAGTTGAGAAACATTAGGAGGGTTGAACCATAGAGGTAACTCTAAGACCGCTGGGTCCTGAAGAAAATCATTTTTATTTTTGGCTCACTCAGTACCAGAACAACGGTCCCAAGCAGTCCCAAGCTATTTCACTCACCCCTGCATGTTCTGCATGAATCCACACACCCCTGATGTTATCTGTCAAACTTTCATAGCGAATCAAAACAAACATAGTGTAGTAATAGAATTTCAACTAGAATAGGGTACGTTAATCGTTTGCTTGGAACCAATAGGCTACTAAAGTGGTGAGCCAATTTAAAATCGTTAGTTTCGTATTGATTGTTGGCTGTACTTGCTTCAAATTTCACTTCGTTTTGAACTGCATACCAGCAGAGGTATACTAGGCTTTACAAAGTAATTGGGGTAGATCTTTGTGCTGGGATTCGAACTGAAATTTTCAATTGGCCGCAGTTGAGAAACATTAGGAGGGTTGAACCATAGAGGTAACTCTAAGACCGCTGGGTCCTGAAGAAAATCATTTTTATTTTTGGCTCACTCAGTACCAGAACAACGGTCCCAAGCAGTCCCAAGCTATTTCACTCACCCCTGCATGTTCTCCATGAATCCACACACCCCTGATGTTATCTGTCAAACTTTCATAGCAAATCAAAACAAACATATTGTAGTAATAGAATTTCAACTAGAATAGGGTACGTTAATCGTTTGCTTGGGACCAATAGGCTACTAAAGTGGTGAGCCAATTTAAAATCGTTAGTTTCGTATTGATTGTTGGTTGAACCCTAGTCATTACATCGATAAGCGCTCGTTTTCATTTATCGTCCTGTTAGCAAAATTCTTGCAAATGGAACGGTACAAGGTCAGCTCAAAACACTGAATAATTTATGCATGATACTTCTATATAAAACGATGTACTTATTTTGCTGCTTCTCTGAACTTCATGCACTTAATTCCAAATTTACGCGGTCGTATTTTTCCTCCTACGAAACCTAATGAAATCAAAGTTTGAAGCAATTGGTTCCAAAAAAATTGAACCTATGAAAAAAATGGTACATTTTTTTTTCTTATGAATTAACCACATAGGAAAAAATATCCGCACAAACCTAGAGTTAGATGAAATGAACACGTGGAGTTTCCCCACTGTTTTTGTCATAATTACAGAAAATCAATCGAGTTCCACATATGTTATGTGACTTAAGGCAGCTATTGTAAAACGGTCCACACTCGGGTCTACACTGATTGACGACAAACAAATAAATAAATGCAGGAACTGTAAATAAAGTGATTTGAAAATTCAGAAATCTCTCTATTACTCTACTCTAGTACTCTTGCCCATTATGGCACACTTGCCACTAGTTCCACTATAGTGTATACTTTTCTTTGATTTCTCTGCGGCCTCCAGGGTCATCACGTCTAGAGTCGGTGTATAATGAGTCACGCCAAGAGTGAAGCCAAGTCTACCTATTGAACTGTCAAACCGGCTACCTATCGAGCAAAGTAAACAAACATTACGATGCTCTGGAAGGTCCACGAAAGGTATTGCAATAAAATATAAAATATAATTGAAGAAATGATCATAAATACGCAGTGAGCATTAACATGTCATGGGATACGTTTAGTAATGACCAGTAATGAGAATTTCAACTATTTTTTGTCAATGATATAATGATTTACTACAGCCGCTATTTTTATTTATGGCTAGAATTCATTTGAAGTTGATGTAGAAGTCCTCTGTTGCCAAGTGAAAAGAAACGGAATCTTTCGAAAACCGTGATGCGAGTTTAGCTGTTTTTCTCTTGGCGTGACTCATTATACACCGACTCTAGTCTTAACAAATCCAAAAACTGTAATACCTTGTACAGACATACAAAGTTCACTGTTGTACTACCGTTGTACCATAGAGGTAACTCTAAGACCACTGGGTCCCGAAGAAAATCATTATTATTTTTGGCTCACTCAGTACCAGAACAACGGTCCCAAGCAGTCCCAAGCTATTTCACTCACCCCTGCATGTTCTGCATGAATCCACACACCCCTGATGTTATCTGTCAAACTTTCATAGCGAATCAAAACAAACATAGTGTAGTAATAGAATTTCAACTAGAATAGGGTACGTTAATCGTTTGCTTGGGACCAATAGGCTACTAAAGTGGTGAGCCAATTTAAAATCGTTAGTTTCGTATTGATTGTTGGTTGTACTGCTTTAAGCTAGTACCACAAATTGTACGTTTTGAGGTACTTGATTAAAGGAGTACAACGGTACTAACATAGAGGTAACTCTAAGACCACTGGGTCCCGAAGAAAATCATTATTATTTTTGGCTCACTCAGTACCAGAACAACGGTCCCAAGCAGTCCCAAGCTATTTCACTCACCCCTGCATGTTCTGCATGAATCCACACACCCCTGATGTTATCTGTCAAACTTTCATAGCGAATCAAAACAAACATAGTGTAGTAATAGAATTTCAACTAGAATAGGGTACGTTAATCGTTTGCTTGGGACCAATAGGCTACTAAAGTGGTGAGCCAATTTAAAATCGTTAGTTTCGTATTGATTGTTGGTACTAATTTGTATGTCTGTCTGTGGTATAATTTTGAATGGCCGTGGTACAAATTCACTGGGGTGTAAAATGCGATGAAAAAATGTTGTGTTCTAATCACACCACACCCCTGCCAACTGAGATTTGACAGCAGCTGTCTTGTTCTTTGTGTTGTTAAAAACTCATCGCCCGACCCGACGTCCGTGCGTCAGTCGGTGTTTGTTTGTTTTTTGTACGTGCGGTTGATGTGTCTGTGCGCTGCCTGCACGATCATTATCTTTTTGTGTAGTCGTCTGTTCACTTCACTTGCTGGAACTGGTCGCGAATCGCGATTTCCATTCATTTCGTGTCTTGATCTCGGCTTAGCCACTCCGCGGCTACTTTTCTCTCGTATCTACTACGAACTGTAATTACATTGTGCAATTATAGGCTCCATTGCCCGTCGTCCACTGTAAGTCGGTCGAGTGGTGTAGTTCGGTTGTTGTGATAGTGCGGCCTAATTCCGTACGTTTACAGAACAGTGATAACGTAGTGTAATCATCCGAGACGAAATTGAACAACAGTAACAAAATGGGTGTACCGAAGGTCTACGTCGTCGGGGTCGGAATGACCAAAGTAAGTTTCAATTTTTTTTTCGTTGCTTCATACCATTTTCTCGTGCAACGCAGCTCATTTCATGACTATAATGTTGTTGAGAATACAGCAGGTTATATGGATGGTAATTGTATAATGATGAAACACTACGTATGCGAAAAGCGAAGGTTTTTTTTAGGGGAGAGTGGAGACGAGCAAGCTCTGTTGGGTTTCCTTGCATTCTTCCAAATTTAGTTAGATACATGAAAACATTGCATGGAGGTCACTAATTACCTTAACTCTCTGACATAACATCTCGTGCATCATTGAGATGTCTGTATACCAATCTGCTAAGTCATTAAGTCAGGTGAAACTACTGCTTTAAACACTTAAACTAGTTTACGACACTTACCTAGAATCGGTATGAGAACACTCAAGTGTTCAATTCTATTGAACTCAACCTTTGAACCCGGCTATTATCACGTGTGCTTGATCTGTGCTTCCCGCCTTGTATATAGACGTAAGCTCACACTACAGATCCAAATCACTGTTAATCACTTTGAAACTTCTTTCATTCAATGAACAATTCCACTTCCGAACTAACGATCGATCAACAACCCGCTCGCGGCTCCAGTAGACTAACTAACTGAGTGGCTACTACTGACGATGGTAAACTCTTCAGAACAACTCCGCCACTAGTAAATAAAAAAGCAATAATTAAAGCCAAATGACCTTTCATCTTCTTTGTCCATAAATAATATCGAATGTGACGCGCGCTGATGGCTGCGAACTTGGGAGAGAAACGACGAACTTCAGCAACCGGCCACTGACTTGGTCACAATTAGCATACCAACTTGCTTTGCTTTAGCGATCGAAGGGGGTTGCTCTTATTGTTTTTCATTTGTATCGGATATTCGATACTACGAATCGAAGCCGATTGTATGCGTTTCTATGGGGAATACGGTGTTAGCGAGCGTGCTTCCGACACCTGAGGTTTCTCCATACAATACTCACTGGAAGCAGAACCCATTGGTAGTAAGTATGAATGTACAAGTCATAGCTGCTTAAACAGGGGAAGCGCGGTCGCAGAGTCCATCAAGCGATTACGTTTCACCTTACCAACTACAACTACTGAAGAGACACACTACAAAATGCTGCAAACCGGTAAAGTTATGTAACGGGCAATATGGGTGGCTTCGAAGGAGAACGGAACCACACGTGTTTTATGAGGGAAGATATTGTGCCGTGTCAGTGATGTTCAATTTTGGTGACTTGGAATTCAAATCAATCATGATGGGCAGAGGGAAAAAAAACTCGTTAAACTGCTTACTAATAAATGACCGACTCAGTGGTGTGACGTAGTTGTGGTCATTACTTTTAATAAATCAGATGCCAGTATGATTGTAAACTTCAAGGTTTTGCAGTCTTCCGCGTTTTTGTTTGCTATGTGGTGAATTTTGGTTGTACACTGCCGTTCAATCTTACCCAGTGACTGAGTAAATTTGTATTGCTATCTCTCTTTTTTCTTAGGGAAATTTACTCAGTTTTCATAAAAACCTGGGGTTACTCAAAGCTATGAATAGCAATACAAATGTCTTATTCAATACTCAGGACTAACGTTCATCTTAAAACACCTCTGAAGTGGTCAGTTTGCCTTGCAATCGAATCGTAAAATGGATGGAAATTAATATTTGGTCGGAGATCTCTTTTGGAAGCTGGCACTGGTTGAGGGACTACAAGAGGTCGGTCTGGACTTCAAAGGTTGAGGCTGGTCTTATTTCTAAATGTCTAGAGCAGGGCTGACAGGCTGTGTGTGAACCGAAAAAAGCCGGCAATTCGAATTCACCGGGAAAAACCCTTGAATTTCACTGACAAATCGGGAAAAATATACTTCATCCTCTCTTCGAAAATAAAAAAAAAAGATTTTGGACTTTAAAGAAAAAAAAACTCAAGCGGCCTGGGCTGGACAAGATTTTCAGGGTATAGTCGCTCAGAAACATTATTAAAATAATTTTAGCAATCTTGAGGAGATTTAAGAATGATTTCTAGGGAACACCAAAGTACTAAAGTAGGTATTTCAGAAGAAAAAAATCCAAGGAAGACCTTTACGTGAGTCATTACGTGTCATTTTCAATGAAAGATCTCACGCGATGCTTTTGTCGCTATCATCAGATGAGAAAACTTCAAAATCTCATCGATTTCGTTGTCATGACAGAACGTTGTGTTGTGTGTTGTGATCATGGTGATTAGCTCTTTTATTGCTGTTACAATTATGTACTTGTACCGAGGAAATCTTAAAAATATATTCACTCTACCGATAACATACGGTTCCTTGCTTAAATGCATCTAAATCAGTTAGAAATGTTGATGTCAAAACCGCATAAGAATTATTCTCATGAGTGCTTGATTATTGGAATATGACAAGAAAGCTAATGATAGGTAGTTTCGTCTCGTGATAGTGAGAGGACCTATTTTCTCATTGTCACATGACGTCCGTGATATTTACCAGTTCTGGTAAAGTCAATCAAAATTGTTCAGAGTAATTTTTTAAGAAGCTCTGTGGAAAAATTTCATGACGATTGTGAAGAGCATTTCCAGGATCCGTGAAAAATAACTAGGGAATCGAGGGTACAAGTTTAAAGGAATACTACGAAAAGTTTTAAGGAAATCACGAGGAATATTTCAACGGCACCTTTAAAAGAGTTTTTGAAGAACTTTAAGGAGAACTCCAGTAGAGTTTCCTACCCGGGACACCCCGGGAAATTTATCATAAACCACGTTTCTCGATACCGGGGAATCTGTCCCAATTTTCCGGGAAACAATTATCAACGATTTTTTTCCGGAAAATGACGAATAAATAATTTGAATCTGACGATCTTATAAGGGAAATCGAAATAATATTCCAGAAGAAGTCGAAATAACTTTCCAAGGGCAGTTAGATGAAATTTCTGGGAGAGGCCAGGAGAACTCTAGGGGAAATCAGAAAACATTTCCATGCAAAGCCAAAAATAATTATCAAAGAAATCCGAATAAAGTTCCGGCGATGTTTAAAAAACTTCTGGGGTAGTTAAAACGGATTGAATAGAAACTTCCAATTAAAGTTTCAATAAAATTGCTATAGAATTTTGATGGACGTGTTAGCGGAAGTCAAAATAAGCTATTGTGGAAGGCGGAAGGACTTGGACTGGAAGAAGCTTCCGATGAAATCCGATGAAAATATCTTGAAAAGTTGAAAGAAATTTTTAAATATTTTCGGAGTCAAAAGAAACTCCCGAGTGTAGTCGTAAAAAAAAAAATCCGGAACAAGTCGAATGAACAATTGGAGGCAGTTCGAAAAAAAACCATGGGAGCAACAATATTAAAATGAAGTAGTTGACTATTCTATATTCTGAAAATCGCTCTAAATAAACATTTTGATCAACAACTGTCTTAAATTCAGCTTAATACTTATCTAGTTGCTGGACTAAAATATTTCACAGTTTCGGGAATTCCCTAGATAAGCCATCAACTGTTTCTTGTTTCTCGGGAAGCCAAAAATGTCCGGGAAATGCAAACACTAGCGAGTTTTCAGAAGAATTTAGAGCTCCAAGATTATTCTGAGCAAAATTTTATGTAAATTCAGAGATTAATTGCATGTTACAAAGAAATTAAAATGGATTTCCAGAAAGAACCTCTTTTATTTTAAAAGAATTCTGAAAAGAACTCTGATGGGGAATTATTCTAAAGGATATGCTTAAGAACAATCCAACCCTATACAGAGTTTTGAGCGAATTTTCAAGGTAGTTACATATAGACACATTTGAAGACCTGGAACACAAAACCAAATTCAACATCCAGGAAAAATGTTACTGTCTTAGTAATGACCCATTTAGCCTAGTGATCTCTTTGGCTCAATCGCATTGGGTTTTATCGAAGACAATAAATCAAGAAGACTGGCAACTCTTCCATTGTCTCGTACGACCGCTATGAGACAGGTACAATCGCGTCATCTGCCGCTCAAAGGTAAATGCTTCCAACGAATTTGATAGCAAAGATTACATCCTCATAAGAAAGGTTTGTGTATTTGCTCATTTCTCTATACGTTACTTCCACCTTCGCTCAAGCGCAGCGCTACTGTATCTGTCGCTTGGATTCTGGCAAAGTTGCCAGTCTTCTTGATATGATGTCTTTGGTGTTAGGGTGTTAGTCTATGGTAATCCCGTGCCTTCACTGATTAGGTTATCTAAGACCTTGTGCTGGAAGTGGTCTTAATTCCGCCTATTGCCTCTTAACTTGCTTGAAAGATTCTCTAAACTTGGCATAATGGTTCTTACCCTCGAAGACATGTGAACCAGAGTCCCGCCAAAAGAAAACTGTTGCGGTCAAGCAGCACTGTTTGTGATTTATTTTTCGTTAGAGTAAACGGCAACCATATTTTTTACGTTAGCATCGGATGACTTATAAATACCACAATGTACTAAATAAACCGAAGTAATGTTTTTCATCTAAAATTACTACACGGCGAATGAGAACGACTCAAATTTGAGTTTAGTTCACTCATAATCGCCAAAAGTGCAGGAACTCAGCGATGAGTAAAGTTTGTCTCATGGTTTCCTGTGGAAAACCTAAAAAATCTGCCGGAAAATGAGGAAATTGACGAAAATTTTATTCAGTCTCGGAGTAGTACCAATAGAATGAGTGAATCCAATCTTTACTTTTCTCAAATTCGGGATTTTTTCCCTGGAAAATCCTGGAAAAACCTGGGAAAACGAGGCAAATTAACTCATCGCTGAGTTCCTGCACTTTTGGCGATTATGAGTGAACTAAACTCAAATTTGAGTCGTTCTCATTCGCCGTGTAGGTTAGGTTAGGTTATCTTTATTAGCGAGACTTTCAGCCAGAGGCTGGTTCATCTCTTGACGAATATTGGGGAATCCAGAAGGCCCCCTAGTGCCAGAGTTTGAAATAGCGGTGGGGAGCCAGAAGGGACCCCCTAGTTGTAGAGTTGATGAGGTGGGGTATCCAAAAGGGACCCACTAATAAAGAGGAGTGGACAGTCCAGAAGAGACCTCCTCTAAAATTACTAAAATATTGTCACTAATGAATGAAATACTTGTAGGTCACTGGCTGTGGGATCAATAATGTTTTTTTACTTTGCTTGTTTGGTACCCCGCTTGACAGTTCGATTGGGACTTCTGGCTACACTCTTGGCGGGACTCTTATTATAACATTAACTCTGATATGAACTTGCTCTGACTCTCTAAGCGTGACTGCTATTCACTGTATGGGTTCAATCACAGCCGAGGTCGGTGGGATTATTCTGAGTCATAAAAATCCCAGGTCACGTCTTCCTTCGGAAGGGAAGTAAAGTCTGGTCAACTTAGAATCTGGACACGTAAAACCAGGTGTTTCTCGGGATTAAATTGACGTGCAAAATGCAATTTAGTCCAGTTATTGTACTTTCATAAAAAAATTACAAAATTACTCCGTTCGGATGAACTAGCGGACTTTCTTTGGAATACCTGCCATTATCTACCACACACTGATCTGGTCATCAGCGGCCATTTTTTCAGTTTCCGGGCGAATCGACGAAAACAAACTTGAAATTGCTGGGGATAGCACCCCGTGCTGTGGCCAGATAGAACTTGTGTCCGGGAACCTGCCTGAAATCCTTCTTAACATAGATTTCGTGTTCTAGCTACTAAATTCTGCTTCATCGATCTGTTCGGTTGCTTGGAGGCACGGAATGAACGGTAACCTACTCACAGGCGGATCCTCCGGACAGTACTATGGCTGGCACCAGTGCTGAGATTTGTCATTGTCATTGATAGACTTTCGCGCGATATTGACAAAATTGTTTATCACGTAGTCACTGATAAAATTGATTCTCAAAAAAACCTTTGTCAAAATCTCATTCATTTTTTCGTCAATGACAAAGATTCACCTGGCAACAAAACGTTTACTTTCGTGCATTCTGTGTCCCATTATCCAAGCAGTTCAGGACGTAGATGCTTGTTCACTTAAACGGTTCCATGTATTTTTTTTGTTCATATAAATTATTTCGTTGCAAATTTAGCTAATAAAAAAATCTGCACATGTTCGTCACTGACAGCATTGTCACTGACAATTTGCATGGTTTGCCTCGACGATGACTGTTAGCTCAAATGAGTGACCGAATTTTTAGTATCACCATGTATTGTCGAGATTTTGCAGCACTGGCACCGTATTTTTTGGCGACATTCCGATCTGGGTTTCTCTTGATCGACCTAAACAACTTCCAGTTCAGCTGCCGATCCGAAGTTCCAGCACGACGTTTGCTTTGAACCTACCGGGCCACACTCTTACAATCACGGAACCGCTTGAGAACATCTCCAACGATATAAACGGTAATTTTCAACATTTTCGCGATATTTCGAATTGACTACGTCGGGATCAATTTTCTTTTCTCGTCTTCCATCTATTTAGTACAACTTTTTTAATACTGCTCGTAGGTATCGAGACAAAACTTTCACCACTGAAACACGTGTACTTTCAAAACAAATCGTTGTCAAAACATTCATAATCCGACAACTGCTATAGAATAAATAAAGTTTCTTAAAGGATCCTAAGTGGACCAGACTTTAAAGCCGTTGGTCTTCAGCCCATGTGTGTTGATGAGTGCGCGATATCCTACACAGGTGTGGAAGCTGTGTTCCTACACATTCGATTGTCACCAATGGATGGCAATCGAAGTCCATCGGTGATAAGCACTAAATTGCGGAACATAGACCGACGTTAAATAAAGGAATTAATAAGAAAACGACTCTCTAAGCTTACCCATGATATCCTCTAGACATGTCCTTGAGTATCCAATCTTGCCCCAAAAACACTTAGGACTTAGCCCCTGGAAATTATCTGGTCTTAGTATGTCTAAATGTGAAGTATAAGCAACAATCAATTCGAAACTAACGATTTTAAATTGGTTCACTACTTGACTAGCCTATTGGTCCCAAGCAAATCGATTAACGTACCCCATTCTAGTATAAATTCCAGTACTACACGGTAAGAAAAAATACTCAAAATTAAGTTAAAAAAACTCAACGTTGGGTTCTATCATTTGAGGTCCGCCGTTGAGTGAATCAGAAAAGCGGCGTTGGTTAAAATTTACTCAACTATTGAGTAATAATAAATGAACTCAAATATAAGTTTATTCTCATTGAGGTTGCTTTTATGCGCCTTTAACCATTTCATTTTCACAAGCGTTGATAGACGAGTGGTCAACCCACGGGCCCCGTAATCTCAACGTCCATGGTTCGGTTCCAGTCTGCTCCGTTTTATTATTTTTTTTGTCAACTTGGTCAACGCCAGGATTACTCAAAATTGAGTTTTCTTCTTTAACTTAATTTTACCTAGCCCCACGGAAGCCACGTGATGAGTGAAAGGAACTCAATTTTGGGTACTTTTTTCTTACCGTGTACACTATGTTTGTTTTGATTCGCTATGAAAGTTTGACAGATAAAATGAGGGGTTCGTGGATTTTCCAATGTTTCGAGGGGTGCATCGATTAGCTTGGGACCGAAGATAGTACCAGAGCTGAGCCATAAAGTTGAGCTCGTTTCTTCGGGACCTTCTGGTCTTAGAGTTACCTCTATGGTATAAGCACTGTAAGCCTTCTGACTTCTCCCATCCCTAATAAAAAATAACCATAAACGAACGATAACCCAAATCATTGAACTATTCCACAAATGGTTTGGATGATACCCAGAACACGTCGTTAAGCAAATTAACCATACAATTTTTATTAGGGTTAACAGCCATGGAAATTCATAGATTTGTCCGGAAGATCCTATGAGCTTGCTTGGAATCCTCTCAGTTTTTACTAGATCCAAAACCGTGGAGTTCGTTTAGACTTGTCCTAGAGGCCAAGAATAGTTCTCTGGACTATGTCTACGGGGTCTACGATGCTTGTCACAGTAATAGAGATAAATAAACATGTTTTGACAATGAAACCCATGTTGAATTCTGGAATTGTCGATTTACAACAATCAATCTGTAAATCCAAAGAAATAATATTTCAAATTACTAAAAATTTCTAGACATCAAACTTTTTTTACCGGCGTTTAAATTAATCGTTAAATGTGTGTTCGGTGAATAACAAGCGAGTTTGAAATCAGTTTGTCTATTGATCTTTCTTTGACGACTCTTGAATAACAAAAATAGCTTCTGAAGTGAATGGTTTGAAATCCAGCAAATATGTCAGGTGCCTTTAACTTTTAATCTTGCTTTCAACCAAAAAACAAACCAAAGGCTTCATGACTGAGCCATTTTCTCCGCCTAGTACAGATATCATACGCCATATCACCGCTGCACAAACAATTAAATTCATCACTTTTTATAACCATCCTCCAAGATAAAGCGCTTGAACTTTCATCCATTCGACGGCTTTATCTGCGATGATTTGCTATTTCTGTCTTATCAGGCCAAGCTTGTTTTGACCCGATTTTGAACCGCTCTCACTATGTTGATTCCTAAAATCCAAAGTTCGAGAAACCCGGCCGCCGGGAGAACTTTGACTATCCACAGATGGCCAAGGAAGCCGTCACGAAGGCACTGAAGGATGCCCGGATCCAGTACCAGGACGTCCAGCAGGCCACCGTCGGTTACGTGTACGGGGATTCGACCTGCGGACAGCGCGCGCTGTACGAGATCGGATTCACCGGTATTCCGATCTACAACGTCAACAACAACTGCTCGACGGGTTCGACAGCTCTGCTGTTGGCCAAGCAGCTGATCGAAACCGGAAACAACGATTGTGTCTTAGCGCTTGGGTTCGAGAAGATGGAGCGCGGTTCGCTGACGTCCAAGTATATGGATCGTACCAATCCCGTTGAGCTGTTGGTGACTGCCATGGCGGAGAAGCATGACATTACGGGGGCTCCCATCTCGGCACAGTTGTTCGGCAATGCCGGAGTGGAACATATGAAGAAGTACGGTACAAAGCCGGAACATTTCGCCAAGATTGCTTACAAAAATCACAAACATTCCACCAACAACCCGTAAGTGGTATTCATTTAAGGTTTTCGGTCTAGATCGGTGGCGCTGTGGTTGCCTACATTTAGGCGTACATTATGTTTCTTGCAGCTATTCGCAGTTCCAAGATGAGTATTCGTTCGACCAGATCGTCAAGTCGACACAGGTGCATGAATTCCTCACGAAGCTACAGTGCTGTCCCACGAGTGACGGATCCGCGTGCTGTATCGTCGCTTCAGAAAGTTTCGTGAAACGGCACGGTTTGGAGTCGCAAGCTGTGGAGATTGTTGCTATGGAAATGTCGACCGATCTGCCGTCGTCATTCGGTGTAAGTTTTCTCTAGATTCTTGTTTAGGGAACGTGCAATTCAACAATCTGATAATTTTAGGAGGGAAGTGCAATGAAGATTGTTGGTTACGACATGACCCGTAACGCAGCCGAGAAGGTCTTTGCCAAGACGAACTACAAACCACTGGACGTTGATGTGGTGGAATTGCATGATTGCTTCTCTGCGAACGAGTTGATCACTTATGAGGCCCTTGGTCTGTGCCAACCGGGCAAAGCTGCGGAATTCATCGACCGCGGGGACAATACCTATGGAGGTCGTGTTGTTGTCAATCCAAGTGGGGGGTTGATTTCCAAGGGACATCCTCTGGGTGCTACTGGGCTGGCCCAGTGTAGCGAACTATGCTGGCAACTGCGAGGCCAGGCCGATAAGCGACAGGTTAAGGGAGCCAAATTGGCCCTGCAACACAACATTGGGCTGGGTGGTGCTGCTGTAGTAGGTCTGTATCGACTAGGTTTCCCGTACGCCAAAAATCCAATCAACATGAATTTGACGGCGGCGGGTAAGATCAAGGATACGCCTGAAGGTTTCCTAGTCGCGCCGTACATGAAACTACTGGAGGAGGCGATGGCTGATGATAAGGAAAACTTGATCGAGAAGGTGCGTGGCATCTACGGCTTCAAGGTCACCAACGGACCCGATGGAGCTGAGGGATACTGGGTCATCAATGCCAAGACCGGAAAGGGCTTGGTTACCTACAAGGGAACGGGTAAGGATACACTGTTTGAACAAACCACATTTCGACTGTTATCGTATTATTATTTTTTAGATAAACCCGACGTAACCTTCATCATCAACGACATCGATGTGGTGGATCTAATTTCCGGCAAGTTGAACCCGCAAAAGGCCTTCTTCCAGGGTAAGGTGAAAGTGCAAGGCAACATGGGCCTGGCCATGAAGTTGGTGGATCTGCAGAAGCGTGCAAATTCCCGCATCGAGGAACTCCGGGCAAAACTGTAAACTAGTTTTGGTTGTTAGTATATCAGTAAAAAATTAAAAGATGATGAAATGCAACATGTATTTTTCCATTTATTTTGGTTCCGTCGTGGCATTTTTAAAATGTGGTGATTTTTGTACACTAGCTACAGATATTTTTTTTAATAAATTTTTTTATAACACCGGTGATAGTTGACTACAATACGAAACGTTGTTTTATTGAATCCGAAAACTTACACGGTAAAAAAAAATATTCTGCTTAATCTTTCTTAATGAACATGTGCATTAGAGGTACATTTGACAGCTATCTTAACACTAATATTACAGTCTACAACGTTTCGATATATTCGAACAAGGGTTTTTACCCTAGTTGGTTTTGACTTTCGGCTCACTGAAAGCGGAAACACCCCGACAACAAATACGCTTGATCAACCAGAACCAGCACAGGTGGTACACAAAGTTGAACGCGTGCAAAGCAAAGTTCACATCCAGCATATGGTACACGTACCACGGCAGTTCGGTTGAGTAGGATTTGGCCAGCGGAAGGCCTCCGGTGGCTACCACGTGCTCGCACCACCAGACCGCCGTCTGGACCGGGCTCATCGGTCGGTTACGGTAGGAGAATGAAACCTGCTTGGCATTCTCCATCGTAGCCGGCTCGAGGGCCTTCTTCAGCGATTCGAACACCGTATCGCGGGTGATTTGTTCGTACGGCAGAACGACGCCCATTCCTCGGTGTGCCAGGGCGGCAGCGTTATTGTACTGGAAAGGTAAATGACGTAGATTAGGCATGCAATTATAGACTTCTTGTCATTTCCCATCATACCTGATCTCCATACATGGGAGTGGCGACCACCGGAACGCCACAGTAGGCAGTTTCGGAACTTCCTAGCAGTCCACCGTGGCTCATGAAGACACGAACCTTTGGATGACCTGTGATAGGAATAAGATGGAGATACGTGCAATAATTAGTATGTATGTCACGAGAAAATAACGCCCATTACTCACTAAACGGACGTGACTAATTCAAAATATGAATTCCGTTGAATAATCATGTATATACTATACTCATTATAGTTTAAAACAAACATCTGAAGATGGGTGGAGAATCAAGATGATCATACATATTTGTAATAATTAATAGTAGAGGTATGCGGTATGAAAACCCGAATTGTTGGGCTCAAGTCTATGAAAACTCTAAGAAATTGGATTTTTTCAGCTTATTGTAAACGTGTGCTTCTCCCTATGAATTCAAGTTTTTGACTTATTTACTTCAGAATTGTCCGTAATCATACATTTAGTTCTAACCTATGTTTGTCTAATCGAAACCAGTACCAGGTGTTGAGTACTTGGCACTGATGAAGTCTGCAAGTAGTAGACGAAATACGCGTATCTGTCAAAAGATAAGCAATTATAACGGAATTTAAAGGAAATAAACCAACCCACTCAAAGCTCTTCATAAAGGGATTCCGTTAAGAGGTTCGACAAATTTAAAGGATTGATGAAAAATTGCACTAGGTTTGTGCCCAAATTGAACGTTTTAAAATTATTTGATTTCTTTTTGCTGATGATGGTCACTAGACTGATACAAAATTTGAAATTTTCGCTCCACAGTGTTCGAACGGTTTCAAATCGGGTCCTGATTAGCCTCCGAAAGTTTAAACTCATTTAGTGAGAAACTGACTTGGCACAAACCATTTGAAGTTGATATGGAAATTACTATGGGAAAACAAATTTTTTTGTTCATTGTCTTCTACCCTTTTTACATATTGTATTGTTAACAAAGTCTATTGCTATTCTTATGGGAATTTTTATCAGCTACAACTTTGCAGAAGATTTCAGCCAACCGTCATATTAAATAGTTATTAATTGTTTAAGAGATTGATAATCTTATGGCAAGATTAAGCAACTGTATTGTGGGCAACACTGTATTCTGCAGTGTGACATAGTAGCCACTATTTTTGTCCTCTATTCTACGCGCCATAAACACCAATGTTGCCTGCTGAACAGTTGATTGAGCATAATCATAAGACATCACTGACATGAATCATTTATAACTTTTGTTTCTTACATTTGATCGAAAAGTGGTCTTGAACAAAGTTGTAGCTGGGAAAATTTTTAACAAGCTCAGCTATCATTTTCTAAAGTAGAGTTAACTGGTGAATTTTGAATTAGATATGAACTGAAATTATGCTTTCTTCATAGTAATTCCCATATAAACTTCAAATGGTTTGTGCCAAGCCAGTTTCTCACTAAATGAGTTCAAACTTTGGGAGGCTAATCAGGACCCAATTTGGAACCGTTTGAGCACTGTGGAGCGGAAATTTCAAATTTTGCATCAGTCTAATGGTAACATATAGTAATAACTGGAAAACAACTTTCGACCTGATTTCTGGCGACCAATTTTCATCTCACTCTTCGACAATGGCTGAAGCCATCCACAATTTTGAGTGGATCTATGAACGCTCTATGCGCTCATCTGATGCTCTGAAGCCACCCACATCCATCAGCACAAGGGTGGGTTAACTTAACAACCCCCTACTCGCCACAGCTGTGCAAAATTTGATCGAATTTAGGTAAGAGCTGGATATGCGGGAGATCTCTAAAGTTTGTATGGGAAATAGAACAAAGCTGTTCCTCATACCTGTCAAAAATTCAAAAACAGCTCAATTTTGCACAAACCTCGGATATAGATAAAATACACTAAGTGGAACAATGTCGAAAGCTGATTATTATTTGACTTTAGACCAAGTGCTCCGCACATACCTACAAACTCATATATACGCCTGTAGGTATGCGCGGAACACTTGACATAAAGTAAAATAATACCTAATAACTTTTTTCCCAGAAGTCAAATCGATTTGCGATCTTGGACAAAGTTGTTCTGCATAGTATTACGTGGTATTACCAATCTAAGTTCAAGGTTTGGTCAAATTTGAGCCATTTTTGATTTTTTTTATTCCACTTCCCATACAAAATTAAAAATTCTTCTACAAATGGAAATCTTCATCAAATGAATATACAGTAGACTGATGCAAAATTTGAAATTTCCACTCCACAGTGCTCAAACGGTTTCAAATCAGGTCCTGATTAGCCTCCCAAAATTTAAACTCATTTGGTAAGAAACTGACTTGGAACAAACTATTCGAAGTTTACATGGAAATTACTATGGGAAAACCAAACTTTTTGTTCATTGTCTTCTACCCATTTTCCATATTCTATAACTATTCTTACGGGAAATTTTCTAAGCTACAACTTTGCGGAATATCGTTTTTTAGCCAAATGTCAAATTAAATTGTTATTAATTGTTTGAGAGATTGATAATCTTATGGCATGATCAAGCAGCTGTTCTGTGGGCAACACTGTATTCTGCAGTGTGACATAGTAGCCATGATATTTGTGCTCTAATTCTTCGCACCAGAAACACCAATGTTGCCTGCTGAACAGTTGAATGAGCATAATCATAAGACATCAGTGACTTGAATCATTAACAACTTTTGTTCCTTACATTTGATTGAAAGTGGTTTTCAACAAAGTTGTAGCTGAGAAAATTTGCTACAATCACTGTTATAATTTTTAAAAGCATAGTGATGTGGTGAATTGTTTGATAGATATGAACAAAAACATAAGTTTTCCCACAGTAATTCCCATATAAACTTGAAATGGTTTGTGTCAAGTCAGTTTCTTGCTAAAGTAGTTCAAATTTTGGGAGGCAGGACCCAATTTGAAACAGTTTAAGCACTGTGGAGCGAAAATTTGAAATTTTTCATTAGTTTAATATACAGTTACTATTTCCTAATTCGATATTGAAGCGACCATGGAGTTAAGGAGGATATCGGGTTAGGGAGGTAAATTTGGGAAAGGTGTATGGGTAGAGTGGTCCAAGTAGCTTGGAGTTCCATCGAGTTAGGGAGAGTTTCGGCCATTTTGAATCTTGTAAAACTTTCGAAATGGCGGCTTCGATTTTTTTCCAACTATGCAAAGGGGCACTAAGGTGAAAATATCATATGAAAAATGTTCACCTTCTATTATACAAAGGGGAACAATTTTCTCTTACTATGCAAAGGGACACCAAGGTGGAATGGGGCCTCCCTTAGCTCAGTCGGTAAAGGTGCAGCTACAAAGCAAGACCATGCTGGAGGTGGCTGGGTTGGATTCCCAGTCCCGGTCTAGGGTTTTTTTCGGTTCACAATTATACTAATGCAAAAACGGTACAGGCATCGAAAGCTCTTAATTAATAATTGGACCTGGGTTCAATTCCAGTGGGAAGGAACGGGGGGGGGGGGGGGAGTGGTTGTATGTTATTACAAGGCTATTTCGATGGGTTTCGACATATCTCAAATCCCATCTTCCATCAATGTATGAGTTATGTAAGGGAGTGTGCGTTTAATAAGTATTGTCGCATCGCTCAATTTGAACATCTGTTCAAATTTTCACACTGCCGTACTCTAGCGGAACTATCAATCCCTTTAGAACTTTCTCTAGCAAATAAATTATCGCACTAAAGTTTTATGTTGATATTAGTATAGCAACTCTCTCATTATAAATAAAACCGTTGACATTGTGGTTTTTGGATCAATGTTACTTTCATCAATTTATTACGTTTACTGCCACTCGAACTTTGAAATGCAATAAAATGTTTAGGTTTATGTTTTATCTAGAACAACGAGACAACTTTTAGACATTGACACCAAACCATAGTGTTGATGGTCTATTTGTTTTTATGTAGCTGTTATTAGGTCACATAAATAATACTTGACAAAGTCTAAATTTCATTCGAGCAGTTTAAAAATTATTCACAACTAGATCTTTGAAATAAAATCATAATTTGAGACAACTAAATTTTACAAATCTAGTGAATTCAGTATTAAGTATTTCTTGGTAAATTATTGTTTAAATGGAGAAAATGTTACAATGATTTTTGTGCGTTCAAATATTGCCGCGAAATCGCCGCGACAATTCATTTTCACATTTGGCGACCGTGAAATTTGGATTGTTTTGTCGCGAATTTCCACTGTTGCTAGTAATGACCAAATCGAAACAATAAACAGAAATGGAAAACAATAATGATATAATCTTCTTCCTTTTTTTCATGACAAACAACTTTTCCAATATAGCTCGCTTGGGCCGGTAGAAGGAAACGACCAAATCGTTGGAAAGTTGCTTCACGAAGTAAAGCCGAAGCTGATTCACGTGTGTTAATGGGATTTTGTGTTGTTATGTCTTTTCTCGATTCCGATAAAGCTATGCCCTTAACCATGTAGGGAAAATGTCGACTTCGGCAATAACTTAACCTATTATCGTTAGGGGCGTAAACAAAGTGCTAGAGCCTTCAAATTTGGTCAATAGATGCTCTGAAACACAATGTATCCAAATGCCAAAATTGAGATCTCAAGCATGCTTGGAATGCACAGTTGTACACACCAACTACTCATTTGTTAATAACTTTTCACTCAGTTGTTGAAATTTGTTTTTCTTTAAAGTAATTGATAGATTAGAATCATAGCTTACTATAGATATGCAAAGAGTAGGTAAATCTTAACATTTGAATCAACACCAATGAATTTTTACACTTAAAGTCCGCTGAATTCTAGAAAGTTAAGGCTCGCCAACGCAAATCAACAACACCATCGGGTATGGGACGACTTCCCCTACCCGACGGTTATGATGGTTTACGTGGGCATGCATTGAGTTCCTACACACCAAATTTAAGTTTTCAATATCAGTAAAACGGATTGCTGGATCATGACCAGTAATCCAATGCTTTACTGAAAATCAGCAAATGATAGTTTTACTGATAACATCAGCTAACATAAACTAACACCCAGTAAAAGAGCTGTCAAACTGTTAGCATCACAGTCGCAAGTATTTTTGCA
Source organism: Ochlerotatus camptorhynchus (assembly GCF_037179485.1). Taxonomy (NCBI): domain Eukaryota; kingdom Metazoa; phylum Arthropoda; class Insecta; order Diptera; family Culicidae; genus Ochlerotatus; species Ochlerotatus camptorhynchus. The sequence goes on along the minus strand of NW_027040598.1, from coordinate 1,612,655 downwards.
TTCGTACACCACCATTCAAGGCGCAGGAGGCTAAAAAAAACTACAAATAGATAAAATTATGTAGGTAAGGACACGACTCGGACACTGGTTATATATAATAAACGATACTTGGAAAGGAGTCTGGTGATTTTATCTTTATTATTCGTATATTTACAGAAGCTGGAAGCTCATATAGTGAAAACAAATTCGATTTACTGAATTTAATTGTTTAATCAGCAAAATGCTGCCAAATGTCAAAATTTTTAATTGCTGAAAGAAATATTGCTGATTTTCAGTACAAGGTTGTCATTTTGATAGAAGTTGGAATTGCTGAAAAATTCAGCAGCATTATTTTGCTGGAACGTTTGATGATCTTTCATCAAGTCTAAAATCAGCAAAATTTTGCTGATGTTCAGCGATTTAAATTTGATGTGTAGCCTTAGAGTTACCTCTATGTTATAACTCCATAGGGAAAAAGTGAGAGATGACAATAAAAATGGGCCAGATGCCCGAGCAAACTCGCGAGCAAAGTCGGTTAACAAAATGAAAGTAAATCGATATTAAAGCTCCGACGAACCGACATGCCACAGGAGCATTTCGTTTGTCCACGATTCAAATTGTCAAACGAGCGATTCAAACTTTCAAACAGGCGATCGATCTGTCAAACGAGGTGAGACGCTAACCAAGGCAATATAAATTATACGTGGGTTCATGTCCTTGCTTATGGTATGACGCGATCGGATGAGTAGATGCCGGTAGTGTTTAACGTATTTTAAATATGGCGTCTTGGGCACGAATTTGAAAGTAGCTTGTATGAGCTGTCACGTCGGTTAGTCGGTGATTAAAGTTTGCAGATCCTATCATAATAAAAATTTATTTTTTATTTATTTTATTATTTACATGAAAGCAACTTAACATGAAGTTCTGCTGTTAACTTCTTTCCTTTATTTAACGTCGGTCTCTGTTCCGCAATCTAGTGCCAATCACCGACGGACATCGAATGTGCAGGAAGGCAGCTTCCACACCTGCGTAGGATATCGCACCCATTTAACACACATACACATGGGCCAGGACCAACGGCTTTACTTCCCTTCCGAAGGAAGACGTGACCAGAGATTTTTATGCCTCAGAAAAATCCCACCGACCTCGGCTGGGATTGAACCCAGACCCATCGGGGTGTTAGAAAGCAGTCACGCTTACCACTACACCACCGGCGCCGGCCTTCTGCTGTTAACGTCTTGTTTAAAATTCAATTTAAGTTCATCTGTCGTTGAACTAACGATTATTGTTTAGGTCAAGCGGGACATGCCCGGGTCACGGAGATTTAGGCTGAAGTCTTCAGCGTGAGAAGTATAGATGCTAACGCCAGGCCCGTATTCAGTTAATCACTGTGAATGCAAAATCAGTAATCAAATCGATTTCATTGAAAGCAGGATTAGTTTTCCGTTTGATTCAACAGTGTACAATTTTGCTCTCATTTTTTTTGTGTTAAGTTAAGTCTACCAAAATAAGATCAATTGGAGTATTCAAAATAAATTACGCCATAACAGAAAAAAATAATATCAATTTGATCTTCAGCTTTGCTCGGGTACGCCTCCCTACTCAATCTGAATAAAAATGGATTATATCCAGAAATTCGCCAAATAAAAAAAAAATCTCAAGCTTCAAAAACTTTCTCATTCTACTATTATGGCACTTTGTAGAGCATGGCTGCTAATGCTGCCTGATTCACGCTGATCACGTGAATGGAATAAGATTTAAAAGTTAGAGCAAAATGACAGCAGATAATTGTAAACCATGTAAATTATACGATCAGATTAAACCATAATAAAAACCATATATAGCTGTCTAATAATAATAATAATAATTAAAAGTTTTCAACCATGATCAAAATTCTTGTCACACCTAACAACCCTAATTAACAATCAAATTTTGTCACCCATAGAAATGGAACGTGTTCTGAAGGCCTAATTATATATAACAGCAAGCTCTTCCATACACAATCTTCCAATTAATATCAATAAATCTTCGCTCGGCTGCTGCCTAACGACCGCGTTGTCAAGCATTCCGTTACTGTTTATAAAAAGCAGCGGCTTCTTGGCGAAACCGAAAAAATGCTACCGCAGTTGGATTTTTTTGTCTGATTTCTTCTCACACTGGACTTTGGCATTCAACAGTTGCGCACGATATTAATGACCTAACCCAACATTGTGAACGTCGCACTATGTACAACAGAATGGGTCGTTTTTTTCGTACCACGCTTGGTAACCGTGCGATCTAATTTTGAGACTGACGGTAATAGACATGAAACAGAAAAAAAATGCGGCGCCGCCGGTTAGTGTCTACTGAAGTGACGGAAAAATACACAATTTTTGGCATTAGGGGAAAGTGGAGCAGTATGGCCACCTTACGAATATCATTACTAATGATACCAAATTCAGTGGAAAATTCGAATGAATTTTAACCAATTTGATAGTCTCAAGCCCTATTTACATTATTAATACATAATGATGATGTTAAAGATCGTTTTGTAACCGAAATAAAACCTATCGCCCTAGTAAACAACCGGTAAGACTATTCTGTTTTCATGAGGATTTAAGAAGGGTCAGCAATTAACGGTTTTAGCAAAAAAGATTTAAAAGAAACAATGATTTTCTGTAGAATAAATTAAATTTAAAATGTACTGCCTATTTCGGGTTATATTTTTCAGACTTGTGAATGATACAGTCATATTAATAAAAGGAATAATGTAAAATTGAAAAATTTAAGTAGAAAATGTTCGAAATATCAGTGGGGCACATATTGCCCCAGGTGACCTTAGAAGCAATATTTTGTTAAGAAAAACTTTAATGTTTATTAAAAACTAGAAAAACATATAAGAAACCAAAAACCATTAATATAGCTACTGAAGGAATATTATATAAGAAACTACTAATAGACAATATTTTCTGATTCAGAAATCTTATAACATTTTTGACATTTTGACTAGTCTATTTTTTTTAGAATATTGGCACTAGAGAAAAGTATTTTTTTAGGCTAAAATTAAATGGATAGTTCAAGTAGGCTTCAAGCATTAGCCAGCATAAGATTTTTTTTATATAATTTGTTCAATAAGTTGGTTGTTGAGCGAGTGACCACAATACCCCACTTTCCCCTATGCATAGATGCGGTAACAAGTCAAGAGCAAATTTTCATTATGTCGTAAGTAACATTCGCACCGATCCGAGAAGAATAAAGTTTTGTTTTGATGACCGAAAAGTTATTCCTATTTCCAATTAAACACATATAACCTCATAGTGATAGCAATGTTTAACATATTCAGCCGGGTTTTAATCATACAAAGGCAAATCGCTAGCTTTCATGCTAAGAAATACTGGTTTTTGAGTCAAAAGTTATTATGCGTCGTTTGGTGGCCCCTATTGTTACTTAAGTCAAAGTGTATTTACCAGGATATTCGGGAGAATTATCAATTACGTCTCCTTACGTGAAGCCCATTCATCATTTTAGGACCACCGAAATCATCTTAGCAACAAACAGTTCGATTTATTCACTTTAATAATGAGAAAGCGAAACGACGAAAGTACACTTTTCACGGGTTTCTCAGTGCTGTTACTTAAGGCAAACGGCATCTCCATAGAAATTGGGTGACTTAAGTAACATCGAAAACTATTTTGATCGGAAGGTGATTACGTCAAAAAGCAATTCGACTGGTAAATAAGTTTAAAAATGGGATGTGATCCTATATTTGGACAGTATATAGTGTAATAGCAGGAGCATCGATTGACACTGATAGCTCGACTTTGTTTACCTTTGTTACATTCGACGTAATGAAAATTTGCTCTTGAAGTCATTGTGTTGTCTAAATGCAGAAGTAGGAATTAGTAAGACAGGTATACATTACTAAAATTGCAGTCAATTTCAGACCATATGTATGCAAATGTCGGTCGTGTGCTATACTTACATAGAATTTCCTTCTGTGGCAGCCACTTCCTTATGTACACGTTGGACGGCTGATTCGGTAGGGTTTCGTTCTCCCACTTCCAGATGACTCGTTGCTTGAGCGAGCCCAGTGCACTGAGGAGTGCATTTCGTTTGTCATCCGGAAGCGTTTCCGCCCGAATCATGGAACCCCAGCTGATGTAGATCACACCATGATCGGCTGTATCGAGTAGCTGCTTCAGTTCGGGGTCAAGTTCTTTGAAATCCTGAATGTGAACTCCTCCAATTTCGGCCACAGCCGGCGTCAGAGGTTTGGGTCCGCTCAACGAGTAGTGCTGATTGACGAACATCATACTGGTTCGCTTCTGCAGGTCCTTAATATCCGGCATGCTGTCTCCGAAGCGTTGTCTCAGCATGGCATTAGCGGCATTGTCGTTGAACCAACTGTACATGAACTTGAAGGCATAGGCCGTGATGAAGTTGGCCGTTCGCTGGGAGAAGGTCATCTTCTCCGAGTAGCCCATGAACAGCGACGGGATGTAGGATGGATTGATCGGGTTACCGACCCGATCGTAATGCCACGGCATCAACGGACAACTGCTCAACCCGATGAAGGGGGCATTCAGCATATGGACCACACCGAGCATACAATCGTTGTTGAACTGTTCCACCAGTACCAGATCGTATTGGACTTTGGATTCCAGCACCTGCTTGATGGCGGCCGAGTTCAGTGCATTATCACAGGCTTGCTTGCCCCAGTCGTACAGCATGAAGAATTCCATAAAGTGCGAAAAGGCCGGCCGGTACTCGAAGAGCTAGAAGAGAGAGAGAGAGAGTTAATAATTGGGGAGATCATTACTTGTGGTGCAGTGTTCACTCGGCTGTCGACAAAAGCAGGCCACTCTCGATGTGTGCTACTCGATCGTCTGTTTTCTCGGCAGCAACCATTGTGTGGTCCTCCTCATTGTTCTTCATCAGCAGTTCTTTCGGTCGATGCGTCGTCGACTTTGGAAAGCAACCGTTTAGTGATGAGTGTGTGAGTGCTGACCACGTTTTGCGTCCATTGCTGCAATGGACGCGCTCTGACCCTCGTTGGCGTACAACAATTTGCCATACAATGAAAAAACTGGAAGCGGCTCCAGTTCTGATGGAGGAGGCTTTTTGGATAGCGGAAGATAAAGTGTTTATTGTGTTGTACCTTTTGACTATAGTTTTAAGATGTATTATATAGTGACCAAGAATCCTCGGCTCTGTAAAGTTAATTTGGTTGTGCCTTATCAAATAAATTAATAAACAACAACAAAAAATTACTTGTGGTGCGTGGGGAAATAGGAAATAATTGCTATATATTGGTTTGCATGATTACTTCATTTGAATTACAATTTTGAACCGCTCATTTGACTAATATATGTAATAGAGTGTTCCACTAAACTTAATTGATTTCAATTCAGGACCAGGTAATTCTTCCAAAATTTGAGCACATTACCCTCATACTGCACTGGCCCTGTGCAGGTTATATGGGAATTACTATTAGACAAAAAATTCGAGCTTTTGTTTTCATCGTTCTAGCTCTTCGTTGTAATGACAACCGGTGGAATCTAACGATTTTAAATTGGCTCACTACTTGACTAGCCTATTGGTCCCAAGCAAATCGATTTACGTACCCCATTCTAGTATAAATTCCAGTACTACACTATGTTTGTTTTGATTCGCTATGAAAGTTTGACAGATAAAATGAGGGGTTCGTGGATTTTCATATGTTTCGTGGGGTGCATCGATTAGCTTGGGACCGAAGATGGTACCAGAGCTGAGCCAAAAAGTTGAACACGTTTCTACGGGATCTGCTAGTCTTAGAGTTACCTCTATGGTAATGATCAACGAAAAATTTTGCTATCTGTACTAATGTAATTTTTTTCAGCTGAAACTTTGCTCAAGAGCGCATTTGGATTGAACGTCAGATTAGTTAGTTATTAACTAATTAGCAAAATGAGATTCCTCTGACATAAAATCGAAGACTACAAATCAAGAAGACTGACAACTGTTCCCTTCTCCCATACAAATGTCGAACGTCACTGATAATCATTGAACAGCGCCTCTGGAACATTGAAGCACTGCTTATTAACAGTGACTGTATGTGTGACCTAATGTCCCCGACACAAATAATCATAACACGGTACTCGTTGTTGTTTTTGTTTTGCTCTACAAAATTGCATGGCCATTTGTATCCTAATCCCAGCAAGCCGGTGGTTTTCCAACTCCAAACCGAAAAACTTGTCATGGGGGTTCAAGTAGACGATTGAAGCTCGGATCGATCCCTAGTGAAAGTAACTTTTACTTGTGAACGAGGAACCGAAATATTGTTTATTTTGCCTGTTGGAAGCAAAAAATAATAAGGAATTTGCAGCTTCCACCAACATTGAGTGAACTACCGTCATTCGGAAGCTGCTGAAAATTCAAGGATTCAAAAAGAAGAAAGAAGGTACCGGACCTACATCACGATCCAACGGAAGGTGTAGCAGGATCTAATGTTGGAGAAAATGAAAATGAAAGGTTGAAGGACTACAATCCCAAACGGTACGTGTTGATAAAGAATATATTTCCATTTTAGATGTTATAAGAACATGAAACAACCAGTTAGTGATCCTCTGTATGCTTTAACAATTCTTGGAATCGACCGACCCCCTCCAGAGAATGATAACAACAGTGTTGGATTGGCCAGTGACATTCAAATGGTCAGCGAGTACTGTGCCATGTTGCCAAAGAAGAAATATTCGATGAACATTTCAAATGGTCCTATCTGCATTGATCGATTCTCTTCATCGATTTTCTCTTTCGTTATTATCTCAGCTGCAAAACCTTTCCCTGTAGTATTTGACGTTTTGGACACTAGATAAGAATCTCCTTTATCAAACTAAAGGGTGATACGGTCAAAATTTGGTCAAGGGAAAACGCGTGTAAATCGGTGAAATCGTTTATTTAAAAAATCAAATTAAATTTCTTTTTCAAGTTCAATTAGTATAAAATTCAGGAAAAATATTCAGTTAGGATTCCGCTTTTCCAAATCCGAATTGCCGGGCCTTACGCCCCTGCCATCAGATTTTGTACAGCCACCTTGTCCACCTTCTTCGCCGCAGAAAGCCAGTTTGCCTTGAACTGCTGCTCGCCCTTAGCAGTTTTTTTGGTCTTCTTTAGGTTCCGCTTGACAATAGCCCAGTATTTCTCAATTGGGCGGAGCTCTGGCGTGTTGGGAGGGTTCTTGTCCTTGGGAACCACCTGCACGTTGTTGGCGGCGTACCACTCCATGGCCTTTTTACCGTAATGGCAAGATGCCAAATCCGGCCAAAACAGTACGGAACAACCGTGTTTCTTCAGGAAAGGCAGCAGACGTTTATTCAAACACTCTTTCACGTAAATTTCTTGGTTGACAGTCCCGGAAGCTATGAAAATGCTGCTTTTCAAGCCACAGGTACAGATGGCTTGCCAAACCAGATATTTCTTTGCGAACTTTGACAGTTTCATGTGCTTGAAAACATCTGCTACCTTTCCCCTTCCTTTTGCCGTATAAAACTCCTGTCCCGGAAGCTTGTAGTCGGCTTTGACGTAGGTTTCGTCGTCCATTACCACGCAGTCAAACTTCGTCAGCATCGTCGTGTACAGCCTCCGGGATCGCGCTTCAGCCGTCGTATTTTGTTTATCATCGCGATTTGGAGTCACTACCTTCTTGTAAGTCGATAGTCCGGCTCGTTTTTTGGCTCGATGCACGGTTGTAGACGATACACCCAGCTTATTTGCGGCATCTCGGAGAGAGAGGTTAGAGTTTCGCTTGAAACTACCGGCAACTCTCTTTGTCGTCTTTGCGGCTTCCGGTTTTCGATTTCCCCCCGATCCAGACTTCCTGGCTGTCGACAAACGTTCCCCAAACACTTTAATTACATTTGTAACGGTTGATTTGGCAACTTTTAGCGATTTTGCCAACTTTGCGTGCGAGTAGCTCGGATTTTCGCGATGCGCGAGCAAAATTTTGATACGCTGCTCTTCTTGCTTGGACGGCATTTTGACAACTGAAGAGTGAATTCCAAAATCAAAATAGGAGCAACATTCTACACACACACACACCTTCAAAATGAGGGGTGTTCAGGTTTTTTAAATGCAAAATTGAAAGAAATACGTCAAGTTGATATTGACCAAATTTTGACCGCATCACCCTTTAAAAGTGGATCAACAGGTTTCGATGTGAATATTGAAATGCTAAATGAAGGCTGAAGAAATTTAATATTTAAAAGTTATTTGCAAAACTAAATATATCTTTATGTAGGGGAATTTACGTATTCTCGGCAACCTAAGCAGCGATCTTCTTTCTATAGCCTTTTTCTCTATGGAACGCACACATATGCGGTATTGGTTTGTTTACAATCTTTTGCTGCCAGCTGCTCTAACAATTTCAGTCGAAAGAATTGTCAAAAACTGTTTTGAAACACTTTTACAAAGCTCCAATCTTCTCTAGTGAGAGCGAGTATTGTCGGCAACCAGTTTTTCTTCGGCAACCGTTCCATTTGAACTGCATGTAAATCTGCTGTTCTATTATCGGCAACTCGAAATCAGCTACAATTTGTAGTGCGTGTGTTTCATTTCAAGAAAACCTTGCTAGATTGCTTTTTCTCAGTGGTAAAAATATAGTCAAATTGAAGCTGAAAGCACAAAGAATCGTTTGCATGCATTCAGTGAAGTGTTTTCGTAAGAAAATCTAGTGAAAATAGTGTTTCAATCTGGGTTGCCGAAAATAGTCTGGCATGCCGAAGCCATCATTTCCCCTATTTATATTTCGATTGGACAGTTTTGTTAGCATTAAGCTAATCAAAACCTAAAGAAAACAAGTTAACTTAACAATACCAAAACATGAGACTTATATCTACTACAATATCCACTTCTAAACAATCTCAATATTTCAATGGAAGATCAACTAAATGTTAATAAAGCTTCAAATAGTTGTCCAATAGGACCAATTTAGTCATCTGTCACTCAATCCTACGGGAAACTTACTGGCAGTTTCAATCACTAATGCTGTGCGCATTACTGGTGATTATTAATATGTATGTCATATGGCATAGATTAGATTGCGCTGATTCATTAGATCACTGTCTTTTGAGAACGTGATGTAGTGTGTTAAAAAACGTTATACCCCATACAGACTATGGCTTATATCATTTAATATAGGCTGTCTTGCAATGAGCACTCATACATAGGATTTCCAGTGTAAACTAGATGTATGAGTGCTCATTGCAAGACAGCCTATATTACATGATATAAGCCATAGTCTGTACGGGGTATTAGAATGCTTTTCACGTAGCTCGGAATAATGTGTTGTTAAGGGTCGGATTATAAAATCAATTAAAATATTTACGAATAAAATCAAGTTATTGGTCTGAAGCAGGATATGTTTTATTTGTTTGTTTATGTTGAAACCAATGAAATCCGTTTTTTTTTTTGCTGGATTTGAGTTAACTATTATCAATTAGAATCACAAAAAGAGATGGTATCATAAACACATAAAATCTTGAAAGGAAATGTAAAATTCCAATGAATTCAGGGCAAAAAAAAATCCACCGTGCCGATAATTTACTACAAGACATTGATCGATTAAAATCATTCGATGATTGAGAGGTTCGTTATTTTTTTTTTGTCTAGCAATCACTCTAAACCACTCAAGTAATGTAAACTATTCTAACCAATTTTTTTGCAATCCTATCCAAAGGTCAAATTCGCCAAATATCGTGTTCCACTGCAAGGTATTGTATTACATGTCCGTCACTCACCTCAAAGCTAACCGAGTTCGATAGCGACTTCATGCCCTCCAGTGGGATGTCCGTATAGTTGGGCGGTGGGTTGGCGTTCGGGAAGTGGCTCACGACCGTTACCTCGTGCCCGGCCGCCGCCAATCCTTTGAGAACCGGCTCGAAGAATTGGAAATGGCTGGCGCCCGGGTGCGGGAACAGGCCTAAAATTTTGTACGATCGAGTTGGATCACATCCCAGCGTTAGTAGGACTAATATCACAGCACAGCACTGATGGAGCAACGGTTTCATCCTGGCGACGACGTCTCACTTCATCCAACCTGTTGCGAAGGAAGAAACACGCTTTTAGTTTAAAATGTTAAAACTTGTTTTGCCAAAATCAACGCGTCGACCCGTTGATATAGGGTAGGTCCAGATAAGTCAAGCGAACGTGTGCAGAACACAAAAAAAAATCGAAAGAATTAATCTCCAACGACTCGAGCGGATGGATGGCGGAGCTGATTAGCATTCAATAGCAGTCGCTAGCAGTGTGGAGAGATAATTTGGCACATAAGTCGAAGCCAAGGTCTTTTCGTCTCCCCTTTCACGGTGTTTGACTTCTTAAAGATTCGGTTGCGCGTGTACACGCGTTCTATTTAAGGAGTGTTGCTAGGAGATTTCCACTCAGCTCAGACTCAGACGAGGCCAGAGCGAGGGAACAATATTACTTAAATTGAGTAAGATCAGTGATCAGGTAGTTAAAGTGTTAGGTAATCCATCAGTTGGGTGTCTGGTTCAGATAAGTGAGCAGCTTCGACATATTAGTGGACGCTTGCCGGTAGCACGGTGACTCCAAATCTAAAACAGTTAGATGGCGTAGAGATTAGCTAGCAATACAATTAGTTTCAACTAATGGCATAATTTACGATAGACACGTCATGGAACAGTTCTTCAGTTTTGACAGCCATTGAAAAGTAACTGTTATTTCACAGTTTAAAGATGTATTGCAAATAAGTTTTCTCGGAATTTTAGATGGAGTAACGCAGTCTCATTAGATTACTGACGCGTACTGTGTACTTGGATGATTTTATGACGTTGTTTTGACAAGTGTGGTTTCTTTTGCTTGCTTTTCACTCTACACACCGGCTGATGTGATTATAATAGCAATAAAACGCCGAAACTTACCTACTGTTGAAAGTTTAATGCCAAGATGGAAAGTTGGATCAAGTCGGTTGGATTTTTGATGTAGGATTACGCCATTCGGCAAAATATTGGGGGTGTAATTTCAAAAAACCAAAATCAACCGCGTTACGAAAAGTGGTAAGGTTTTGACCACTTATAACTCCGTCAATAGCGGATGGATTTTAATCCTAAACAAGCCAATCGTTTGATATTTTTTCCTACGAAGCTGCTAAAATGAATACTTAATCAACTTTCAAAAGGTCACTATTGAAAATTACACAAATGTCCAACTGTAGCAATAGGCGAATCCAGTAGAAACTAAGCTATCGTTTCTGGTGGTGAATAGGAGAACCATCAAAAGAGTGATGAGGGTTGACATTTTCGCCATGAAGCATAGGAAGAGGAAAATATTTTTACCTTTTCTGATTAATTTATCCATCGCAGGTGCTTGAAACCATCATACACATGGAATATTTTGTTTTCTGTATCAATTTTGCAGTGATCTGGCTGGTGCTTCCACATTTTTGTTAAGAAAAGTGAAGATTTATAAAATTGCCCCAGCGGTTATCATCTTCCGTTTTTTTTACGTGGTGTTATTTAAGCTGTACATCTGTTCAAATATGTAAAAAATAATAAAATAAGACCCCTCCCGATGGAAATTTGCAAGTTATGCAATAAAATGTACATTGTTTTGAGTTTTAAAAATAGTCATTATGATGTAAACAAATAGATTGGATGACATTTCCTCTCAAAATCGGCTAGCGCACTCTACATTGATGGTGCATGAAAAGAGCCTATGGTGTTCAAAATTATCACCGATTGCCTGCAAAAAGTGGTTTCCTTGACATAGTCGCCAAATACTGATACCGAGCACGTAATCCTACGTCAAATCTACGGTCGAGTCTTGGATACAAACTCTTGCTTTTTCTTCTTCTTTTTCTAACTGGATTAACACGATGCTACTGGAACTTATTTCAAGGATGGAAAAGCAGTTTTTTGTTAAAATCCAAAATGTTGTTCACGTAAATGTATTCACTGTGTTCGCTTTGAAAGTGGGAAACTGTGAATACATTTTCATGAACAGAATTTCAGTTTTGAACGAAAAAATTGCTTTTATTTTTATTTTTTTAATGTTTCGAAATGGACGTCCCTTGCATTTCAAACAGAAGATTTGCATAGTGTGTGGCAAGTCCAAAGAAGTCGAGAAAATGTTCAACTCAAACAGGAAACAGGAATCGATCTCGCTCATACATAGTATGCTTTACGGCCGGCAATTCGCTTTAACCTTTCAGTACTCGCGCCAACTTTTGTAACACGAGCATTTGCGCGTTGTGCCAAACTGCAACAGTATGTTATTTTCATCTTGAGGTCACTTCATGAAACCTGATATTCTCCAAAATGTTCTTCAAGTGTTGGTCTATTGGGCATGGATATTAATTATCATGCAACATATTTAGTTTGTCGTTGAGCGAGTTTACAAAGTACAGTAAATTTTTATTTTTATTCTCGTGTTGTACTTTGTACAATGGCGCAAGTATTCAAAGGTTACGCTTGTGGCTAATCGGAGATCTTTTTGATTATAGTAAAACAAATTCAATCCAAATGTCGATCGACATCCTAGTGCCTCTTGTGCCACATTTTCAATTACATTGTTTTTTCCCATGATGGGTAGGAATGGGTTGACGTGCTACTCGATTTGTTGGAAGCTGAGCAATCCTCTGCACGTCTTCCACGATAAATCACTGGTTAGGGGGGGGGAGATTAAACCCATGATGTTCTGCTCAGTACGCAAAAACAGTTACTCTAAGGCCACTGAGCTCCTCACAGCACATCATCGAAAAACAATAACAAGTTATGCCCGCTCTAGTTCGTCATGCATAAGAAATATGGATTTGAGTTATTTACAAAAGTTGTAGCTAATATCAAAACCTACAAAAGCTTTAAACACCGGAATTACGGAATTCTATTGATTAAAAAAAATGAAGAGGCAAATAAATGTAAATAAATGCACGAAATGAATGTAAATGGTCCATGCCGGGCTGCAAAGATGGCAGGAAGATTGAAAAATTTCATTTCATTTTGAAAAAATGTGGTCCTTGATTTTTTAGATTTCGCATATTTTTATGTCAAAGCATTTATTTTTTTTATAGATTCAAGATTTAGATTCAAACTTAAGGAAAACATGAGCTCCTGAAAACGAAATCAAGTTCTAATATCTCTCTTCGGTTCTGTTTATGTGTCCGGGTTGTTGAAAATTTCTCAATGTTCAAGATCTTAAAAATTCAACAATCCTGAAAATAATACTGAATTCTGTTAATTTTCCAGGTTTAAAATTTCAAGAATTCAAGGCCTTAAAAGCTTAGCTAAATATTTGATTCTGTAAATCATAACAAAACAAATTATTCCAGAGATTTGAAGAACTTTTATGATCCTGAAAAAAAAAATAGTTCTAAAATTAATTTGGATCCCAAAATGGCGCCAATAATCGATTTTCGGTCTCTACCCTTCGTCCCCGTTCCGAAAATGCCATATTGAAGGATATTCGAAATTTCATCATAAACCGGTAGTTGCCATCTTGGATTCTAAAATGGCGTCAACCATCGATTTCCGGCCTCTACAAGTCGTTCCCGTTCAGAAAATGCCTACATTGTAAGGTAGTTGATAGTTTTTCACAAACCGGAAGTATTAGTCGAGTATTAGTACAAGACACTGAAGAAGTCTGCACATTGTAGACGAAATACGCGTATCTGTCAAGGATAAGCAAATAAGGTAGTGGAATTAAATGGAAATTACTAATCCTTCTCTCTCTCTCTTTAAACCGAAAGTCGCCATATTGATCCCAAAATGGTGTCAATAAACGATTTCTATCCTCTACGCGACGTCCCCGTTTCGAAAATACCCATATTGTGGGTATTCAACAGTTTTTCACGGAACCACCAAGATGACTATAAATATTTATATGACAACAGAACAGGTGACTTCGAAACTCAGCGGTTGCCTTGATCAAGAGAATGTTATCATGGCAAAATTCAAATTCACGCAGGTAGTTGGGCTATCTGTTAAGGTTGTCTTCATTTTCAGCTATGTTGAGTATAGAAGGAATGATTTTTACCAGCACTGGTAAGGGTAGATTATAGATTTTGCCATGACGCAAATAAAACCAAGCTTGCAAAAGATCATTTTAGCTAAAATACTTTTTTTTTTAATTATGAAATAATGAGATATTACAACAATCATTTGTGTTTTTAAGATGCAATAAGAGGATGTAAAGTTTGTTGCTTCCGAAAAAAATGTATTTTAGCAGAAATGAGCATTTGCAAGCTTAAATAAAACCATTAACATTTATTTTAAAATTCCGTTAGGGCCAAAGACTAGAGCACTAGTGGCATACCCATTAGAGTGATGCAAAATTTGAAATTTTCGCTCCACAATACTTAAACGATTCCAAATCGGATCTTGACTAACCTTTCAAAATTTGAACCCATTTGGTGAAAAACTGAGATGGCACAAGCCATTTGAAGTTTGTATGGGAATTACTATGGTAAAACCAAGATTTTTGTTCATGTCTATCTAATAATTCACCATATCGGTCTGCTTCGAAAACTTTCAACTGTACTTGTAGGAAATTTTCCCAGCTACAACTTTGTTCAAGACCACTTTTTGATTAAATGCAAGGATCGAAAGTTATCAATGGTTCAATGCGCCGATGTCTTATGATCATGCTCAATCAGCTGCTCAGCAGGCAACATTGGTGTTTCTGGGGCGTTGAATAGAGATCTCCAAGCGCAATCTCACGAACACTAAAATCCAACATCCATATATAAAAATGAAGAAGAAGAAGAACCAAAAAGGTATCGTGATATCACAACTACTTAAAAAGGTAGCGCGCGGTCTCACGCACACTCTTGCGCATCTGGAGAACTCTATAGGACACAAAAATCATGGCTACTATGTCACACTGCAAAATACAGTGTTGCCTACAGAGCTGCTGCTTGATCATGCCATAAGTTTACCAATCTATTAAATAATTAATAACTTTTTCCTGTCTCGTTTTACATACAAACGATCTTCAGCAAAGTTGTAGCTGAGAAAATTTTCTATAAGAATGGCTATCGAACTGTTTCGCAGCTCAATATGGAAAAAGACTAGAAGGCAATGAATAAAAAGTTGAGATTTCCCATAGTAATTTACATGTAAACTTCAAATGGCTTGTGCGAAGTCTGTTCCTAACCAAATGAGTTGTAGCTTTGGGAGGCTAATCAGGACCCGATTTGAAACCATTTAAGCACTGTGGAGCGAAAAAGTCAAATTTTGCATCAGTCTAATACCCATCCAATATAATAATTTCTGAATTCTGACAATTTGTCAAAGATTTCGAAATGTTTACGAGTTCCAGGATCTTTAAAATTTTCTGAGCTAAAGTTGTCAAAAATCCTTATATCTTGACAAGATTGTCAAACTCCAAGATCTGAAATTTCGTCAAAGTTTTGTAAAACTGGGATTCTGAATTTTAAATGTGTTATTTTTTTCTCTCGCGTCGCTAATATTTAATCCAAAACATCATGACAATTTTGCCAAGTTTGGATTCTTAAACAATTTTCTAGTTAGATCTTACATTATTTTTCTCTCAATTCTGAATCGTAGACCGTGAAAACTCCCCTGTCCCTGATCTTGAATATTTATTTTTCCTACGGCTGAGATACCGTTTAGAAATTCTTTTCAAGTCTCAAAACTTTAAAACATTTTCTTAACATGGGATCTTGAACATTTTTACAAGCTACAAATGATTATAATTCCAGGTGCCGAAAAAAAATTCCAAATCTCGAGATTACGATAATTTTCTGTTGCCCCTGAACCTTGATTCATTAATGTTAATTAGTGTTAATGCTGATTGTTGGTTTCTTCTATATTCATGATTCCTGAGTAAAATTAAAACTCGGCTCTTTCATTTTCCTTCATTCGGCTAAACTGCCCATAATCGCAAGTCAGTCCCATATGTAAAAACCTGGAAATTTGAAAATAGCGTTCAAAGATTTTACAAGTTTTCAGATTTGACACTTATTTTAGAGGGATAAATTTAAAAATAAACGTACAATGTGATAGAATGCATCTATATTTACCAAAAAAATATTGGATAAAATTTCGTGAAATTTTTATTTTATAGTCAAAATCTGAGTGGGACTGACTTGCGATTACATTTAACGTCATTGAGAAAAATAACCGCAAGTCAGTCACAATTCCAACACGATGCTACATTAGTTTAGCATAGTAATGAACAGTAGAAAAATAGCATGGTCCCATAGAACGTTATTGTATGTTTCTGGATTTGTTCCGCTGGTTCCAGAGCAATGGCCGGAACATATTCCGGTGCGTATGGGTCTTCATCAGACCAGAACCAAACGTGCCAAACCCACCATGCGATCAATTCACATGAGAATTCAAAAATAAGATCAATAAGAGTCATGATGAGTGACCAGCACCATATTGGCCACACCCGGACATGTTCCGGGTATTCCCGGGGAAGTGGTAAATCCTTTTTATATCAAAATCCATCAAGCGATACAACAAATCACATGAGAATTCAAAGCCATATCCATTGGTGGTCAAACTGAGTATCGTAAGAACTATATTGGCCACACCCCGACATGTTTTAGATACCCTAGGAAACGTGGACAAAATATGTCTTGAGACAAATCTCATGATGCGATGTGTTGTCTAACAATTTTAATTCTAAAAACATATCTGAGACGTTGTTTTATAGTTTATTTAATGAAATCTTATTTTTTTTCTAATGGGACTAACTTGGTATTGTTATTCATTTTTCTTGAACAAACCATCTTTTTTCAATAGCACATCTCAAAAAACATAAAAACATAAACTGAATAATGATGCTAACTCAAAATTGATAAAAATGCAGATGGGACTGACTTGCGATTACCGGCAGTAAATCACCCATTAAACCTAATAACTGCCGGTCCCAACAAATATCGTTTAGTCTTTCAAATACACCCAACTTTAATCTTCCACGGTTGTAAGGGGAGTAAGGGGAAACTTCTTAAGTTTTTTCCTCTTACACTTCTTAAGTTTCCCACAGAAAAATATAATTGGAAAAATATAGCTGCGTAAATTTTAACCTATTTGTACAGTATAAAGCCAATAATTGGGTTCTTTAATTTTGAAAAATATATCAGTTACTATACAACATCTGAAAAGGCTTCGTTTTCTGAGCACAACGATATTTTTTTTCGATCATATTTACTTCCATCTCGATTTTTAAATCAAGATTTTGAGCAAAATAATCGCTTCACTGTTTGACACAAAACTAATAAAATGACAGCTCACTCACATACAAAGTAACACTGAGATGGTGATTTTTGCTAATGTAATCACACTTATTTGAAATAGTTCCAGTGCTCCAAAATTGATGAAATTTTGGATTTCGGTTCCATTTATTAAGAATATGCAATTACCTCACTTCAATAAGAACCCAATTTAATCGATAAAGTAAATGCTCGAAATCCCCTGATCCACCATTATAATAGGCCTTGCCCATCTGATAAATTTTGCCAAAGAGAAAATAGCAACTTCTATGTGATCATAATCAGGAAAAGCGATTTAATTTCCTTAGTCAAGATCAAAGAGACGTTTCGGAACGTTAGCTGCATTTGAGAGCTTCAAGGGCTATTCGGGTGAGATCCTTCCTTTTTATTTATTTAGTTCGTAATAATATGATTCATATAAATTTCACCCATACAGTACTAAGAAAACAAACTGAGGAACTTGGTTAGCTTAGCAGCTGCCGCTTTTGCTCGTATTGCCAGCTTGAGGCAAATCCTGACCTAATACCCTACACATTTTTCCAACTCCGTAGTACTTATGAGGGTGTCGCTAAGTCGGTGGCCTCTCGTTGAGTAAGTACTACATCAACATTTCCTTCCCTATCCCTAGATACGGTAATGATGGGCGCGGCCGGGAATAGCGACAGTCATGCTTTTGGTATACTACTTGTTTTGATTGGAATCAAAGTTTACTCCCCAGCATTATTCATTAAAGCAGTCTGATTGAGAATTTCAAAAGAGACGCGAGTGTCACTAGCATCCAATCTACGAAGTATACCGTAACAACGCTGACGCTATAATCAGGAAAAGCGATTTCATGAGCATTAGCATAAGCATGATTGACCGCCCACGGTTGCTACTCAGTTATGGCCAGATCAGTTGTACTTACGCAGAATAATCAGGAAAAGCGATTTCGATAGCAGGAGGCAATTATTGTACTGTAGTGTGATACGGTGCCGACGCATTGAGGTTCAGCTAGACGTTACTAAATACGTACTCTAAAAACCTATCCCTTAAAATATGGGCCACTCAATACTAAACGCATCAACATATAACTGACCATAACACAAAGTCCACAATCCTATACTGTACCTAACAAACAATTCAGCGAAGCATGTCTCTGTTAGTTCATAAGGTAAACAATATACACCTCAGTTGCATCCAATCACTTGGCATAACAATCGCACCGTGGTGCTTCAATTCGCACACCCATTACCCAGTAGCCTGGCTCAGCTGTTTACCACCTGTTGCCGTGTTCCTCCATGTGCTCTCGTCACCACTCTCTATGCTTTGGAGCGGCTCAAACAGCAAATAAATAAACAAACACCAACTGCTCGAATACCTGCGCGCGGCAAAGCTGCTGAGAGTGTCGAACCAACATAAATGGAAAAGGTCACTGTAACGTGTTCCAGCAGCTCAGTAGGTATAATAGAGGCGCATTACGCGGCCAATTATAACCAATTGCGACCGAAATCGTACACAGCCATAACTCTCTTCCGCCGAAGCGGACAGTTACAAAAAACTAGAACGAGAGCTCTCGGGACTTGCTTAGAGCACGCCGTGTGATCGATTTCCGCCTGGAAGTTGACTGGTTGTATAAACTGAATGTAATGAGAAACTGTGAGATTTCGTTTCACTGATGAATTGTCGGAGGTTCAGGTGCTTAACCATGGCCCACTAATCGTGTCCCTTGGAGCAGGGGAAGAGCTCTGTCAGCCATGAGTTGAATGATTGAAGGCTGACTTCGAATGTAAAGTTGCACCGCGTGAAAGTATTAAACCATAACCAGTACCTATCCATTAAGGGGTGAGCACATTGTGAGTTGCATTGTGCCATGCTAAGGTTTCCTAGAGCATTCAATCACCATCAGTGCGCAGTGTACGAACCGAATCAGCAGGATTCGTGACTCAATAAACATGTTTCGTGGAATATCCCCATATGCTGGATCTCACGTGTGAAGTTTAGTTATTTACTACTGGACACGAGGTAGGTCAGAATTTGTGATTGAAAACAAAGGCACGTTTAGAAACTTGTTAAAATCGCTGACTCAATCGTTTCCTGTTTATGATTTTAGAATGCCTTCCTAATTCTAGAGTGCCCAAAATTATGAAATCATTCGCTTGATTATTTGTGTAACGGGTCAGCGACAAGACACGCGATAAGAGACCGACCGAAACAAGTAGGTAATTGATAAGATACTGCACCGTCATTGTGCATTCATACGATGAAACGCGGTATTGTATGGACCGTATGATCAATATGCCAACACGTAACGACATGAATTTACAGGTTGCGATTCTCAGGTGATTTGATTTTCTTATAGAACTGCATATAATGCTACTGATAAAGGAATGAATGACCGTATAAATGGATCATTGTCCATCAATTGGCTATGTCAGAAAAATAAGCATACCGTAGAACCCCGTTGGTTTGAAAAGCTAAAATCGTAATTAAACTGCGCTCATTTAGAATTTGTTTAACTGGTACCCCTACATAGGTGCGTTACGCGCAATTGTAGGGATACCAGTTAAAAAAATTCTATGTGAGCGTAGTTTAATTACGATTTTAGCTTTTCAAACCAACGGGGTTCTACGGTATTCATTATCCGTTGCTCAGTGAAGTTGCCTTTTTTAGCTGGATAGACAAACTGGAAGCGCTTAGAAAGTAGGGTTCACTGATCTTGAGCTGTGGGCAAAACATTAAGATTGCATGTACTACATACTGAGTGTACAAATAAAAACTGCTATCACATTAAAGAGGATGCACTTCCACCACGTCGAAAATATAAAATTAGATGGGATTGATGGAATTAATTTTCATATCTGCATAATTTCCGTCTGTTGAGTTATTTTTGTGCGTTCTAGGCAGTGGTGTAAATTCTCAAAATCATTTGAACATTTTTGATGAAAATGAGAAAAGTAGCTATTCGCTATCAAAGGGGACCTCCTCCGAATGGGTGATATCAGTTGCTTAGTCATTTGACGAAGGCATGGATCATTCTCATTTGAGAAACGCTATATATCATTCGATTGAGTGTAACCTACACACAAACGGAGCTCTGGTCGACATTCCGGCGAAAAAGCTAAGCCAACCCGACACCAACCTGACTTCTATCAAACCCCAACCCGATGTTGACCCGACATTGACCCGACATAAACCTAAAATTGACCCGACATTAACACGACATTGGGTCGACATCGACCTTAAATTAGCCTTACATTGATCTGACATCGGGTCGACTTGTCTGTTCGGGACCATTTTCCTGGATTTCTTCCATACTCCACTGTCGTATATCAAATGATACTGAGTGACTCAATTGACAGTGACAATGAGCTTCGAATGAGAAAGGGGCTCTTCAAATTATGGTCATGTGAGAATTCGTTTACACAGAATTAATTGAATGGTTGTAGTGGTTCATCTTCAATCGAATGATATGAAAATTTACAGCACTGGTTCTAGGATATTACGATTGCGATGTGGAAATAGCTATTTGCTGCGTGTCCAATGCCATGTTTGGGCTGGAATGAGGAACGTTCAATATTTTCGATCGCATTTCCGGGCGATCCCTCTTTCTCGATTGCGGCGAGTTGAGCTATTTGAGCAAACGAATGCCACCCGTTATTTACAATAGCCTAGACCAGGTGCTCATGCCAATTTTTTCATTAGCTGTATCTTTGTTCGATGGTCATGTTTTAAGTTGGATTTTGCGTATTTCGCAATCATTTCGGCCATACATTCGTAGTGCAAAAATAAATTCAAGTTGTGGTTGTTGCATCATGGAGATGCAAGCTGTTAAGGTACACCGGGGCAAGTTGAAATGGTTGAACCCAAAAGGCATCCTGTCCTGGCTGTCAAATCAGGTACACTGTAAGAAAAGACCTGCCATATATCGAATGATTCGTCATACGGTTAGTTAACAAATGCCAATTTCTTGTTTTCGAATGAAACCAGCAACAAGTGAAAAAAAGCTAGCATATAGTGAGAATCATTTTTAAAGTAGATGATAATGGACATGAAACTTGTATGAATTAAAGATTGTTTCTGGAATGTACCAAACCAAACGAACATAATTTTAAATCTGAGTGATAAATGTATAATCGAAGGCCCATAACGAGAATCAACCATTTTCATAATGAACTGTTGGTGTATGAAGTGAAAAAGTCGACTGTGACGTATCGGACAGACATGTTGAAAAGAACGTAACTTTAATTGAATTTTGTGTTTCTGTAGGCTTAGTTAGATTAGTTTATACTTCGGTTTATATTAAATTAATTAATATGGTTCAATTTAAGATAATTACACCACAGTGCAATGCAGATGATTGTTCGCCACATAATTGTGACGCCAAACACTGGAGCACAGACAAACAGACGTAACTCTTAGAAAAACTTGTTCTTGAAAACATAGTATCTCAAAATATATAACCTCAGTAACGACATCTCTCAGGCTTCTCGCGGAAAACAATCTTTCTCGCTAACTCGTAAACAATATTGCATAGAAGTTCTATAGAATATATAGAGACGTCAAAGTGATCCGATGCCAGCGCTGCGGCGAGTAGTTCGCGGAACTGATAATATTCAAATCAACCGTTAAATGCATGAACGAAGATACACAATGAAGAGTTACGTCTGTTTGTGTGTGACTGGAGGCCGAGTAACGTTCCCAGCAGGAGATGCAGGAACGGTAGCAACGAAAGTTGTTCTACAACGCTGCCGTTCGGACGCGGGAAGGTGTCATGGACAGTTTTCTAGAGGCACTGCAGACGGGAGCGAAGCGGAGGGCACAACTGGATCGAAGCCCATTGCGAACAGGAATCACATCCAATGCTTACTCCAGTTGAGAGATGCTCTCGGAGCTGTTGGGACATTTGTAGGAACTACTTAGCTCGATGTACATAGGTGTACGAACTGTAAGATCGACTCTACTTATAATTATATAAAAATAAAGAAAAGTAATACTTAAAATTTTACCTATCTTCAACAGACAATATTGCTACAACTATTACTCAATATAACCCTGCGCTTCGGTCAGAGAGCGTATAGGGCGTCGTTGTGCCAATTTGGTCGTGGCACATTTCGAGTATGAGAGAGTAATTGCCGTTAGCTCAAAAGTGCCTGAGAAAAATGCAAGTACTTCCGCAGATTACCCGAAGTTGCGATAGTGAAGGTATGATCACAGAAAAGCAGACATAACACTTTTAAAACGTTCATAAAAATCGTTTTTAACGGTCAATTTAAATGTTTCTTAGTTGGTAGTACTGCCATTTGTGGTGCACATAATCAATTCCCTAGCGTTTGACGTTTACACACTACAACCATCTGTTGAGTGTATTGCCCATTAAAGTATATACGACAGATGGCGGTAGGGTTTACAATTATAAATTATCAATGTGTTGTGTATGCTTGTCTGTGAAATAACATTGAGCATTCCTAGTTGAACACTCAGTCGGTTAACAACGTCCCGGTCTCAGTCGCGCGGCATCTAATTTTTTTCGGTGTTTTTCCGCCCGAGCGGTTTTTTCACCCCCCCATTGGGTGCCCCAAGTGACCAGTGTGCAACAGAGGAAGTGGAATTCCATGGGCCGAGCCCCTTGGAGTTGCCATCCAGCTTTAATCCACCCCGGTAATCCATCCGGTCGTCAAGTCATTTTATCATCATCGTGCCGACCCACCAACACCAATCATCACCACCAGCAGCAGCAAACGGACCATCTAGCTGCAACGGCTGATAGGTTGTTTACAACCGGCATAAGTATTAGACAATACATTTTGCAAGTCCATTGCCTCCCTATTGTAGTTTAATTTTGCCTCGTGGCGCGTGACTCTGTCTCTCACCCCTGGTAGGGGAGTATGGGTCATAGTGAGACAACTTTTTGCAAGTAGATATAAGTTTTTTTTTTTGTGTCGATTTTTTTTTTTTTTTTCTTTTTGATTTGTTCGTACGTCGGGCAAAAAATTTAATTACTAGTAATTAAAATTAATTAATTAGTGAAGGTTTTATTTTTTTTTCCTTCTTAAGTGGTTGCGCACCGCTTTTGCGCAACACTTATGGCATCTTCCGATGCCTACGTTACGCGAACCAGATACTATGAACCGTCTTCGAAAGGACCATGGGTTGTCTTTTTTCGGCCCAAAAATAAACCTTTGAAAACTCTCGACATAACGAGAGATTTGCTGCGTAAGTATCCGGGAATCTTGGTACACAAAGAAAGATTCAACAAACTGCGTGTAGAAGCACCGACTTATGATGTGGCAAATAAAATTGCTGATCACGAGTTGTTTAGTGTTGAGTACAACATCTACATCCCTTCTCGAGATGTGGAGATAGAAGGCGTGGTCTCCGACGCGAGTCTGACTGTCGAGGACTTGAAACATGCCTCGGGAACTTTTAAAAACTCGACATTCGCTACCGCGCTAGTGAAGATACTGGATGTAAGGCAACTGCATTCAGCATCTTTGCTAGACGGTAAAAAAGTTTATAAACATTCAGACTCGTTCCGGGTGACTTTCGCAGGTTCAGTTCTCCCAAACTTTGTTAAAATTGATGGTGCTTTTTTTCCGGTGCGGTTGTTTGTACAGAGGGTATATAATTGTACCAACTGCAAAAGGCTGGGACACTCGGCCAGCCATTGCGGCAACAAAACTCGTTGTGGCAAATGTGGTGAAAACCACAAAGAGGATTCTTGCCACAAAGAATCAGTAAAATGCGCTTACTGTGGCGAGAATCCTCACCCCTTGCAGGAGTGCCCGATGTACAAACAGCACTCCGATAAAGTGCAGCGTTCAATCTCTGGACGCTCCAAGCAGACATATGCTCAAATGTTGAAGGCTGCATCAGCCGTCCAAGATGCAAACCAATTTTCGGTTTTGTCAGTTGAAGAATCGGACTCTGACTCATCCGATGAAGGTGATTCTACGGTGGTACACGCACCTTCAAAAATAGACGGTTCCTCAAAAAGAAAATGCCCCTCCCCGAAAGTGCGCCGTAAGAAAACTAAAGTCACCTCCAGACGATTGCCAAATTCCCAGGGTAATGGGGATGAAAAAACAAAACCGAAGGCTCCTGTTGATCCAATCCCTGGATGCAGCAAGAATTTTCCGCCATTGCCCAACAAAGATAAAAAAAATAAAAAAGCTGCTCCTCAAACTTCTCAAAAGAAATCCAAGTCCGAACGAGGTTTGCTAGCTTTTTCGGACATTGTGGAATTCATATTAAACATGTTCAACATACAAGACCCTCTAAGAAGCTTAGTTTCTGCCTTGCTTCCAACGTTAGAATCATATCTTAAGCAATTGACTGTTTCATGGCCCCTCCTTGCATCAATCATATCTTTCGATGGATAATTCGTCGAACGAGGTTGAAGATATGATCACTGTGCTACAGTGGAACTGCCGTAGTCTAGTGCCTAAACTAGACTCGTTCAAATTTTTACTTCACAATTCTGATTGTGATATATTTGCTCTCTGTGAAACATGGCTTTCTTCCGATAAAGAACTCAACTTCCACGATTTTAACATTATACGCCTGGATAGAGACGATTCTTATGGAGGAGTACTTTTAGGGATCAAAAAGTGCTACCCTTTCTACAAAATTTCCCTTCCTGCTCTATCCGGCGTCGAAATCGTTGCTTGCCAAATAAATGTGGAGAACAAAGATCTTTGCATAGCTTCAGTATACGTTCCACCAAGAACCTCCATTAGCCGTAGTCAACTCTGGAATCTAGTTTCGATTCTTCCATCCCCAGTATTAATTCTGGGTGATATGAACTCCCATGGTACTGGGTGGGGCGATCTATATGACGACAATAGAGCGGCTATTTTTTACGATTTATGTGACGATTTCAATTTGACTATTTTGAACACTGGTGAAGCGACACGTATAGCAAAACCTCCGGCTCGAGAAAGCCGACTCGACCTATCTTTGTGTTCAAGATCGCTATCATTGGATTGTCAGTGGAAGGTTATCAATGATCCCCATGGTAGCGATCATTTGCCAATCATCATTTCAATAAAGTGTGGCCCTCACTCTGCAGAACCATCTCGGGTTCCATTTGATCTTACAAGGAACATCGACTGGCAGAAATATGCAACGGCGGTGACAATCGGTGTCGAATCAATAGATGCGCTTCCACCATTGGAAGAATATCGATTCCTAGCCGATTTGATTTACAAAAGCTCACTGGAAGCACAAAAAAGAAAAGTTCCAAGTGCACCCTTTAAAAGGAGACCAGCCACACCTGGTTGGGACGAAGAATGCACAAAATTGTATGTAGAAAAATCTGATGCTTTCAAAGCTTTTCGTAGACACAAAACCTCCACTTACTTCGAGGAATATTCAAAGCTTGAGACAAAGCTGAAACAATTAATCAAAGCAAAAAAACGCGGTTATTGGCGCAATTTCGTCGAGGGACTCTCACGAGAAACCTCAATGAACACCTTGTGGAGGGTGGCTCGCAACATGCGTAACCGCTCATCTTTCAATGAGAGTGAAGAATACTCCAACCGATGGATATTCGATTTCGCTAAAAAGGTCTGTCCGGACTCAGTTCCAGCACAAAATATTCTTCGAGAAGCGTCTCCTAGCGGCGGCTCTCTGGATAGACCATTCTCAATGCTGGATTTCTCTATGGCTCTTCTTTCATCGAACAACTCCTCACCGGGAAGCGATATGATTAAATTCAATCTTCTGAAAAATCTCCCAGATATTGCTAAAAGACGCTTGCTAGATTTATTCAATTCCTTGCTAGAAAACAACATTGTACCGCCTGAATGGAGACAGGTCAAAGTAATAGCCATTAAAAAACCTGGCAAATCAGCGTCTGACCATAACTCATACCGTCCGATTGCTATGCTTTCGTGCATTAGGAAATTGTTGGAGAAAATGATCCTTCGGAGACTCGATCACTGGGTCGAATCAAATAACTTGCTATCAAATACACAGTTTGGGTTCCGCAAGAGCAAAGGAACAAACGATTGTCTAGCGCTGCTTTCCACAGATATTCAACTGGCCTTTGCACACAAGGAGCAATTGGCTTCAGTATTCTTGGACATTAAGGGGGCTTTTGATTCAGTTTCCATTGAAATTCTGTCAGACAATCTGCACAGATGTGGACTTTCTGGAATCTTAAATAATTTCTTGTACAATTTGTTGTCAGAAAAGCAAATGAACTTTTCCCTTGGACAACTGACAACTTCCAGAATTAGCTACATGGGCCTGCCCCAAGGCTCATGTCTCAGCCCTCTTCTTTATAACTTTTACGTCAAAGATATCGACAACTGTTTGGCAGAACAATGCACGCTAAGACAACTTGCAGATGACGGTGTGGTTTCCGTAAGAGGTCCACATGCCGTGGACTTGCAAGGACCATTACAAAATTCCTTAGATAACTTGTCTTCTTGGGCTATGAATCTAGGGATCGAATTCTCGCCGCAGAAAACTGAACTGGTAGTGTTTACTCGAAAGCGGTACCCAGCCCAAATGCATCTTAATCTTTTGGGCAGAAACATTACTCAATCATTGTCTTTCAAGTACCTTGGGGTCTGGTTTGATACAAAGTGCACTTGGAATGCCCATATTACGTATTTGAAGCAAAAATGTCAGCAGAGGATCAACTTTCTCCGTTCAATTTGCGGCACATGGTGGGGTGCTCATCCGGGAGACCTCATAACGCTTTATAAAACAACTATTCTCTCTGTTCTAGAGTACGGCTCTTTCTGCTTTCTCTCGGCAAGAAAAAGTCACCTAATAAAATTGGAACGAATTCAATATCGTTGTCTGCGTATTGCTCTAGGCTGTATGCACTCAACGCATAACATGAGTCTCGAGGTTCTGGCAGGAGTAACACCCCTCCAGAACCGTTTCTGGGAGCTCTCTCTCAGAATACTAATCAAATGCGGAGTGACGAACACACTTATAATTGCTAATTTTGAAGAAATTCTTGGGCTGAACACACAATCTCGATTTATGAGAATCTACCACCACTACATATCATCAGATATGTGTCTTCCTTGTTATACTCCAGACCGTGTTCACTTCACCAATCGCAGTTCCTCAATTGAATATGATCTGACCATGAAACAAGCAACTCATGGGATTCCCGATCAACTTCGACCTATTATTATCCCACGTATTTTTACTGAAAAGTACCAACAAGTCAATTGCATGAAAAGATATTTTACAGACGGGTCCCGTCTCAATGGATCCACTGGCTTCGGTGTCTTCAATGAAAACTCTAGCGCCTTCCGCAAACTTCAGGAACCTTGTTCCGTTTTTGTTGCTGAGCTGGCAGCAATCAACTTCGCATTGGGGATGATTTCCAATATGCCCACAGACCATTACTTCATCTTCTCGGATAGTCTCAGTTCGATTGAGGCTATTCGGTCGATGAAACAAGGTAGGCACTCATCTTATTTCCTTTCAAAGGTAAGGGAGCAGATGTGTGTGCTGGTCGAAAGATCATATATGATTACCTTTGTATGGGTCCCCTCACATTGCTCAATCCCAGGCAATGAGAAGGCGGACTCTCTCGCAAAGGTGGGCGCGCAGGAAGGCGAATTGTATGACAGGCAAATTTCACACGATGAATTTTACCATTTAGTGCGTCAGAGTACCTTTTCGAGTTGGCAAACCGATTGGGACACTGGAAATCTTGGACGGTGGTTACATTCAATTATTCCTAATGTTTCTTCGAGAGCGTGGTTTAAAGGCTTGGGCTTAAGTCGTGACTTCATTCGCGTGATGAGTAGACTTATGTCCAACCACTACTCGCTAGATGCTCATCTCAATAGAATAAACCTCGTGGACAGCAACATCTGTCGGTGTGGAAACGGTTACGATGACATCGAACACGCAGTTTGGCAATGTACGGATAATGACGCCGCCAGAGAGCGACTTTTGAATACCCTCGAGGCCCAAGGAAGACAACCCTATGTTCCTATCAGAGACGTGTTGGCAACCCGTGATCTCTGCTATATGCAGTCCGTTTATGTTTTTCTTCAAATGTCTAGTATAAGAATTTAATTCCTTTTGTCTTTTGTCTCTCTTTATTAGTTTTTGTTTGTCTTGTCCCCCCGTCTCGATGAGTCTCATCGTCGCCCACTGGTCACCCACCATAGCCGGTCGAACTCCGGACGAAGCTAGAACAGCACTACCGTTCATACTGGCGACAACGCTCTGATGAGACAACGAAACCCTACCCCAAGCTCCTCCCCTGATCCTATCCTTCGAAAATGTACCCTTCTAACCTCGAGTAAGCCGCGAGTAATCGGCCCAACTCCTACTAGACATAGAATTAAGTGAATTTTGTTACACACAGTGAACAATGAATTATCGGCTCCGTAAAGCTAACGCGATTGAGCCTCCCAAATAAACGAACTAGATAAAAAAATAACATTGAGGTAACGTTAGGATAAATTCAAAACATTGAGAAATATTACGCATCACTTTCAGAAATACTTCACTTCGCAACCGATGAACCATTCTGACGGCCATATGAGTACCCAAGTAACCATATAGTCGCAATATAGCTTGTATATTCTTACTTTGCTTGAGTATAGTTAGTTGGGGAATCTGATGAAACTGTCACTTCTTGAAACTCATCCCTTTCGTATTTCTTTCATTCTCCTTTCGCAAACGGAGCACTCGATGGACCAGTGACTTTGGACGTGAGCCTCGTCCCAGATCACCATGGCAATTCAATAACATATGGTGGACATCAAACCGACCAAAAAATGCGGAATCATATTAGAACCAATCAACCAAGGACGGTATACGGAAGGAAATTTTCGAACCTGAGTGTGTATGTATCACCAATATCCATTTGATAACGGTGATGCATACATGCGGGGCTTATTGTGAGTGAAAGTAACCTCGGAATAGGCGTGACTCTCCAGACATTCTGAAATGGGTTGCTGGATCTGCAATAGAGCTATCACCTTTTAACTCCCGGACTAAAGCTGTCTACAATGACCATAAATGCGACATTGTAGAGAGAGTTCTTCCATAATAACACTGCCGGCCAGTGGGGGTTAGAGGGAATACACACACACACACACACACACACACACACACACAACTATTACTCAATATAAATAATAATAGTAGGGGAAATGGATCTAATGTTGGCCTATGAACCTCAGATTGGGCCCATCGCTAAAAATCTGCTATTTATCAATTTTATCTAGATGAACGCGTCGTTGAGACGGAACTAAAGGATACTTTTGGTCGCTATTGAACATTTAGTCGATTGCTCAATTTATGTATGGGCCCAAATAAGGGACACTTAGGCCGACATTACATACATTTCCCCTATTTATTTTATTTATTATTTTCATTTGATTTACGTCCACCTATGCTCTAAAAAATTGAACTAAAATCATCCTAGATTAGTATGATAATCATCCAAGTTGTTGTGCTTTTAACAGATGATGAACTGAATGACAATCATCTCAAAATCATCTGATAATAGTTATAGGGCTTGGGTGAATCAATAATCATTCGATCAAAGGATGATGTTTTGGTTCAGTGTAGTTACAAACAGCTTAGCATGCCACTCAGCTTTGTTTATGAAATTTACAACAAACTTTTATTTTGCAGCAATTTTTTTTCAATTGGGTTCTTTAATTTTGAAAAATATATCGGTTTTTATATATCATCTGAAAGAACTTCGTTTTCTGAGCACAGTTTCGAACCCACACACTTTCATCTCGATTTTTAAATCAAGATTTAAAGCAAAATAAAAACTTCACTGTTTGACACTAAACTGTCAAACTGACAGCTCGATCCCATACAAACCCCCCTATTCTGCGAGTCACGTGACTCTCTCTCACCGGTGAGGTGACAATAGTCACCTCGTGTGAGGTGACTCTCCATTTGATTTGCATGGAGAGTCACCTCACACGAGGTGACAATTGTCACCTCACCGGTGAGAGAGAGTCACGTGACTCGCAGAATAAGGGGGAAAGTGACACCGAGAGGCGCTAATAAGGTGATTTTTGCAAATGTAATAGTACTTATTTAAAATAGTTCCAGTGTACCAAAATTGATGAAATTTTGGGTTTGGGTTCCATTTTTAATGCAAATTACGAATATGCATTTACCTCAATACCCTTAAAGAACCCAATTCTATCCAGTTTTTTGCACTACGGAAGCATATGGTGGCTAGTTAGAGTGATGGTACAGAAAAACCCAGTCACAAATGAGTTTTTTTTTTCTAAACATTTAAAGCAGTTTATCTTACCAATCAAAATTTAAAAAAAAGTATATTTTTCTCAGAAAGACTTTATTTGTCTCTACAATTTTGTCTAAGACTTCATGTCTATAAGAATTGAAGTTTTCGTACTACAATTTATTGAAAAATTACAAAGGCGCCATTTTGAAAACAAATTACAAAATCCAAAATGGCCGAATTCTTGCAAAAATGTGAATGATTGCCCATAACACACAATTATGCAAAGTTTTATGCAAATCGAAGGGGGTCGAGTTTTTCCGATACATCATTTGCCATGCCCTGCTGCCAGAATCGGACCCTTAATATGTATTGTCCCTTTAACACTTTTGTCCCTTTAACATTTTGCCTTTGGCCTTTCATTCTTTTGTCTTTCAACTCTTTTTCCTACCAATAAGCATAAATTTTAATTGATTTTTTGTCAATTGACTTTTCGTCCATTTAGCTATTTCGGACAATTCTACCGTTTGTCCGTTCGACATTTTGGCCATTCAACTTGTTGTTCATTCGTTCTTTTGTTCAGTTTGACCAACCGGTGAACACTCGTGTTTATTTCAGTTACCGTGGGGACGTTATTTGTGATTAGCCCCGGTCCCTTTCAAATTGTATCATTATTTATGAACGGTCCTTATATTTGAAATGACGTTTCATATTCATCTAGTGATGGCCGATTTTCATTCGAATAATCGATTAATCGATTAACGAACCGAAAAGTAAAATATTTGTAATCGGTTATATCATGCCATGCACCGATCGTTTCAAACATGTGCTGCACTCTCATTGGTGGAAAAATGACAGCACAGCGAACAAAAAATTATTGATTAGTTGTTAATCGAGTAATTAAAAAATGGGACATCTCTGATTTTGGTGTGATTGTTTTGATCAAAATGAGCGCAAAATTTCATCTCTATCGAGAGGGCAGCAAAACCACAAAATTACCTTGCAAAGGGACCGTGAAAGAGGACACTAAAATAGAAAGTTTTTCTTCCGACAGTTTCATCTTAGTATTCATCTATGGTTTGACCTCTTGTTCCCGTAACATTCATTCGCCCTTTGAGCACGGCAAATGACGAATCGAAATCTTCTCCGATTTGCATGAAACTTTGCATAATCGCAACATACTAAACTTTGGTAATTTAAGATCTTCTGAAATTTTCAACTCAGCGTATTTGAAATTTTTCAAAAAAATTGAAGCTTGGAATCAGCGCACTTCTGATCGAAATGACGTCTGACACAGAGTTGTAGAGAAAAATAGTGCTTTTTTCTGGGAAACATCAAGTCCCGAAGCATATCCAAGGGACTTCAAGATCTTCGTGAAAGAATTCGTGGCCCAGTGTAGGGTGGTGATGTTCTTTGAACATACATTTAGTTAACCCTAGACTTGCCCACGAATTCTTTCACGAGGGTGCTCAAAGTCCCTTGGATATGCTTCTGGACTTGAAATTAAACTCCACTGAACTTGCAAGTTGATTTAAAGATGTGTACGGGCAACCGTAAAAGTAAGTTCAGTACACGGCCAATCATACCAACACAGCGACTGAGAATAATTGACTAAGAGAATTTTCTTTCCATACGAAATTTACTCAGATTTGGAAGAAACTGCAGTTACTCATAGCAGTTTCTTCCAAATCTGAGTAAATTTCGTACACACTTACATTTTTTCACCGAGATTCCAACAGCCGAGTAATTCTGCAATTTATTTTGCTGAGATTCAGTAAGACAATTGCCGAGACTCAGTTAACAAATATCATTTTGCTGAGATATCAGCTAACAAACAGATATTTTGCATAGATATCAGCAAAAGTATATGCCGAGGTAGATTTTAGATTTAGATTTTACCGAGCTAGATTGAATGTGTATGGAAAGAAAATTCTGAGTCAATTATTCTCAGTCCCTGAGTTGGTATGATTGACCGTGTAGATTTCGAGAAAAACACGGAGACCAGATTCAGAGAAACGTTCAGAGATCTAATAATAAGAAAACTACTAGACATAAGTGAATTTTGTTACAAACAATGACCAATGAATTATCGGCTTCGTAAAGCTAACGCGATTAAGCCTTCCAAATAAACGCACTAGATATAATATTGGATGATTTGGATAGGATCTACTAAGCTGATTTGCATGAAGCACTAATCTTTTGACATATAGGCGTATTTCGTCAAAGTACTCAACACCACTTGGCACTGATGAAGTCTGCAAGTAGTAGACGAAATACGCGTATCTGTCAAAAGATAAGCAATTATAACGGAATTTAAAGGAAGTAAATCAACACACTCAAAGCTCTTCATAAAGGGATTCTGTTGAGAGGTTCGGCAATTTTTTAAAAGATGAATCACTAGTTTGACAGCCAAGGGCGTAGCCAGATTCCGAATGAGGGGGGGGGGGGGGGGCAACAAAATTTGTTAAGGAGAATTAGGTTGCCGCCGATTAGAATCCCAAAAAACTGCCTACGTAGTTTATGAACAGCCCCAGACATCTTCAAAGCATATACAGTGATGAAGATTTTTTGCACTGGATTTAGCTTTATTGTAGAGGTACAGACAAAGGGTTAATTATTCATCAACATGCATCCGGCCTAATGACCCATAACCATAAATATTTGGAAACCTGGCTCCGCCTTTTTGTGATTGAATCACCGTGTCTCTAATATAAATACAAAAATCGCGTCGATTGCCGGGTTACTAGGAAAATGGGCTTCTCTTAGCTCAGTCGATAAAGGCGCATTTATAAAGCAAGACCATGCTGGAGGCGACTGGGGTCGATTCCCGGTCCGGTCTAGGAATTTCTCGACTTTCCATGGCCAATGTATGATTGTACTTGCCACGCAATATACACATTTAAGCATTGGTGGGCAAAGCAAGGTCTCAATCAATAATTGTGGCAGTGCAACACTAAGTTGAGAACCGGCAAAACGCTCGCTACAGAAGCGTAAAAAGGTTAGAAGAAGAAGTTGAGAACCGGCGTAAAGTCCCAATATGAACGTAATAAACCAAAAAGAAGAAGTAGGAAAGTGTCCTAATCTAATCTTGCTTTAACTGAAAGCGGCTCTGGTAAGGTCTGATGTATAGTTTAGCATGCACTTCTTTCATGAGTATGGGTTTAAATATGACATCCCAAGTCACGAATGACTAGTGGCTAGCGATAAAAAAATGTTCGTTTCTTTTCGGAACCACATCACCCGTGGGTTGACCAAATTTTTAATTGGTTAATAATCAAATGATATTTGATATCCAACGCTCCGGTGGACCCATGTCGTTCAATAACCGCTTCGATTAGTTGCCATGTTAGCAGAGTCTTCTGATTCGCCAGGAACCAAACTACCATTTTATGTTTCTCAAGATTCCATTTTCAGTTGAAGAAAAAAATCACTTTATATATAAATACCGTGTGGGATCGAAATCTGAACACCTAAGAAATCCATCCACTCCATACATTTTCCATCAGGTGAACGAATGTCTTATGCATGCGGATTTCGGTCCCGCAATGTAGTTTGCTCCTGTCCTGTCTGATCAAAGCAAACGCGAAGCCCATTAGCGATACTAGCTCCCCGCATGCCAAAACTTTTGCAAACATTTGATACATCACTGTGTAGCGAAACCACTGCTTCGGAGTTATAATCTTTTTTTTTTTTCGTATGAAATGCACATTTCATTTTCTAGCCTACAGCCTAAACCGTGCTCGCTGAGCTAGGAAGTGCAAAAAGCTTTCGTCACATATTGGTCTTGAAAAGTGGAAAATTAACCGTCTTCGACTGAGAATCGTGATGCAAGTTGCTATATTTATTGCCACCGGCTTTTTTTATTTGCTAACTGTATTAGAAGTAAACAAAGGCCCTCATGAATGGCAACTTTGGCAGATAGTATTTAGTAGCTAACATGAGACGTTATGGATGACCGACGAACGTGTGTCTTCATAGCGTGAAATAAGCTAGCACCTACGAGTTGAAACCGATAAATTTTCCTGAAGCGCAGAAAAGCAGGCGTGTATTTAGATACCACGACTCATTTCACTTG
The DNA here is from genome assembly GCF_037179485.1 of Ochlerotatus camptorhynchus. Taxonomy (NCBI): domain Eukaryota; kingdom Metazoa; phylum Arthropoda; class Insecta; order Diptera; family Culicidae; genus Ochlerotatus; species Ochlerotatus camptorhynchus. The sequence goes on along the minus strand of NW_027040598.1, from coordinate 1,578,206 downwards.
GCAGCGTGACAAACACCATCGTTACACTTTCACGAGCTATGATGGCATTGACATTGGTGCTGGTTTAATAAGTACAAGAACGGTTACTATCATTAAGCAATTCAAGGGGCAACGACATTTAACCCACTTGCTTGAGCTATTTATGGTCATCGAAAAAAAATCTCTTCAAACAGCAACGCATTACTGTCACCGCAAGCACCTCGCACGGCTTTTTCACGATTTACATAACAGCTCAATTCCTTTTTAAACAGATAAATTCAAGCGGTTTCGGTTGCTTGGTGACTGAAAGTGATTTGAATTTCCTTTTTTTTATTGATAAAAAATGCTGTTTTACGCTTTCCTGCAATCCACTGTCTTCCAATAATAGCGTCAAGTTTCTCCACACACTGACCTGACTTATCTGAATGTTTGATTTATGCTATAGCCTATAGGTCGGAAATGACCTACCACACAGGTCGATCGGTGAAGTCTCGCAAAATCCAACACAGGAACACCCGAAGTCTATCGCCAAACTATTGTAGATTTTCGTACCGTTCAAAATCGATAAACCGTCCGTACACCTCGACGTTTGCACCGAAACTAACGAACCGCCGCGCGTTCAGCGGGTTGATCGTTTGAATGGTTTGGAAGGATTTAGCGAGTTTACACGGCACATGGCGAAAGTCTCTCGCGCGCAGCTCGTGCACGTGGTAGCTATAGAGAGGCATCTCTCACCAGTCATCACGACACCACAGCGAATCCAATCTGAAGCGTGAGCGAGAGCGACTGAAGTTATCGCGCTCAATCAACTACTAGACCATGCTTTCTATTGGACTAGGAGCAAACGAAGCGACTTTCACGTGTGTTTGTTTGGGTTTTGAATAAAGCTGAGCATATACCTAGCATAATTTTAATCGTAGTGTTCAATTGAGAGTGGTTGATAAACAGTGTCAAATTGTACAGCCGGTGCGGCATTCTTGATACGCGGTATCATTTCATTCAAGCGTTGTGTTGATTAGGTCTAGTAACGTTCTTATCGATCAAGCTTCAGTTTCTGGTGATAGAGAGATAATATTTGTTTTCTGTTCGTGGAAAATCGGGTGCGAGGGGAGTGATTAACGTGTCGTACAAATAGTACAGCAAACTCATGCCCAGTTAGTCGAAAGTAAAGACTGCTGCAGAAGCTACAAGTCTTATAAAAACGATGTTGATCGAAGATCTTTATGTAGTAAATATTAATTTCATAAACACCCATGCTGCCAAAATGAGAGGTTTTATCCACGAGCGGAGCACACTGAGCTTGAATTACTCTTGATAAGAGAGTGTCTGGGATTAAGCTGGGTTTAGACAAGGCAAGTAAGTCGATCATATCAGTTGAACTCATGCCAATTAACTGACTTGATCAATTCACTTGAATTGAAAAAAAGTTGACAGGCTCAACTTTTCAAGCCAATTGAATTCAACTGAGTTGATCAATTGACTTGCCTTGTCTAAGCGCAGCTTAAAGAGAGGATCAAATTGGGCGCCTTGCACTACTTTTTGGCAGCGCTCACCCCAGAGGGTGAACTAGTGTATGGCCTGGTTGGCAATAAAGCGGCAATAATTTCATAACACCTTCGAGCGCAATTTTGAAAATGAGAGGAAAAACAATCACAACTCCATCTAAGATGCAGGGGAACTTTTGCGTTGCTATCGTGAGTAAATAGAAAAAAAGATTGATAAAGATTTAGAAGAATTTCCTGCACAACGATAAAGCGCGATGCGAGTAAGGGCTGTTCAAATATTAAGTAACGTTAAAAACAGGAAAATGTAATCACCCCCAACCCTTGTCACAATGTAACAATTTAATAAATATTCCTTCTCACTGTAATGCGTAGCACGATTAACAATGATCACTTTGAATCAGCTTTCTTTTTATTTTATTTTTTTCAAATATAAGTGAAAATGCGAGGTCAAGCACCGGTAGCTCATCCTAACTAAAAGTAACGTTATTAATCCTTTAAATTTGTCGAACCTCGTAACGGAATCTGTTAGTGAGAATTTTCGGTTTCGGATGCAGCCGAAGGAACTCGATCTTCAGAGCGTGTCCAGTTTGTGAACAGCTTAAAGCTGGAAATATATTTGCATTAGCTTAAAGGTTATTAACATAAAGAAACAAGCTTACAATTCGTGTTTCCTCCTTTTTTCCTGCACCTCTGATTCCCTAACCTCAATTTCACTAGAGTAACAAACTCACTGCTAGAAATTGTAATATAATTACTTTGTTTGTTTGTACTTCAATTCTGTCCTGTACATTACCGTTTAGGTTTGAAGATTTAGAGCAATAGAAACGCAAATAATAATGAATATGCTGTAAATTAAACTTTTGTCTTCCTAGCGTGTTTACACTGTGTCAAATTACGATCTTTTTTTATTTCTTCTTCCTTTAGTAATACTCTAGCCCGTCCGTTTTCGTGTACCGCTAACTGCCAAGGTTAATTTAAATATCGAGTTGCGTTCGAGGTACCCAGTGAGCTTAACAGAATCCTTTTATGAAGAGCTTTGAGTGGATTGGTTTATTTACTTTAAATTCCGTTTTAATTGCTTATCTTTTGACAGATACGCGTATTTCGTCTACTACTTGCAGACTTCATCAGTGCCAGTGGTGTTGAGTACTTGGCACTGATGAAGTCTGCAAGTAGTAGACTAAAAACGCGTATCTGTCAAAAGATAAGCAATTATAACGGAATTTAAAGGAAATAAACCAACCCACTCAAAGCTCTTCATAGTAATGTTATTTTTAGTAGTTTAACTTTTCCTGTTATCACCAAATTGTATGCGTTAAGACTAAAAAACTTCTTGGTAAAGCCCCCTATCCCTTTTTCATAACAATTACATACAACATTTTGGATCACCTCCACCTACTTTACCGTTACGTAATATTTCAACAGGTCCTAGATAGATTTAGGTGAGGTAAATTAAAGGAGATTTTACGATTGATTTGCTAACGTGATATTTATTGAGAGTCTTAGGATTGAAATTTAGATGAGACGCCCCCTATATACCGACTAACTCTCTATAGACGGATTCGCGCCATAGTATTCACTATTTCGCATATACAGCATCGTTATCTTTAATTCAGGACTCCCCAAACTTTTCATTACCCTAAACTAGGTTGGAAATGTTCGAAAGAACCTTTTTGAACTGTCAAAATCGAACCAATTTTCTATTGCTGCAAGATGGAAACGGATGCGAAGTGTTGAAAATTGTTTGAAAAGCCAATCGCTACCTTTTCAATTGGGTTCTTTAGGGCTAGGTAAATACATATTCGTAATCTGCATTCAAAATGATGATTTTTTTTTTGATCACCACCTTCGACTAAGTCGCACAGACTAAACTACTTAATACTAAGTATTGTCTAGACTAGATTCCTAATCCTATGGGAAAATACCGTTTTGGATCGGAAACCCCATGTGTATCATTTTGTCAATGACCAAGATATGTGGTATAGTGTCGAAGGACTTAGCGAAATCGATATAAATCGAATCAACTTGTTGCCGTCCATGTTCGACTTCGCGAGACAGTGTTGACGTAACACATCAGATTTGTAGTCGTGGAGCGTTGTTCATGAAACCATGTTGGCTGTCGGAAATTAATGAAGATGCAGCGTTATACAGAACTTTATGCACCAGTTTTTCGGAAAATTTGCTGAAGCAGCACAAGACAGAAACACCACGACGTTCGTGACTCCATTGCAATTGCTGGATTTGTAGATAGGAATGATAGAAGCTGATTTCTAAGCCACTGGGAACATCCTGTCCTGCAGCGAACGGTTGAATGGGATGTTATGGGATATGCAAGTGCAGTGGAGCAATTCTTTAGCAGCAAGGGTGGTATACCGTCCATTCCATTCGAGTTCTTCTGTGGCTTTCAGTGCTTCTATGACGGAAAACTGAATCTCGGGTAGATTTATGTCGTGTGAAGCAACATGGGCAAGGCAGTTGAAGCGAGGAACAGGCGATGATTTGTTAAATACGCTCTCGAAGAACTTGGCGAAAAGGCTTGCCGCTTCCGAATTAAAGCTAGCGGTGGTACCCATCGTCGTATTTTACGTTTGTTGGAATGCGAGTTGCCGCAAAATTCCAGAGACATGAAGGATTTTGCTTGACATCTGATTGAATCTTAGCCATGTAACTTTCGTACGTAGATAAGATAAGTGCCTTCTACGTGGTTTCCACCTCCCGAAGGTTGTTCCGCTCACTATCGAACTTAGGCTGTGTTCCATTTGGTGAATTTTCAATTACATTTGACACTTCGAAAATAAATTATAATGTTCGAAAATCCCTCTGTTGTTGATCGTCTGATTTTCGAGAAGCTGTTTGGCAAAATTGATTCCTAGTCTGCCAGAAATAAGTCTAGTATAATGGCAGGTTTATTTTAAATTTTCTGTCTGTCAAATTTAAGTAAAAATTCGCCAAATGGAACACAGCATTAATCAGAAAGAAACGGCTGCGTGCTTTCCTAAGAACTTTTCGGATATGACTTAGTTCAGAGGTCTACCATGGCTTGTAATAGACTGAAGAAACTTGTTGTACCTTTTGAGGTGCGTGGCCCATAAGCACTGCATAAAGCTTATCATAGAAAGCTGATACAAACTCGTCCAATTTTTCCTGTCGCAGTAGAGCATCCCATTCGATGTTTGAAAGCAAGTCATCCAAACGACAAAAATCACACGACTGATCATGATGATGATGATATAAAACTAACCATACTGTAGCAAGACAACTGTCGGTAGACTGTGGATTATCCTCGCTGTTTGACTTGATCAAGTTTAATAACCTCTAATTGTACTCAACCTGCCATTGTATGAAGGATCAAAAACGGTTTGGGTGATTCCGTAGGCAATATCGCCCACGTGCATCTACGGGATAAATAAGAATCTCCTTCCAACAACTGGATCATACAATCGGTCAAAAAACACGCCATCCAACAGGAGGATGCCTCAATGAGTGGGGAGAAGAGCCCGCCCTCTTGTCACGAAATGTTAAAGATATGGAGTTTTCATTTCCTCAATCCCCATCCATTTTGCTTCAATCGGGTGCCCTGGTAGACCCAAAAATAAAGGATAGACCTCACCCGATATGTTGCAAAGGAATCCATGACATCACGATGATTTCGAAGAGCTTCCATACATATGCTGCCGCTACTTCTTCAACCGGTGTTAAAAATCGCACTCTCGCCGTTCGTTCCTGACACAGCAGCGTAAACCCCCATCAACTACGAAACCGGGCGACGGTGTTTTGCTGTGGTTAGCTGCGCGCACGTTGAGTAGATAGAAAGAAGATTAATGACGATTCGGAAGATTTCCTGCTAAAAGATGATGCGCGATGCAAGTAGATGCGAGAAATGAAAGAAGATTTTTCTAAGATGATGTTTGTTGAGCATCTAGAATTTTGATTTAGATGTGTCGCCGCCCTCGTACGAAACACATTCTAGCTGCTCCAACTCCAACAACTCCAATTTCAATCACTCGCGACACAATGGCTCCAGTTCGCCAGTACACAATCTATGAGACGCAGCGTCCTCACCGGCCGAATCAACTCGCCACCAACTCCGAAATCACAACCGACAACTCCAGCGACCGAAAACAACCGCGTCTAATAGCGGCCATGGCACACTTCGATTGCATTTCTGAAACACAACCTCAACGTACAAACACGACGACGACCACATTCGAAACGACCTTTCGTCCGGGAGGCAGAACGCCAGCACACAGAACATGGCACGAGCTGAATTGCTAACATTGAAAGCCAAACGCGAACAGGTAATCTGCATTCAAAATGGAACCGAAATCCAAAATCTCATCAATTTTGGTGCACTGGAATTATTTTAAATAAGTGCGAGTACATAAGCAAAAACCACCATCGGTGGGACTTTGTATGGGAGCGGGGACTAATACATTTAGAGTCAAATATTTAATAAAAAATCTTGATTTAAAAATCGACATGGAAGTAAATGGAAAGGAAAAAAAATATCGTTGTGCTCAAAATATGAAGCTCTTTCAGATGATGTATAAAAACCGGTATGTTTTTCGAAATTAAACAACAAATTGTCGACAAAATCAAAACAACTACAACATTCGTGACGAGAGTGTCAAGCTTTGATTTGTTTTGTTTATCAATTGATCCGTGAAACAGTTCAATCATAGTGATTTGTCTTCGCCAGTTCCAGATCTTAAACACTGTAGGCCAGGCCTATTATACTTGGCCTTTCGCAACCATCTTGAATATCATCGTAATGATGCAGATTTTAGCTCTTGTCAAGGCAATGTGAATAAAATAAGTGTGCCTCAAATTGCGGGCCCCACTGACAGCTCATAGTTTGTTAACAAACGAGAGATTCAGGCTTCAATTCTGTGACTGATAATATTGATATTTAAAAAAAATTTCGTTCTAATTTTGTTTTTGACGTAGGACTACGTCTTTTGGGAATTTTGTTTTGACGTAGGACTACGTCAATCCAGGGAAATGCAACGAAAATTGGTCAGACTTTAAATGCTAATAACTTGGCCAATAATCAAAGAATTTTGATGATTTGTATGTCGATTGATTCGAAAATTTTATAGGATTTTTGAGGTATGTCATACATTATAAATGTTAAATATTTAAATAGCTAAAAATAGAGAAATATGGAAACATTCAAATTTCTCATACATTTTCTTCGACCGCAAGGTGCTCACTCCTAACACAGCCATCAAAAAGTTGGTCCCTAACAACACAAGCCGAAGCCGCATAATCATTCAGCGTTGCACGTTGGATGGGTCAACCTCGAACTTGTTTGCGTGGACATCGTATCATTTTTTCTATTCATTCACCTATATCAGCTAAATATAGAAAAAGGAGGTTATAGAATGATTATCCAAATGCTAGTGATAAACAGGGGTGTTTGTTGTTTTGCACACTGAAAACGAAACTAACTCAGAGAGTAAATTTTTTTTACTCAGTTGTGAGCCACTTTCACTCATTCGTATGAAATTTTATTCAACGCATGAGTAACCTACGCTTTAATAAAAACTATCCATTCGAATCAGTAACAGAGACTCATTCTCTGAGTAACATTCGTTTTCAATGTATTTAGCTTGCCATCTCGGCTATAATTTGGATATTGGATAGGCAAGCTCAGTGTGCAATTTGCATCAAATTCCATGTTTTAACTTGACAGCACGGCCAGAAAGTAGGTTTCTGTATTCAGTGAAGTTATTCGGATTGACAGTGTTTCAAATCGGGTCCTGATTAGCCTCCCAAAGTTACAACTCATTTGGTTAGAAACAGACTTCGCACAAGCCATTTAAAGTTAACATGTAAATTACTATGGGAAATCTCAACTTTTTGTTCATTGCCTTCTAGTCTTTTCCATATCAAGCTGCGAAACAGTTCGATAGCCATTCTTATAGAAAATTTTCTCAGCTACAACTTTGCTAAAGATCGTTTCTATGTAAAACAAAACAGGGAAAAGTTATTAATTATTTAAGAGATTGGTAAACTTATGACATGATCAAGCAGCCGCTCTGTAGGCAACACTGTATTTTACAGTGTGACATAGTAGCCATGATTTTTGTGTCCTATTCAACGCCCCAGAAACACCAATGTTGCCTGCTGAACAGTTGATTGAGCATGATCATAAGACATCAGCATTGATAACTTTCGATCCTTGCATTTAATCAAAAAGTGTCTTGAGCAAAGTTGTAGCTGGGAAAATTTCCTACAAGTACAGTTGAAAGTTTTTGAAGCAGACCGATATGGTGAATTATTAGATAGACATGATCAAAAATCTTGGTTTTACCATAGTAATTCCCATACAAACTTCAAATGGTTTGTGCCATCTCAGTTTCTCACCAAATGGGTTCAAATTTTGAGAGGTTAGTCAGGATCCGATTTAGAATCGTTTAAGTATTGTGGAGCGAAAATTTCAAATTTTGCATCACTCTATTACTCATGCGTGACCAACACTTTTAGAAATGTATCCTTACGAATGAGCAAAAGTTATTACTATCTGAGTTAATTTCGTTTTCTGTGTTTCGACTAGATAGAAGATTGCTATCTCTAGTAATGTTATTCAGATGGATAAGACACAGGGTGACTAGTGAACCGGGAAATTGGGATAAAGCCTGTAATTCTAAATCACCGGGAGAAGTCCGTGATTTTCGAGGATGAACCGGGAAGAAATATACTTCGCTTTGGAAAATAATAATCTTCTCAACTACTTGATTTTCCGGATACAATCACTGTCGCCGCAGCAGCTGTGGAGTTGGCTGCACTGCCGAACATCCGTTAAGGGAACGCCCATTGCTACGGGACAGCAGCATAAACGTCAAACGGATAAAAAGGAACTTGGTTTTGACTATCTAATAGCAAAGGGTGGAAACTAAAGATTGCAAATTGGATCACTACTTAATTGACTAGCCTATTGATCCCAAGCTAATCCATTCCAGTCGAAATTCTAGTACTATACATCTGAAAGAGCTTCATTTTCTGAACACATCGCAATTGTTTTTTTTTTTTCGAACCCATAGACTTTTATCTCGACTTTTTAATCAATATATAAAGCAAAATAATAACATCACTGTTTGACAGTAAACTAACAAATTGACAGCTCGCTCCCATCACGCAGAAAAATTTACCGTCGAAACAAAAATATTTGAGGTAAATTTAAACGTAAACTCAGTTTGTTCTGGCCACAAACATAAACTTGGTTGATTTCAAACGTATTCTGTGTTTGAATTCATTGATTATAATGTTTAAAACAAAAATAATGTTACGTTTATTTTAAAAATATTCGTGTTGAAAATAAACGTGAATATTTTTGATTTATTTGGAAACTATATGCGATCAAAAATTAATATGTTTATTTTAAACATGCTTTTCGAGTTTAAAATAAACAAACATATTTTGAAATTATTTTAGCATTTGAATGCTGCATAAATCAAAATAAAATGGATAGCAAATAAATGGAAATTTCAGCTATTATGGAAAGTCTGTGGATGTTTGGATCCGGGGAGCCGTCGGGGTGGGTGTCCGATCCGATCCAGTTCAGTAAAACCGGTGAAACTTTGTGATATTAGCGTCATTTTTCGTTTCTGACGCTGGTCCTCATACCGGCCTCTTTCTAAGTTTAGTGTTCGGGGATGATCTGTTTTTCTTTCGACGTCGGGTGGATGGTGAGGATGATATGGGGATCGGCATCAGAAACGACGGATTGACGTTAATATTGTGATGTTCCACCGGTTTTGTCGAGCTTGGAACACTTGCTTGCGTTGGTTTCCGGACCCTCTACTTTGGTTTCGCCGCTTGCAGGCCGTTTTCGGTTAAGTTTGCCGAATGTAAACAAGAAGGAAAAAAGGACACGCTAAAAATTGATTACCCAGATTATGTATTGTTGAAATAAACATGCTTTTGAATTTAATTTAAACATACATATTTTTGTTGAAAACGTATTTTTAATTTACTTTGAACTATTCATATTTTTATTTAATAAACATATATATTTTTAACTTAAATGAACAAAATTTGGTTCCGTGATACAAAGTCCCACTGAGGGGCGCTAAGAGTTATCCTCGGAGTTATCTCTACCCTAATAAACAAATACTATAAACGAACGATAACCCGGATGCGTAAACTATTCCACAAATTGTTTGGATGATACTCCGAACACGTCGTTAAGCTCCTTTTTATGGTTATTTTTATTAGGGTATGCTAAGATGATGATTTTTGCTCATGTAATCGCACTTTTTTTAAATAGTGCCAGTGCACCAAAGTTGATGAAATTATGGATTCCAGTTCCATATTTAAGGGGGTATTCCCGATCTTTTTTTTCAAAAAATCAAATTTTTTTTTTCACGTTTTTTTGTACTTTAGACTATATACTTTCATCCCCCCAAGCCGTTTTCCGATCAGCGAATTCGGTGTCCAGGCATAGCTGACTAATGGTAAGAACCCCCAAATGGTTTTAACTAAAGTCAAAACTTTAAACGCGTTTTTCTCGAAACCACATTTTTTTATCGGGCGAAGATTTTTCTCAGAAACTATAAGAGATATTGACTTGAATCTTTGTTCCTTATTAAATTCTTTGGAGCTTCTCCCACTTTCAGCCAAAAATATTAACATTTAACATTGTTTGAAGCACCTTAAAGCTGCAAAAAAGCGGGCTAAAAATCGCCTGTTTTTTCATATGGCCGCCATTTTGTTAATTTGCAAGATTTTTTGCTGCCAACGGGAGAAGCTCCAGAGAATCTTATCAGATTATTAATTTCATCACGAAATCTGTTTCAGATGAAGCCGTTCCAGAGAAAAGTCTTCGCCCGTCCAGGCGTTTGCGGCGAACAGGGGTCTGGTTGCCGCCATTTTGTGACGTCAATAATGTCTTTTTTTATGTCGAAAAAAATTTATTTGTAAACTTTAATGTTCAATAAACAAGAATCCCAAAGAGTTAGGCGCATTACTATTCATTTTCCTTGAAAAAAAATTAATTGAAAAACAGGCCGAAAAAAGGCAAAAGATTGGGAATACCCCCTTAATGCAGATTACGAATATGTCTTCGCTTCAATAGAGATTAGTGACGTTTAACGCACACACACTAACGGGGGTCTATCGCCGTCAGCTAGGTGGCAGCCCTATCTTGTTTGCCTTGCCTTGAAAAGAGCTAACATCGCTGCGGGCCCGCGAATCGTGGGCCCTACTGACAGCTCATAATTTGTAAACAAATAGAAGATTCAAGCCAGAATTTCAAAAAAGGTGTGACTGATATTTTAGATATTCTTAATATTTTTGCTTACATTTTGTGAAAAATAAACTTAGAACTCATAAAATATTATTTTCTGATTTTCTACCACGAAGTCAACCATTTATATGGCATAAAAGGGAAAATAATTTCATTTGATAAAAATAAGACAGTTCAGTCACGCCATTTTTGCAGTTCAGACTTGAATTGTGACGTTTCAGATGTTGGTTTCAATAACATGGCGGCATATCACCCAGCTGATCGCCGTGTATAGTTGTTTATTATATTGCTCGGGTTAACCTCAAAATGTATGTAATTCGTTCTGTCAAAATGAGTTTGACAACTGTTTATTATGTATTTTCCTCGGTTTTTCACTACCACAGTTTCACACAGCGCACCAATACAACCAGGCGTGAAAGTCTCTATACCCCTAAACAATTGTTAACCCAATTTAAAATTTGGTTTAAATCCGTACCGCGTTTTACTTCTTCTACTCGGGTATCTAAAAGTTTAGAGATGTGAGCAGTAATTGCATTGCAATTTAAATATGGTTTCATCGAGGGGTCGTATAATAGTGGAAACAATATTTTCTAAAGGTTAAAAATATGTTGTTTTTTACTACACAATGCTTGAAATAACTATAGGTCACTTTTTATAATTACAGAACAACTGTAATATCACAAATTATAATATTTTAAACCTTTCTACGATCGATTAGACATATTTTTTCATCCGCATATACATTCGCCAACCCCCCGCCAGCTTGGAAAGAAGACCGACTTTGACAGCTCTCCGCAGCAGACGAATTTAGACAGTTTGTGTGTGTTGAAAGGAGTGATGTGGCTTTATAATAAGCAGCGAGAAAAATCATGAAAAACTTAAATTTTGCTTGTTTTGTACATATTTCCTGTTTAGTTTTAGTGTTAACCGTAGCCGGAAGTAGTTCGAAAGAATGCGGCGATAAGGATTGCAAGAGTAAGTGCGATTCTATGGGTGTTTTCCTCTCTGATCCAGATTGAGTACTTTCTCGGTTGGCACTTTCCTTCAACTCGACCAACAGTGCGGGTCGCAAAAAGTGCGACCGCTATCTGCTTGCGGTGCCGACGTTGGAAGAGTGGGTGAAAACTGGGACAGGTGTCTCTCTTGCTGGAGGGGAAGCTCTGTTATGCTTGAGTGCAGTTTTGTTACATTACGGTGTTGTTTGTTTTCAGCTCCGATTGCCAAAGGGTACGTAACGTTGCGCTACATGGGCGGTGGCGGGCAGAAAGTCAATCTGGCCCAAGGTGAAAAGCTGCTGATTCTAGGGAGGAATTTCGGAAAGGATAGAGACTTTCTGGTGCAAAAGGCGGATGGCAAAATAGGATTGGCCAGCACGAAATTCGTCCGGGAGAGTGAGATTCTGGTGCGAACGAAGGATAGGATTGAGATTCCGGATGTAGAGCTGCAAGCGCAAATCGATCCATCGTCTACTACCGAGCAGAACGTGATTGATGGAACAACGATTAACAATGTTCAGTTAACGGAAAAACCAACGATCGAACAAGAACCGGCGCCGGTTGAGGAAAAAACCCCAGATTTAGAGGTCATTCCTACGGGGAGTACTATCAATCAGGAACCAACAGGTCTTCCAACGGTGAATAAGGAAACAGTAGAAACGAATCCGACTGAAGGAAAAGAAACCGCAGCGGTACTAGAAGAAGAAGACGAAGAAGGTGAAGATGACGAGGAAGAAGTCGAAGACGAGGGCGATGAAGGTGAAGATGAAGCTGAAAGTGAAACTGCCGATCAAGAGGTGGGCAGTTCTACAGAGCAACCGGTGGAACGACCTAGTGAAGTTTTAGAAGAAGCAAAAGGAAACATAGTGGAAAATTTAAATCAAGGTGAAGAATCTGTGGAAATTGTGGAAGAAAGTCAAGATAGTTCCGAAACAGCAGATCCTCCAGCGACTGAAGAAAGTATCGCCTCTCCCGAGAATACATCCACAGTCGAACCAACGGCAACGGAAGCTCCTGTAGCTGATGAACCTGCAGTTCCTCCAACCGAAGTTGTGGAAATTACGACTCCAAGTTCTGTAGTGGAGCAGCCCACACAAACAAGTGAACCGGTTGAAGCTCCTACTACTGCTCAAGTCGTCGAAGAAACAACCCCTCCCATAGCTGTTGTTGATCTGAGGGAGGAAATTCCTGTGACGGAGGAACCTGAGCTAATCCCGGAGGCCTCAACCGCAGCAAGCACCAATCAAAATGTGATTGATGAAGCTACCCTAACTCCGGAATCTGCATTACCTCAACCACCACATGGATTACTGAGAGGAGGCCTGGGCAGTCTCCTGTCGCATAGCCATCATCACCATCATCATCACGGCCACGATCACCATCATCATCACGGTCACGATCACCATCATCATAATAATCAGGTGGAAGTAAATGGGAACCAACTGGAACCGGAGAAACATGAACACGAGTTACCGTTCATCGGGGGAATTGGACAAGAGTCGTTGGAAGAACTTCCGGATCGGAAGCCTCTGGAGAAGGAACCGGATTCCACATCCAACGAAGAAACGGTTCAACATCACGGTGAGCAGGAAAAAGGTGAATATAATCATCGGTGGGATTTGTATTGATTGGAATATTATTTAAGGTTCTGTAATTTATTGTAAATAATTTTTGCGCCTCTTCAGTATGCACTTGAATGCAAAACAAACATTTTCTTCACTTCACTTTACACTCGCACACATCTTGCTGCAAAGCGCGTTTCGTTTTGCACCTCAGACGGATGACATTTGAAAAAGAACAAACCAAAAATATTTATAGCATCTTATTATTGTGATCGCTACCTACTTATTTTCGTTGCGAGTAGTGTCGACTTGACTTTCGATTTTTGCAACATTTATCGGACGTTGATTACGACGCAATTGTGTTCCGTGCTTTTCAGTTGCTCCGGTTGCTCCTGAAGACGGATACTGCGATCAGCAGTCCTGCCCTCAGCCGAATCCTGCGCAGCCCTCCCCTCAGCACCAGCACGCCAATGGATTCCACCATTCGATGGTGAAAGATAGTGCCAACGTTATGGAAGAGCAGCAGGAGCCTCTGCAGGATGAGACGATGTCATCCTCCTTCGTGGACAATCAGGAGGAAGAGGAAACGGATTATGCGAAGATGTTCATTGTTGAACTAATCAAGTTGAGTGACTTGATCTTGCTTCTGGGTATAACATCCTTCACGTTGATCGTGTTCTCTCTAGGTCACTATTTGATCAACAAGAACCGCAAAGAGAAGCCGCTTATATATAAGGTAAGAATGCTACAATATCACCTTAGCTATAATTTGACAACCTTCCTTTCGTAGTTGAACATGGTCGAACGGGATTTGATGGCATCGCACAAGGAGAATGCCATGCTCAAGAGCGACCTGTCCGAAACGAAACACAAACTGATCAGCATCGAAAACAATTCATTCGGTTCGAACGATATGGTGATCGCCCTCCGTCACGAACTGGAAGATGCAGAGCAGGCCAAACTCGAACTGCAGGAACAGATCGCTTCCCTGGAAAAGGAGCTGGAGAATGCCGCCGAAGCTGGACTGGAGCTGAACAAAATGGTCGCTGAACTGTTAAATCAAAGTGGAAGTGATTCGATTGCCTTGACGGTGGATGAACTACAGAGGCAACTGAACGAACAACAGCAAACGATCCTTTCGATGAACACGACCTTGGCTGACAAGAGTCGCGAGAACAGTGAACTCCAGATTACCCTCGGCAATCAGTCTGCCAAGTTCCAACAGGACATGGAAGACCTGCAGCAAGCGTTGAACGATATTAAACTGGAGAAGAACAACATGGAGATCGAGCTGAACAATATCAAGAATGGCCAGAGTTCACATCTGGAGACGTTCAGAAAAGAAATGAACGCTGAAATCGCTAAACTGAACAAGGAGGTCAAAACTTACCAAGCGAAGTGGGAGGAGGGAAAGAAGGCTTTGAATTCTGCCGAAGCAAAAGTGGAAGCACTGGAAGATTGCATCAAAGATATTAAGCGGGGCAATACTGGTGGAACCGTCGATGGGCTGATCGTTTCGGCTGAATTGAAGGCACAGGTAGCGGTTCTGAGTAAGGACAAACTCAACCTACAGGACCAATTGCAGGGGGAGATTGTAAGGTTATTTCAATAGAGTTGTAAATGTTGATCTGACACGTGACGTTTTTCACAGGTTGCCCGACAACTGTTGGACGATCATGTTAAGATCATCAACGAGGAGATTTCGTCCTTGAAGAAGGAATTCAGTCAGGCCGAAAAGGATAAGCTGGAAGCTGAAACTCGCCTGGAGGTACTGTCGTCGTACTTTAAAGACAAGGAAACGCAATTGCAGAAGTAAGCTAAGCTGCAGCCATTTTTCGTGGGAAA
This sequence comes from Ochlerotatus camptorhynchus, assembly GCF_037179485.1. Classification (NCBI taxonomy): domain Eukaryota; kingdom Metazoa; phylum Arthropoda; class Insecta; order Diptera; family Culicidae; genus Ochlerotatus; species Ochlerotatus camptorhynchus. Next base: position 1,563,070 of record NW_027040598.1, on the reverse strand, counting down.
TTTCATGATTGATTGATTGATTGACTTTTCGCAGGGAATTAAGCATCAAGGAAGCCATGTGGATGCAACAGCAGGGAGAAACAACCAGCACTGTCGAGAGGATCCGACTGATGCAGGACGAGATTCAACAGCTAAAGTAAGTCCCCAGTTCGAGCTCTGGAAAGTTTTTTTTAAAGTTTCATAATTCTAAAATCAGTCTAAAAATCTAGGCAAAACGCTATTGAGCTGAATGAGGCAATAATCCGAAGTTTGGGAAGTTAGAGATTGAACTTAGAAATTGTTTAAGGGATCATGAACTTGAAAAATAATCGAGATCAACGACTTAGTGATTTTTAAAAGATTGCGAGCTAAGAAAATCCTTCAAAATTCTGGGACTAGACAAAAGTTCAAGATGCTGACAATTATTTTTTTTTTATTGCGTTTATTCATAAGGCCCCCTTGCCTATTAGGCATTGCTTGGGCCGATGACCATTATTTACAATTAGATCCCTTCCCGCTTTTATTTTTCAAATAAGACGTATTATCACCGACAAACCGACCTGAATGACCATACAAAGTACCATCAAATTTCTAATCAAAGCACAAAACTGACATCTGCCGCCGTGTTCGCGAAAATGTGTATCCTAGCCACGAACACGCATGCAAAATGTATGAGTTGGTTCGTGTCTAATCTATTCCGGTCTAATTATTTTTACCTAGATAAAAACTTCTATGGTTTTGACAGATGGGATCGCTACACATTTGAATCCGCTGTTATGGATTCTCGATCAAGAGTGAAAAAAAAATCCTATGGTTTTGACAGATCGGATCACTGCACATTTAAATCGACCGTTTACGATTTTCGGGCATAAGTCAGAATTAAGTGCCATGTCGGTTTGTCGGTGGTATTACCCCCTATTTGATAAGTTGCATTATTTTCATCTAAACGATCTGTTTGCTGACCAGTCTTCTGGGTGCACTGATCAGCACGAACTTTCTTTTTTTCGTTCTCCGGCGTTTGTTGGTATTTCCAATGAAATCCTTTGTTGCGTTTGATGAGCTGGTGCTAGAGTTTTCGTCGTTGCTTTCAACGTTTGAAGTGTGATGATCCTCGGTTTGATTGTCGGTGTTTCGCTGTTGTTCATCTGCTGAGAACCCGGTGAAAGCATGAGATGATTGACCCGATGTCGCTGGCTGGTTTTGTTCGATATCCATCGATGGGAAATCAGCGAGACTGAATACCCCCTCGGTTGGTGGAGCTGCTGGAGCGGTGACAACATCCAAACATTTCTGTTTAGGATGTGCTGCTCGGTCACAATGGCGGCCGTTTTTGGTTGCTTGTCGTACGTTACCAACGTTGTTTCGTTGTCGACCGTGATGTATGATGGAATGGCGCTTTCGAGTCGCATTCGCAAAACTCGAACACCGCTCAAGAATCCTGGGAAGTAGTGCTTCCATTTCTCATGTCGACTGGAAATCACTGTCCCGCACTTTGCCATGTGGTTCATAACAGTGGCTTGTGGCCATGCCAGAGGAAGGTCACTGCTTCACAATCCACATATACCAGGATTTTGAACTCACTCTTCGTACAGAAAAACGCGTGTTTATAATTCTTTTCATAGCGCAAGACAACTTCATTGTCTATCATCTCAATAAAAACACAATTTCGGACGTTATGAAACTGAATGCATCTATCGTCCGAATATTGAAGCTTAATATTGTTCTCGAAGAATTTTTGCACTTTTCCCGCATTGGGACGAACTGGAAGGACACTGAAGTCAACAACAAGTGTGTTTTACGAACTACACGCATTTAAGCTACAATATTTCACCAAATTAAGCAGATCAGAAAGAGCACACGTCCGATGAATACGAGTAATGGCTGTCGAATGAAATTGTTGACTATTCAATAGAATTTTGATGAGAATTTCAAAAGAATTTATTGTTTAACTGAAGAACTGGAACTATTTAAATAATTGTGATAACATTAACAAAAATAACCATCTTAGCGCCCCTCGGTGGTACTTTGTATGGGAGCGTGTCAAACCGTGAAGTGATTATTTTGCTTTAAATCTTGATTTAAAAATCGAGATGAAAGTAAATGGGATCGAAAAAATATCGTTGTGCTCAAAAAACGAAGCCCTATATTACCAAAATGCGTTTTTGATTTTCACTACTGATGTCATTATCGGTGGTCACCAGTGAGCCCTGTGGGAGGTTAACACTATCTTCTATTGAACCTCTTCTCTAATGTATTTTGTCTTCCGTTCCGATGTCGATGACATTGCTGGGCCCATTATTATTATAAAACAGAAATTGTTACTTGGGTAGTAGTGTTGCTGGTGGTAATTTCGTAGGTTGTGAAAAATGGGTCAATGTGCCAAACGAAAAAAAAATTACTTCAAACGTCGTTTTCTAGCGGATTCAGACTTATCCCATTTTTCCATCCTTCTCATTCAGATCCCAAAACGATAAGCTGCGCGCCGAAATCGAAGCTCAAGCCACTGCCCACAAAGCACAGTACACGGCGCTGGAGACACGATCACACGATGCCTGGCTAGCGGCCCGCCAAGCCGAACGCCGTCTCGAGGAATCCCGCAACGAATCCAGCGCACTGCGGCGTAAACTCACCGCCCTCGGGGATGCCTCTGTCAATAACTCAGTATCCGGTAAGCAAATTCAATTTATCCATCAACTACAAAATAATCCCAACCTAAACCTCCCACATTCTAGATGGTCTCATGCCAAATGTAGTTCCTCCGGCAGACATGAACCTTACTGCCCCATCACCCATCCGAGTAGAATCCCCCAATGCTCCTCCCATGATGGGACTGCCTCCGCCTCCGTTCATGCCTCCTCCGTTTGCACCTCCCTTCATGCCCCCGTTCATGCCTCCGCCGGGTCCGGGAGAGATGCGTCCCGCTCCCCTTGGTCGCCTTATGTCCCCTCCTCCGCCTAACCGATACAGTCCTAGTCTGATCGATAGCCGCGATCGGTACACCCCTGAACGAGGCCGGTACTCTCCGGACAGTCGCTACGATTACTCTGTGATGTCCAACTACGAAACGGAAACCGATTTTAGTCCTCCGCCGTCTCCTCCGCCCCATTCGCGGCGTTCCAATTACGATCGGGAGCGTGATCACCACCGCTCGGATCGGGACCACGACCTCCGGGATCGAGACCGGGATGTACGGGAACGCGACGGGCGCACGAGTGGCAGCGGAGGTGGAGTTGATCGAAGCGGTGGCGCCGGTGGATATCCGAAAGCATTTTCGCCACCCGGCATGAGGACAACTTCCCCGCCCATTCAGGATCCTAGGAATAAAAAATATCAAGGTAGTAGCAATCAATACTCCGATGACGAATTCGATGAGTGGTAGAGAAAACTTGTGCATTGGATTTCGCTTTCGGCTGCCCTGCTACCCTAGAAAGAACCTGAACGTTATTCAATTCACTTAACCCTTAGTTTTTTTTTCGTTGTTAATTTTTTACGCGCTTAGTTAGATGAATTGTTGAAGTGTACATGCAACAACAGGATCCACATTGCCTGCGCCTGCCTTCTTTCACCAACCAACCAATTCATCTTCAACGCATAATACATTACCAATCTACATACGTACAAGCACGTCTTCATTTGCATCACTTTCATTAGTGCAGGGTCCACTTGTGGTGTAGTTTGAAAACGTGTAAAAGGAGACTAGGCTACCAATTTACATAAACACTAGCTAATAATCATCATCAACGTCATTGGCCCGTTGTAGGACAGTATTGAACGATGACGGTAAATATATTAGAACTAATAAAGATTTACGGACGAGACATTAAAACGATCTAACAAATCGGTCTACATGTGTACAAAAGAAACCCACACTTCTCTCCCTGCTTTGCATTCGACAATAGTCAACACTCATTTCGCTTACTAACCACTCCGCGCTGCTTTTCATTTAATTGGTTGCTTCTTGTGTTGAATTTAAGAATTAGTTTAACACATTTTTCAACCCTTATTTCGCTTTGATTTTCTTTTTTGTAGTACACTCCGGCTGCCTAGTTAAATCAACTCATTTCGGTTAGACCAACGACGTGTAGGATCGTCCTTTTGCGCGCCGGCGACCAGCGGGGCCTAACGGGGGATCTTGCTATTTTGTCCGGCACCAATAATTACCAATCATGTCCAGTAGATTTAGTAGAAACCGTGATCAAGGGCCCCCCTTGTGGACTCTGCAGGTGCTGAGGTGCATAAAGCTTTTGGCAATTTTATGCACTCACTTTCAGAAATTCAAACTGATTTTCTTAAAGCTTTGGACGCATAATCTAAATCCTACCTTTTCAAATGTGTTGGGAAGAAAATCTAGGCCGATATTTTAAACAATCCGTCCGAAGGTGTCTTGGTACTTTTGAAGATATTGCTCACTCGAGCTTATTGACTTTTCTGATTCCTAGTATGAAGCCTTATATGGGCAAAAAAGTAGCAGTAAATTTTCAAAACTGTTTATACTTTTGAGAGTTTTTCGTACTGACATTTATTTTTATTTTTTAAACTTATCCCCATAGAAGATAAAAGACAACGGCCGCTCCGTGGTTTGATCCCAGGTCCGAAATGTTGTTGGACGTTGTTTGCTGTCCTGTGATTTTTTTATAATCTTTGATTTCAATGTTCGAGATCGCGAAGTTTTCCATAACTTGCTTCTCGAACGTTTTCAAGTTCAAGTTTTATCAATTTTACAGTTCTTTCAATTTTTAACACTCCCCCTTATTCTGCGAGTCACGTGACTCTCTCTCACCGGTGAGGTAACAATAGTCACCTCGTGTGAGGTGACTCTCCATTTGATTTACATGGAGAGTCACCTCACACGAGGTGACTATTGTCACCTCACCGGTGAGAGAGAGTCACGTGACTCGCAGAATAAGAGGGAATGCAACTGCTGCTGCCGGTTTCAACAACAGCTGAACTGCCTCTCTTCGCATGTCGGTCCCATAGTAGTTTTTGTCAAAACTGAGTTTTTCAAAGCAAATGGTAGCTAATCATCCATATTTTCATAAAACTGAATGAACTCAATAACTTTGTTCTGAAAAAGTTTGGAAAGACAGCTAAATTGGTTGTCTCACCACATAAGAAGCAATGGTACGAATCAAAGTTAAAATGCGATTTTCTCGGCTTGCTGATTTTCGCCAGGGACTGACTTGCGAAGAGCGGCAGTGAAAGCAATCTTTAATATGTTTTCTACAATCTAAAACCTATTATCTCGAATATTTCTCTAACTACGAAAATCTTTAAAATGTCTCCATGATCTAAATTTTAAACTGTTTTCTATAACCCCGGAAGTGACCGAAGTAGACCTAAATCACATACCTAAATGTAGGTACCAATCAAGGTGTCAATATCTCATGAGTTTACTTACTTACTTAACGATCCTGCGCACCTCCAGGGGTGCAAAGGGCCTTTGTGAAAGCTTTTTTTTATATCTTTATTCAGGAGACTTTCAGCCCTGGGCTGGTTTGTCTCCGGACACCTCAGAAGGGAGTATCCCAAAGGGAGAGAAGGTACAGAGTTTTTATTTTACGGAGTTGAATGGAGGATGCGGTTCCAGAGGGGAACTTATTGTGCCTTACTGCTCTATGTTGCTGTAATCTTCTGTGTTTTCTGTTTTGTTTTGAGGACCCCAGCAGAGCCCCACCGGTAGAAGCCGCCAGGAGAGACCTGGCACCCGCTACCGGCAGGGAATGCCGGGCCTAATGTAATAATATATATGGGTTAAACCCTCATGTAGATTCCGGCCTCCTTCGCACATATCAGTTGTGCCTCTGCTACAGGGTCGTTCTGAAGGGCGTCTCGGATGTTGCCCGGGATCCCGTAAAGTTCTCGTGGTCCGTGGAAACAAGGGCAGTTTATTAGAATGTGCTCGACCGTCATTATTGTTCTGCAGGTGTCGCATCTTTTGCGGAAGTTTCTGCCACTGCTGCTCCCCATGTTGTGGGTGATGCGGGTGTGGCCGGTTCTTAACCGGGACAGGAATCTCTGGTCGTTAAACCTTGGGACATCCGTCCAGGGAAAGGTTACCCCTTTGGTCTTCCGGATGAAGAGGTCTCTCCTGGCGAACCATTCTCGGTCCCATGCCGTCCTGAGGGTTGACTTGATCCAAATTTTCAGGTCCTGTCTGGGGACCGAACTGTTGGCGAGTCGGCCATTTCGTCCAATGGCTGCGAGGTGGTCTGCTTCTATGTTTCCGGCAATTCCGCAGTGTCCCGGTATCCACATGAAAGTGGTGCCAGGGGGTTGTGGTTTTGTATGGCCTGAATCCAGGGGTGGTGGGCGGTGGCGGATTCCACCTCCACTTCCGTTCACGAATTTCTGTCTCTATCGGCTTCTGATGGCACAAACGATGAAGCTCGGAATTTGAGATCCAATTGTGGGGCCACCAGGCACGAATTATGTACCGCAGGCATCGGTTGATAAACACATGCAGCTTCTGAGTGTTCTCCGCTGATACACACCATGTTTCACTGGCGTATAACAGCACAGACTTCACGTTCGAGTTAAAAATTCGGATTTTGGTGCGTCGACTGATCTGATTCGCTCTCCATACATTTCGCAAACTGGCAAAAGCAGCCCTCGCCTTCTTAATCCGTGCACCTATGTCGCTCTTGGTGCCGCCGTCCGACGCTATTTGGCTGCCAAGATATTGGAAGCTTTCGACTTTCTCCACTGCCTGTCCAGCTACCGTGAAATTGGAACGGTTTTCCGTGTTGACATCCAACGATTTGGTCTTGTTGACGTTGATGGTGAGACCTGCTTCAGAGGAGCGTTCCAGGTCGTCGAGCGTACTCTGCATGTCAGAGCGCTGTTGTGCTAATAACGTATCATCATCAGCCAAATCGAAGTCGTTGAGATGCTCGATAGTAATAGGCTGCCACAGCAACCCACGATTCGGTACACGGTCAACGGCTCCAACCATGATCTAGTCGATTACGATGAGGAACAGAACAGCGGTGATAATATACATCCTTGCCTCACACCCGCGATTATTCGAATCGGGTCAGATAAAGCTCCGTTGTGCAACACTCTGCATGAGAAAGCCTCGCACTGCGCTTCGATGAGGTTGACGATCTTATCTTGCGTCTCAGAGCGCCCCACAAGTTTTCGTGGTTTAGTCGGTCGAAAGCTTTTTCGTAGTCAATGAATACCAAGTACAGGGACTCTTGGAACTCATTGACCTGCTCCAAGATGATGCGGAGCGTGACAATTAGGCCTATTCTGCGCGGTGTGTGAGGTGAGGTGAAAGTGAGGTGAAAGATGGTGAAGCGACAATTGTCACCTCGGGTGAGGTGACTCTCCATGCAAATCAAATGGACAATTTTAACTTCATTAGTGACAGTGAGTCACCTCACCTCACACGCCGCGCAGAATAGGCCTAAATATGGTCCACACATGATCTTCCAGCACGGAATCCTGCCTGCTGTCGTCGGAGAGTCGCGTCGATCTTCTTCTGTCGCGGTGTCCCAGATATTGACGAATAGTTGACGCAACATTTGTGAGGATAGTATGGGGTCAGCTTTGAGCATCTCTGCTGATATGCGATCGACCCCCGGGGCTTTGTTGGACTTCATACTTCGCATGGCTGCTTCTATCTCCTGCAATGATGGAACTTCAGTGTTGACGCGAGTAACGCGCCTAACCCTTGGCGGATTGATCGTTGAAACTTCGAGAAGTTGTTCAAAGTGCTCAAACCAACGTTTCAACTGGCCAAAGGGGTCGGTGAGCAACTATCCAGTCGCGTCTTTCACAGGCATCCTTGGGTTCTTCCTTGCCCCGCTCAGGCGTCGTGAAACATCATAGAGAAGGCGTACATTGCCAGTTGCTGCGGCTTTCTCCCCTTCATCAGCCAGGGAGTTCACCCACGCTCGCTTGTCCCGGATACAGGAACGCTTAACTTCCCTCTCTAGAGCCGAATACCGCTGACGGGCCTCGTTCTTGGCTCCTCGGGTCCTTGCTCGCTCTATCGCGGCTTTTGCTTCTCTCCGCTCCTCGATCGTCCTCCAGGTTTCATCGGTGATCCACTCCACGTAGCTCACCTAGGTTGTTCTCGCTTGTTACAATAAAGGCATTCTTGATGCTCGTTCACTGTTCTTCTACGCTGCCACCTTCCGAAATATTAGCTGCGCGAGCGTTGAGCTCTTCGACGAACGATCTCTTCACTGCTGGATCTTCCAGTCGGCATGTGTTGAATCGCCGCCCGAGTCTCTCCTTTCGCCGTTGAACCCGCGCAATGCGTAGGCGGATCTCACCGACCAGGAGATGATGGTCAGACGCGATGTCAGCGCTGCGTTTATTCCTAACATCAAGAAGGCTCCCTCTCGATTTTCGGCTGATGCAGATGTGGTCGATTTGGTTCTCTGCATATCCATCACGGGAGACCCATGTGACTTTATGCACTGGGCGATGGGGGAAGAGTGAACCCCCGATCACCATGTCGTTGTTGCCTCACTCATATCTCCGAGACCATGGCGTCCCATAATACGTTCATAGTCCGAGATGTCGGAGCCGATCTTCGCATTGAAGTCGCCTGTATACATCTTGATATCACCTCTTGGAGTCTTATCCACGACAGCCTTCAGTTGACTGTAAAAGTTCTCTTTGTCCTGCAATTCGGCAGCATCGGTTGGCGCATAACATTGGATTATGGTAAGGTTTCGGACCCGTGTTCTGAATCTGGCAACGATTATTCTCTCATTGATAGGTTCTCATTTGATGAGCGCAGCCTGTGCTTGGGCGCTAAGCAGAAAGCCAACTCCACGATGTCGCGGAGCGTTTTCACCTCGCATACCAGAATATAAAAGTACCTGTCCCGAAGGCAACTTGTGTTCTCCAAAGTTCGGCCAGCGGACTTCACTAAGTCCCAGGATTTATAGCTTCATACGGCGGGCCTCACTGGCGAGTTGTGCCAGTTTACCCTGTTGGGCTAGCGTCAGTACATTCCATGTTCCAATTCTTGTCCGTTGTTTAGCGCTAAAAGTCGTTGCCATAAAATCAGTTCGTAATCTTTCACTATAGGTTTCTGTAACAATTTAAAGGTTTCGGAGACAGTAGGTGGTTGGCCTAAGGTCTCCTATCCGCCGTGGTGGGACTGCCATCTTGGGTATAGCTTTCGGGGAGAAGCATTTCGTATTCAGCCGCTGGATGCCAGTCAGACGCCCCTAACATGGAGAATAGACGCTCGGGTTTTGTAAGCCACATCCTCCGAAAAGGATGCAGCTCCCCCTTCCCTGTCAGCATACGACCAAAGTTCCCACCGGGGTTGGTTACCCGATCTTCCCTAAGGTTACTCGTACCCCAGCCGGCGCCGCGGGGAGGAAGGGATAGGAGTTACTGGGCAAGAGGCTAAGGACGCGAAGTACCGGTGGTACGCATTATCGCAGTCATTTGCCAGCCTCTTTGGTAACCCTAATTTTCAATTTCTCTTATGGTGAGCAGTGGAAGAGGAACTCGATGCCATCCAACCTATACGGTGTTCCAGCTATTTCGACCCATCCAAAAGAAACGTGTGCAGAAACGAAGGTGTAGCCTGATTGATGGTGGCGGAAAGTTTCCTCCAGCTGCCTGTTAAATGTTCCCCGACAAAATCAGAACTCGAACGGGGGAAGTTCAATCCCACCTTAGGAACACATCCTCGAACAAATAATATCCCCCACTACTTCGGAAATGGTTTGCGAACCATCCTTATAGTTATCGTTACTCATCGCCAAACAACAAATTGCTTAATGTCGTTATGCGGGAACAGTTGACCCCACCGAAACCCCCTCCAACGCGAATCTAATTTTAGAGATTGAGCAAGGCCTTACTGACCTTACAAGAACTGATCGGTAGGCCACTCATCGCACCGGGGCCTCTTGAGACACACGAGTTCAACAGAAGGATGATGACAGAGAGGCATCTGCAAAATGACCCGGATCGTTGATGATGGGTATGTGCTTGATGTCAGATTCAAGTAAAGGAATGGAATTGAATTGATCTGTTCCTATTAATCCTATACTATTGCGCTAAGGCAACTGTACATAGGTCCAGATGTGATGGAATATTTGAGTTTGGCGTATCGACATCCTCCAGCAGTACAGAGACTTCTATGGACATCCATATATAGTCTTTTGGATTTCCCATTCATGTCCATATCCAATGCAAACCTATTACTGGCAATAATATCTGAGGAAAACACAGGGGAAAAGTGAGAAAAAAATTCATCACTGAAGACCCTTGCTGAACTTTTTTTTTCTTTATTATTTACTTATTGTTTTACAATTTTGTCGTCGTTCCGAAGATTTTCGTCGTTCGCATTCCATACCGTATTGGACGACCACCACCAGCGTTGCCAGTATTCCAGATTTATCTGGATTTTCCAGATTTTCAGTCGTCTTGATAGATACACAGACAGATCACGGATATTTCCAGATTTTTTAAATATGTTCCAGATTTTCCAAGATTTTTAAAATGTTTTGTTTCAAAATATTACTGCACTTAATCAATCAAAAAATAAAAAGCCAAACTCACTACTTTAATTATTAACGTTGGACATTATTAAAACGTCATACATGGAATTGCAATGGGTTGCAGAATCATGAAAGTTGAGACATTTTTTAAAGATTATTGGCTGAACAAAACCATTTTTTCTTAATGAGAAGGAGTTTTGAACGCCTTTGGATACGGTTGTATCTAAATTTGCTCTCTGTTTTGTGCGTGCATTCTCTTTCATAGTTTTCGGCTGCATTTGCCGGATTAGCGCTGGCACTCTGCCTCCCGGACGGTTATACGTGTGTGAGTGGTGGTTTTCTCGCTTTCCGAGAAGTTTTAGAATCAAGAAAGAAAACATGATTCATCATGTTTGCAAAATTGCAAGCATCAGAAGATTTGACGCTGCGTGGTTTTATTGTTTTTCCCGGACCAAAAATTTGTGGCATCGCGAGTGAAAATTTTAATTTCTTTTTATTTACGCGGTGATGAGCACAGCGCTGATCTATTGTTAGGGTTTTGCGATGTGCATTGCTTTTGTGCACGGAGTGTCTTGAAAAAGAAAAGTGAAGAAAAGTGATATTTGGTTGTTCTGTGGTTGGAGTGGAGAGAAAAATATGCGTGGAAGCATCGGGAATGCGCTCCCGGGTGAAGTGATTTGATGAGCACGTTCCAGTTGAAGATTGTTGACAAGTGTATTTGTGGTGATGCAAATTATGGTTTAGATGACGCATGGCTTCAAACATTTTGTGTATCCAAATAAAACATATTACATACTAAATACGCACAGGGCATCGTCTGCTGACCATTGCCGCGGGTATATCGTGGGAGTCCCAGGTACCCGGTTCAAGCTTTAGTTGGCGGCGGTGGCTCTTCTTGACCTTCTATCCCCTGAGTAGTTAGTGTGAATAAGGGCGTCTATGTGATGTTTTGCTGTACCTGTTGTGGACATCTAGTGCATCCTGTTCCCTTAACTTGTTGAGGACACCCTGTCTTGCCTCAAAAGTTACCCTTTTTGAAGTACTAGTCTTCACAACATAAAGGGCACCATTACGGAGCATGAGATTTGATCAAATTATTCGCAGTTCTACTTGTCCAACGCCCCCGGCTGGGTGAGGGATAGAGGATGACACACACACACACAAAACCATTTTTTCTTAATTATCAAGCCAGGATTTGTTTTTTTTTTGTTATTTGGAGTTTTTGTTTAGATTTTGGCTATAATTTTTTTTTTTAATCCTGGATCTATACAAATCAAAATTTCAATATGGAGGAATTTTCCTAATTTTGGAAATTAGTGAAATCTAAAACTGTTCAGGATTGAAGACAATAGATTGATCTTTGGAAAATAAGCAAGGCTTTTGAATCTAGACATACACAAGGACTTTGAAGTATGTTCGTGATATTTTTGAGGATAACTAATTAGAATTTCAGGAAAATTTTGAAGGCATCTGATAATTTTTAGCATTTTTTTTTAATTGAGTTACCTTTGCAGTTTGAAATAGGTTTTGAATTTTTAAAACAATATTAATTTTTAATTACATCACTGGTAAATTCTATACGAAAGTGAATTCCAGTTAGGTACGTTGGTCATGACCGATCAGAAAGTTATCAAGGCATTTCTCATGATGGAGTTTTCCAAGCAGCACCATTCGTCTCCATAATTATTCATGAAATTAACGATTTTGTTCGAAATTAGTGTATTTTTAAGGGATGCAAATAAAAAATAACTGTTTTTGGTCCTCAAATTGGCTAGAATGCAGTTAAGTATAATGTTTTTTATGTGAAATCGGGCTTAAATATTTCGAGAAATTCGATGCCGTGGCCAGAATTCATATATAAATAGATTTAAAAAGTTTAGTATAAGCTTATAAGTGAAAATAAGAGGTACGTTTAAAATGAATAACAGATTCGTAAAGTACGCATTTCGTACGTCACATTTCCGTAAAAATCTGGTCAATCGACTTGGTCATTGCTGAAATCGTATGTCTATCCAGCGGGACACGGGTTTTCCGTTAAGCTTTGAGGTACGTTCAAAATCCTTGAAGGTACGCTATGGTACGCTATTATTATTATTATTTAGCTTTATTAGGGAGGCTTTCAGCCTTGGGCTGGTTCGCCTCCATTATGGTACGCTATTGGTACATTCCAAAACACGTATCAACTTTGAAATTCGATTGGATAGATTGACGTTACAGTGAAGTGTGAGTATGCAGTCTGTGCAACGGCGTTAATTGTCTTCTTAAAACTCTGATGACAATTGCATGAAGATTTTGTGAAAAAGGCAAATAGTTTAAATTCGGGAAAGAAATATTGAAAATTCTCAAGATGAAACTTAAGGAGAATGCTGATACAAATCGTGAGAATAATTTCAATGGAATTCTGTCCAATGTTTCTATGGAGATTCATTTTTATAAAATTTTAAAAATATGACAATTTCTGGGAGACTTTAAAGGCCATTTTGGCAAAGTACTTGAGTACTTAGGAAATAATGAAAAAAAATGTGACGGTTATTCTGAAGAGTGCACCAAGGAAATTATTAAGAATATTCTGGTACTGCATCAAATAGTAAGGACTATATCGACTATTAGTTTAAAAAATTCATCCCATCAAAGTTGCTTGATTCTTTGCTGCTTCAGAATCCTACAAATTTTCTGAAGTATTTTACCAATAATTTAACTCAATTTGCAAATGCTGCGTAATGGATAATTAAACCTTTGGGTGCACTGTCAATACTTTTCTTAACGTTTGGATGTTTTTAGCAATGCTAACAAGTTTGCTTTAAATATATTTTTTAAACATGAAATTCATTAACATTCGGGTACTTTGAATAAATTCCATAGGATCATACTGACCGATTTTTACGGGAGATTGGCACTTCACTTTGATTTCAACATTTTGATAAAAACAGGGATTTTTGGAGCATTCCAGATTTTTCCAGATTTTATATTTCAACAGGTCCAGATTTTTCTGAAATTGACCTGGCAACGCTGACCACCACATCTTCTAGTTATTTGACCAACCGTCGCTGGAGGTAACCCATTTCGGCCTTCTTTGCCGTATCGACAAGACCTTCTCTACCGATCATAATGTTTACATGAGGCCTGAATAGAAGCTGTTATTGACGAAATCAGCTGGGAGTTTCGCTACGAATCGGATGAGATTTGTTGGTTTTGAGAAGATTCATGGTGCATAAAATAAAGTGGCAAGGCACGATTCACGAACCCATTGCACACTGGGCCAGAAATGCAATCTAGCGGAGTAAAATTAATAACCCTGAAACGAAGCATTTACGCGACTATGTGTCTTCGGTAAAGTTTCTCATCATAATACGGACCATCTATTGACAAAAAAATAGTTCAAAACTCTTCCGCAAAGATGGCGCCACAATCTAACTTCTTTCGCTGACGTTTTGGAGACTTCATGTCTTGGGCAAAGTTGTTTGCCTTGACAAAATAAACAACTCTTTTGTAGATGTAAAACTTCCACAGCCTACTGGTTTTAAGTTATATGGAGTTAAAAAAATGTTGGAAAATTTGGTTTTTTCTTTCTGTTTCGGCTCTTTTGCTGACAACCATATACTGTTATATTTTTCTCTTATGAAAATGCATTAAATAAATTACCTTTTTTGGAGAAATATACTGGCATACTGGTTTACATACATACATAACGGCATCACTGTCGAGTGCATTTCTGGTCCAGTGTGCATTGTAAAGCCCAATGGAGTAAACAAATTAGTCAACCTTAGCAACGATTGGCAAAACGTCTACTCTCGACAGTGATGCCGTTTTATACTATAATGTTTGTGTCCTACTTGTCAACGTGTTCCCTAGCGTGCCGAACAGTGTGCCATGCTGTGTTTCAGCACAGTGTGCAGAGTTCCTTACCACTTGACATACACTTTTTTCCCTTGATTTGTTTTCCGTCGATCTTGTTTTCTGTGCTGAGCACCAATGCTACCGACGTCATGGAGGCAGCTCCCACACTTGGACCCTACATATCGACCCAACGGCTTTACTTCCCTGTTATAAGCTGTTATGCCTCAGAACACCCCGGCGGCGCCAACTGGGATTGAACCCAGGCCTGCTGGGGTGAGAGGTAATCACGCTTACCAGTACAAGGCCGGCGTCACTTCTTGACATACACTGAATTTCCTAGGAATTGCGACAACATTCGAAGCATTTTAAGCTATTCACCCCTATTCTGTATTTCGTTCGAAACGAAATTCCCATACAAAAAAATATTTTTTTATATGAGAATTTCGTTTTGAACGAAATACAGAATAGGGGTGATTGACTTCTGCAGAGCTCCAGTAGATGTAAACGGTATTTGAAATGCATGTTACAATATACCTGTAATGAAAGAGAACATAATAAGAAGACTGGAAACAACAGTGGCGCTGCGGTCGAGTAAAGGTGAAACCACTGGAAGTAAAATTAGCTAATCTACAAATCTCTCTTTTGAGGTTGGCGTCTTTGCTATCAAATGCGTTCGGAGCTTCAACCGTTGACCAATAGATGGGGAAATTGTGTCTATCTTTTAGTGTTTGTATAAGAATGCTTGAGTCGCCAGTGTTGTCTTCCCAGTAATGCTAATGCCAAGGTCACTACTTATCCCAGCAAATTTATCTGAAACTTTTGTATATTTTGTTCTTTAATCAATTAAACAATTCAAAGATCTGAAAAATTTCTGGAAATCTATGGAACATTGTTAAATGTGCGCAGTTTGCTATTTTATGTACGTATGTTCACTAATATATTAACAACACATTCTTTCTCACTTTGCTTTACGTTACGGTACCATACGCTTTCATAATATGGCTTCATCAATAGACTGATTAGTACGAGTTAGTTTTTCGCTTTCTTAGCAAATAGTTTCATTTACGTGCATTATAAGTGACTACTTTTCCCTTTTTTTTCTGTGGTATTTTTCGTCTTCTATTTTTGGTCAACTTGTTTCTTCGACCTTCTACACATACACACCTACACCTACAAAAACACCGTTCAACCGACAACAACCGATCGAAAACCAACAGGTGGTTTCAGTTCCGGCTCACAAGACTCGGTTGCAACCCGGAAGAGCGGCAAACAGTATAAGAACAGTAAACCTTCGGCGTAAATATGACTTACGAACAATTACCTTCTATTTACATGGTAGTGTAGTGGAATCTTTCTGTATCATACGAAACGTTGTGTGTGTATTAAGACGAAAATGGATTTCCTTCATAATGGGGTAATGTTCGTTTAAGGAAATTTCAAACTGAACATAACCTCAACAACTAAAAATCAGTTCCAAAATCATCGTCTCAGAAGTGGACTATCTATATCCAATGTAGATGATTTGATTGATCCTCAAATCACTCTTGAAAATCAAAGTACTTGTGTCACATCGAAGGAAAAAGTGTAAATTTAGATAAAAAAGGATTTTGTTAAAATAAGCATTTATGATTAAAAAACGAGTTTAAATGAATTTATTTTCCCCACCTTTGTACAAAACATAAAGTACTGCTGCAATAGTTAACTGACGTGGTGAATGATAGCAAACATAAACCAACAAGTTATTCAATAATCAAAATCATATTTATACAAAAAAAAGTCAATTGCAAATTTTACTTAGATGACATCCTAGTAGTCGGTGATTTCTACATCTCAATCTGCCCATCAAAAACATCGGTAAGGAAAAAAAAAATGGCTTCCGTTTCTCCTTCGAGCCCTGTCCCGATAACCGGAAGGCAAACGTCCACGCGTAAAACTCCGTCTCCCTATCGGTTGATCCCGTCCAAAAATCGGTACATCAAAACTCCGAATAAAGTTTCCCGCAACAATACCTTCATCGCTACGAGTCGCCGTAGCGAAGAAAACGGTGGAAACGGACATCGATTGGTGAACAATGACCGCAACAACGGTTACCAATACAAGGTTAAATGCTCCAGTGCCGGTGCCGTCGAGGGACTGAAACCTGAGCAACGCGAGGACGACAGCAATCTGGTGGATGTCTTCAACAGGGATGATATCAAGTTTTCTGGTAAGTGAGATTATCGAGGATTACGAAAAATGTTTCAAATATCAAATTGCAAGCAGAAGGATCCGAAGAGGATCATCAGCAGCCCACTTCGGATACTGCTCCGTCCCCGGCAGTTTTGCAACCTATACCCGTAATCGAGGAGGTCCACAAAAAGCCGAGTTCGATCCCCGTGAAAACC
This sequence comes from Ochlerotatus camptorhynchus, assembly GCF_037179485.1. NCBI lineage: Eukaryota > Metazoa > Arthropoda > Insecta > Diptera > Culicidae > Ochlerotatus > Ochlerotatus camptorhynchus. The sequence goes on along the minus strand of NW_027040598.1, from coordinate 1,546,392 downwards.
AAATCGTTCGTAGGACGTTCGCAACGGAGCATTAAAAATGGTAACAGCGAATCGAAGACTATAAAATTCCTGCTGAAGTTGACTACCAAAAGCTACTTCGAAACGCTCAAGTACGAAATCGATCGTATCAAGGAGAACAATCGTAAAATACAGGATCAAGCGAGTTCACACGCTCACTCGATCATGGCGCTGATCAGCAAGGGAGTGGATTTGGACCATCAAATGAGAGATCTACGCATTCAAAATACACGCCTGTTGTTCGAAACGAAGGAAAAGGATCGAATTCAGCAGGATACGATCAATGCAATCACCTGCGAGTTGAATGAGCTGAAGTACGATTCCAATGTCAATCTAATATCATCAGGGTAGTAACCAAATAAGCTTCACCCGTTTCAGATCCATTTGCAACCTTCTGTTGAAGAACATCGAAAAGGACCACGAACTGGAGATCCTAGCACGGAAACTGCGAAAATCCAAACGTTTCGATTCCAACACATACAAAATGCTCAAGTCACAGCTGCGCAAGCCAATATGTCTGAAAAGCGTTCCAAAGCTACCATCCATTAAATCGTTGCAACCCAGAACCCGCGGTGAGAAGGCCTTGAAGCGGCAAAAATCGAAAGCATCTTGCCGATCGTCTGCGCGGCAGAAGAGCGACTGGTCTTCGATGTCCAGCATTTCCTCGGTGGTGACCGGTTCCGACATGCTGACGGACATTGAGAGCACCAGCGCGGTTTCACAGAAAAGTACCAAACCTCCAATGCAGGCGATTTATACGGGTAAGTACGTTTCAACTGCCTTATTCCGATAATTATATGAACATGAAGTAAGTTTCGGTATAGATCAAAATTCATCGATCAGAAAACAAATCCAACCGAGGAAACGATCGGGACTGATGAAGATCTTCTGCTGTGGTGGCCGTTCGAAGCAAACGAAAGAGGATGTTGCCAATTCTAAAATCATTGAAGCATAAAACCTTTATTTTCAAATATTTATCAATATACAAATCCTAACAAAATTGGTTCCTTTTTAAGCAGTATCACTTGCAAGCCTAGGGCATAATATTCCATGGTGTAAACGAACCGGCTGCGGCCTCCATGAACTGAAATAAAACAAGAATTTGGAAATCGGATTGAATCGCCTTTCTAGACGGGGTGGGCGAGGAGCCTCGTGCCTTCAAGTGCCAATTTGAAACTCACCTTTTCCGTAATTTTATCCTGGCATGCCATTCGAATCCTGCACGAAGTTGCCGGTGAAACCATATTAAAGTCATCGTCCAGGTTCTCCTCCTTCCGCGCAGCACTGATCGCATCCCGAATGGCGAAGAACGTCGATGAAGCGAGGAATAGCGGTGGCTCACCTACGGCCTTCGATGAGTAGACCGCCCTCGGGTTCGGCGCTCCCGTCAGTAGGGAAACATTGAACTCTCCGGGAATGTCGGCGAATCCGGGAATTTTGTACACTCCTGGTCCTCGCGAATAGGTCGTTCCGGTCGGTGAGTAAACCATCTCTTCCAGCGTGAACAATCCATAGCCCTGCATAAAACCTCCCTCAATTTGACCAATATCGATGGCGGGATTGATGCTGGATCCAAGGTCCATTACAATATCCGTCCGAATCACCTGGTGATCACCGGTAAGGCAATCAATTTCTACTTCGGAGCATGCAGCTCCGAACGTGAAGTAATTGAATGGATTTCCAGAGTTGGTACTGAAGTCATACCCAATACCCGGAGTCGCATAGAATCCGGTAGCGGAAAGGGACACTCGATCAAAATATGCCTTGTTGACCCAGAACTTCCAGTCCTTGTCGGGGAACTGCTTCTTATAGGGTTCAAGACGGTCGTTGATCGTTTTACAAGCATTCAGAACTGCCATACCGTTCAGATCTGAACCTGCGCTAGCTGCCGTTGCGGGAGTGTTGGGAACCTTATCCGTTGACGTTTCCGAAATATGAATGGTATCGAATGGTACCTTTAAGGTCGTAGCTGCAACCTGAATCATTTTGGTGTGCAGACCTTGACCCATTTCAGTTCCACCATGGGACAGGAGAACGGCCCCATCCTGATAAACGTGAATCAACGCACCGGACTGGTTCAAATGAACTGCTGTGAAGGCTATTCCGAACATGGTAGGTACCACACTGATACCACGTTTGCGCCAACGGTGTTGTTTGTTGAAGTCTTCAACCTCCGATCGACGTTCCTTGAAGTTGGACGACTCCATCATTTCCTGCCAACATCTGAAAATTAAAAATATTTCCTCGTTTGTCCTTAACTGTTTCATCGCTTCCCTACCTTCGAACATTGCAGTTCTCAATCGGTTCATTGTAGTGCGTCTTATCGCCCTCCTGGTACATGTTTAACTCAGCCAGTTCAGCGTAGTCTCGTTTGAGAACTCTGGCCACGTGATGCATCATCGTTTCAGCTGCGAGCATTCCCTGCGGTCCACCGAAGCCTCGGAATGCCGTATTCGAGGGTAGATTCGTCTTGCAAACCCAACCCTGAACGCGTAGATTCGGAATCTTGTATGCGTTCTGAATGTGGAACATTGATCGCTCGAGAATCTACAACTGTACGTGTTAGAATTAGATGTTCAGAATTAAAATTCAGAAGATCTTTACCGAAAAAGACAAATCCATCGAATAGCCTGCATTATTGTACGCCTTAAAGTCGGCGGCCAGGATGCGTCCATTTTCAGCCACGCCCACCTTGTACGTAAAGTAGAACGGGTGTCGGGTGCCGGTGATGACCATATCTTCATCCCGGTCCAACATGCAACGGACCGGGCGTCGAAGTTTGTAAGCTGCCAGCGCTACCGGAGTGGCTATCAGACCCGCACGGGATTCCTTTCCTCCGAAACCACCGCCCAGACGCTTAACGCGTGAAACGACTTTGCACGATGGAATGCCCAAAGCATGAGCTACATGCTGTTGAATCTCGGTCGGATGTTGTGAAGAACTGAACACATCGATCTCGTCCGAATCCCTCGGAACGGCAACGCAAGCTTGAGTTTCCAGGTAGAAGTGCTCCTGACCACCCATCCTAAAGTCTCCTTCAATTATATGATGTGCTTCCTGGAAGCCCTTCTCGATATCCCCTTGGACGATACCCTTCGGGTAGCCTGGATAGAATGATTCTCTCTTGATGGCATCCTCGATTGTAACAATGATCGGCGTCAGCTCTTCATAGACTACTTTTACCTTCCGAGCTGCTTTCTGCGCGATCGTTTGATTATCAGCCACGATGGCACCAATGATCTGACCTTGGCTGGTGACCAAGTCCTTCCAGAATACGAATTCATCGTGGAATACCGGTCCACATGCATTTTGCTCATCGGTTAGATCTGCTGCGGAGAAGAATCGATGAACTCCTTCCATCGCTAGTGCTTCCGAAGTGTCGATCGAGAGTATCTTCGCGTGCGCCTTGGTGCTGGTAACAAATGCCAGGTAGAGTTCATTGCTGTACTTGGGTATGTCGTCGCAGTAAACTGCTTCGCCGGTGACTTGTTTGAATGCAGAAGCGTGAACCTGAGGTCTTCGGATTGGATCAGTGATCGGTTGATCTGTGGATACCTTCTCGAAGAGTTGGGCACTCTTTGGGACCAAAGTGTGGAAGGTTTTGGCGCCGCTTCTTTCTCGATCTTGTACGGGTGCATGACCCACAACTGAGCGTGAGAGTGCATCACTGATGGACAGATAGGCCTTGAAGAACAAACTCAGGGTCAGCGATCTACGGTAGAGAATCATTCCTCCCGGGGCACTGGGACTCAGAGGAAGCTCTTCAATCAATATTTCATTTGCCAATTCGACCAGCTTGCTATCCCACTTCTTACCGACCAGTGCGATACCAGTTTTCTTGGCCAATACAGTCGTTGGAGCCATTCCACCAAAGGATAGATGAGCCTGCTCAACGACATCAGTTCCCGGTTTGAACATTATGTTGAACGCTCCATTAACGATGGCGATGTCGTCATCTCGCCGTTTCGCCTGTTTGTAGGCAATGAAGTGTTGATCTGCGTTTGTTTTTTGGATGAATAGCGATACGAGTACTTCTTCAGGCCGGATGACGTTTTTACGATATCCAGTGAAGAATCCATCACCCATGTGCACCTTGCGAACTCCACCATCTAGGCTGGCAACTTCCAATCTAAGGGATATAGGAGAATGATTCTTAGCATTTTCTTCACAGAAAACGGATCAACCATACTGTACTCACTCAATACCAGCGGCGGTGAAGATCGGATTTAAGTCCGAAATCGGGCTGCCGGTCATGATATTTCCACCCACTGAAGCCATATTTCTGATTTGCTTCCCGGCAAACCAGTGCAACATATCCACGACAGCTTTGTACAATCGAGTTTCAAATTCCGGTCGTGTGTTGATTTCTTCCCGCAAGACTCGCTCCATCTCCATCAAGGTTACAGACGATCCAATTTTCAATCCTCCTTGGAGCTTCTCAATGCAATTTAGCTCTTTGATCTGTGCCGGGGACACCAACACCGGGTATTCAAAGTTCTTGAACTTCATCTCAACACCCACTTCCGTATTTCCGACAATGATCTTCGCATCAGGGTGACGCTTCTTGATAGCTAGAAAATGCTCTAGATTACTAGGTCGATACCAATTAACAGTAGATGCACGGAAAACAAGCGATTCGGCATCCAGTGTATTGGATAGTTTCAATTCCGGAGGGAAAATCGGCTCTTGAGAGGGATCAAAGGGTGCGAATTCACTAGCCTCAAATAGTTTATCGTCAACTTCTACCCCACATCCGTTTGACTCTCCGTTACGGTTCTTGCAACATTTGTCGCCCATAGCACAGACTCCATTCTGAGCAACTCCAAATTCCTGTGTAAATGTCTTGTATCCCTCGATAATTGGTCTATAACCGGTGCATCGGCACAGATTTCCCTGGAAGGCCACTTCCAGCTCCTTCATCGAAGGCACCGAAGAATTTCTCAGCAGAGCGTACATCGACATGACGATTCCCGGAGTACAGAATCCACACTGCGATCCGTGGGCTTTCGCGAGACGTTCCTGGACCGGATGGAGACGGGTGCGTGTACTTCCGATTCCTTCCACCGTGGTAACGGCCATCCCGTGAACGCCACAGACCGGCGTAAGACACGCATTGGCAGCCAGATTGTGAATCCGATTGGTGGAGCGATCGATCTTGGAGATCATTATGGTACAGGCACCGCAGCCTCCCTCGGCACAACCGAGCTTGGTACCGCACAGGCGTAGCTTATCCCGCAGGTACACCAGAAGGGTGCATACGGGATCGGGACTGGAGTCGACGACCTGCGGATTGGAAAGATCGATACTGGTTATGGTTGATTGAGATATTGATATAAGTGTAATGAAATTGAGTGGGGCCGGAAATGCTATCTAACATGAAGTGTGATAATTTATTAGCTAGAGAATGGTCTTAGAAGAGGGTAGGTAGATAGTTCCGTTAAAGTACGGCCATAGAGGTAACTCTAAGACCAGAAGGTCCCGAAGAAACGTGCTCAACTTTATGGCTCAGCTCTGGTACTATCTTTGGTCCCACGCTAATCGATTCACCCCTCGGAACATAGGAAAATCCAATAACCCCTCATTTTATCTGTCAAACTTTCATAGCGAATCAAAACAAACATTGCGTAGTACTAGAATTTGGACTAGAATGGGATACGTTAATCGATTTGCTTGGGACCAATAGGCTAGTCAAGTAGTGAGCCAATTTAAAATCGTTAGTTTCGTATTGATTGTTGGTACGGCTGAATGAAAATTGAATAGAAGTTGAAAATGAGCGAAGGGCCATTAATGCGAAAGTACCAGTCAAACGCACACTTTTTTTCCTAACTCGGACGATGCAGAGTCGATGTTATAATGATTATATAATGGATTATAATGGTTATAATAATTATAATGATTATAATGATGTTATAATAAGAGTCCTGCCAAGAGTGAAGCCAGAAGTACCAATTGAACTGTCAAGCGGGGTACCAAACAAGCAAAGTAAATAAACATCATTGTTTTAGTAATTTTAGATGAAAAACATTGCTTCGCTTTATTTATTACACTGTGGTATTTAAAAGTTATACCAAGCACTTGTTTGAACCTTTTTCAGGTTTTTTCATTGCTTTTGTCTCCCAGAAGCTCCGTTATCGACATGAAATTTTTCACTTCTGAATGAAAGTCATCCGATGCTAACGCAAAAAATCTGGTTGCCGTTTACTCTGACGAAAAATATATCACAAACAGTGGTGCTTGTTCGCAACATTTTCTCTTGGCGGGACTCTTATTATAACATCGACTCTGGTACGATGTACGAGGAGGTTTGAAATATGTCTTCAAATCTACAGGCAAAAAAGTGCGCGTTTGAATTGCTCATATACTTTCTGCGGCTGTGGAATAGTTCTAGCTATGTTTCATCACTACCTGAAGCCCCACGTTGCCAAAAGTATTTCCAGTTGATGGTGTGTTATAATTATAAAGCAATTCTTCTTTACCCAACTATTGTATTCCTCCTCTCGTCATGACCAACTTAGTCATCTCAGAGAGAAATTATCACACTAAAGCTTCATGTTAGATAGCATTTCCAACCAACTCTGATCTTTATGATGATAACCAATCGTTCCGAGCTTATAAACAAAACTTCTGTTAACAAAGTAGGCGTTGGATTACTGTCTTGAACACTCCAATCAATTTTCTAGCGTCATTCCATCAAGACACTGAAGAGAGCAGTCATACCAAGATAACATTATCGTTAATAAAACTTGTTCATTGTTAAGTGTTGTCCTGGTTATTTCCTGTCCGCCCCATCCGCACCGTATTCCTTTAGGTTATGGGCTCGTCTACGAAGGAAGGCTCTGGAATTCCGCAGCTAAACGGATCGAACTTTGAGAACTGGCGTTTTCGCGTTCAACTCTACCTGGCTGCGGCGGAAGTTTCAGAAGCGCTTACGGGGCAAGTTCCTGGTGCAACGGATGCTGGAAGAGCGAAGTTTATGCAGACAGATCGGAAAGCGAAGTCACTACTGGTCGGATTCCTTTCCGATGAATGTCTTGGCATATTACGGGACAAGGAGACGGCTCGCGATATGTGGAAGGCACTCGAAGACACCTTCGCGAAGAAGTCTGTGGCAAGTCAGACTCTGTTACGGAAGCAACTGGCAAGACTTCGGGTGAAGGAGGGTACTTCAATGCGGCATCATTTCCAGCATCGACGACATCGTACGGCAGCTCAAGACCGCTGGTGCGAAATTGGAGGAGAACGATACGGTATCACAGTTATTTTTGACCCTTCCCGACAGCTACGACTCCATGGTAACAGCTTTAGAGAATATAAACGAAAAGGACCTGACGTTGGAAACCGTGAAGCAACGATTGTTTGCGGAGGAATCCAAGCGGTCTGATCGGATGGAAGATTCTTGTGAAGATAGGAGTGCAGCGTTTGTCGGAGGACGAAATAAGAAGACCAAAAAGTTTACCGGAAAATGCCATCGTTGCGGAAAGGTGGGACATATGCAAAAAGATTGCTATGTTAAGAAGCCAGAAGGTAAGGTGAATGCGGCCGTTAACAGCAAATCAGTTTCATTCATGGTGAACAAGATGCCGACGAAGACGGAACATAAGAGGTCAGTTTTCGTTGTGGATTCTGGATGCAGCGACCATCTGGTGAACACTTTGGAATGCATGCAGTCGGTGAGGAAACTCAAATACCGTTCGTGATCGATGTAGCCAAAGATGGTGTTTCAATTATCGGAAACTACGAAGGTGAAGTTACTGGACTATCAAGAGAAGGTGTGAAGTTTGAAATGAAAAATGTGATTTTCGTGCCCGAGCTAAGAGGAAACCTGCTATCCGTGAAGAAGATGTCCCAAGCGGGAATCGACGTACTATTCACAAGCCGGGAAAGCATCAAGCGATGATGAAAAAGAATGACTCAGTAATTGGAGTAGCGCATCTACGAAGTAATTTGTACGAATTGGATTTAAACTTGGACGTGTCAGGAGCTACCGCAAATCTATGCGCATCGGTCGCTGGAAAACTCTGGCATCGTCGTTTGGGTCACGCCAGTCAGACCACGATGAACACGTTGGCCCGGTATAGTGTGGCGGAAGGATTTGGTCCGAAGGTCAATGCTATCGGGTTCTGTGACACTTGCGTGCTCGGTAAGCAATGCAGAGAACCCTTCGACGGAACTCGTGAAAGAGCTAGTCGTCTACTAGAGCGGATTCACTCGGACGTGTGTGGACCAATCAATCCTCCGGCCTGGGATGGATCGAAGTATTTTGTTTCATTCATCGACGATTATAGTCACTTTGCGTGTATCTATGTGATGAAGAAGAAGTCCGAGGTTTTTGGTCGTTTTCATGAATACGAAGCGATGGTGACCGCCCAGTTCGAAAAACGAATCAGCAAGCTAACCGTGGATCAAGGGCGTGAGTACGGCTCTAAGGAACAAGAAGCATTCTACAAGCGAAAGGGGATTCAAATCCAGCCAACCGTAGCATATTCTCCGCAACAGAACGGAGTTGCCGAGAGGTTCAATCGAACGCTAATTGAAAAGGTAAGGACAATGCTGATCGACTCGAATATGCCCAAGTACATGTGGTCGGAAGCAGTGCTTACCGGTACGTATATATTAAATCGTTGCCCTACTGCTGCTCTATCGGACAACCGTACGCCTGCTGAGTATTGGACCGGTGTGAAACCTGATCTATCGAAATTGAGGATTTTCGGATGCAAAGCATTTGCATGGGTGCCAGGTCAACTCCGGAAAAAGCTGGACAACAAGAGTCGCGAGGCGGTGATGGTGGGCTATGCTCCCAACGGATACCGCCTTTGGGATAGAACGTCAAGAAAAATCCTCGTAGCCCGTGACATCAAATTTGACGAGAATTCATTACCGTACGCTTTTGAAGACAGTCAAGATTCGAGGGTACCGTTGGTGATTCCAATGCTGTATCCGGCCGTCGAAGATGACCAGCAAGCTGAATTGGAAGAGCAGCCAGATGACCAGCAAGTTGAGTTCGAAGACGCGATGCCTGTGCTAAGTGATGACGAGGATGAGGTTGAACTAGACGAACAACCTGAGGAGCAACTTGAAAAACCTGGGGCGCTCCCTTCACAATCAAGAGGTGAAGACTGTTCAGAGTCAAACACTAGGCGTGGTGAACGGGAGCGCAGGCTCCCAGGTAAGTTTCTTGACTTTCTAACTGGGTTCAGAGCAACGTCTGCTGGAAAAATTTCAACATTCCCAGATTTCCCGGATTCGTACGATGAAATCAACGCGCGGAATGACCAAAAACTGTGGCTGGATGCAATCGATGAAGAACTGAAATCCCTGGAGGCCAACAAGGTATGGGAATTGGTGCCATGCCCAACCGGCGTCAAACCGCTGCAGTCAAAGTGGATCTTCCGCACGAAAGAGGATGAAGAAGGAAACCCTGTGCGCTATAAAGCAAGGTTGGTCGTCAAAGGTTTCTTGCAGAAAGCCGGTTTGGAATACAACGAAACCTACGCACCTGTGGCGAAGCTGACGACAATCCGTATTGTGCTGGCTGTCGGTGTTCAAAAAGGGTTCCATTTCCACCAAATGGATGTGAAGACGGCGTTTCTTCACGGTGAGCTGCAAGAGAAAATATTCATGGCGGTTCCGAACGGCGTCAAGGCGAGAGCTGGCACGGTGTGCAAATTGAAAAAGAGTCTGTATGGCTTGAAGCAGTCCCCTCGCTGCTGGAACGAGAAGTTCAATCAAGCGCTGCTGAAGTTAGGTTTTATTCGTTCCAAGCACGATTATTGCCTGTACACCCGTACCGACGAGAGGGGGGAAGATGCCATTTTCGTCGTACTATATGTTTATGACCTTCTCATAGCGGGAGCGAAGCTGTCAACAATTTTGAAATTGAAGAACGAATTATCCCGGATGTTCGCCATGACCGACTGTGGAGAGCTTAGCCATTTCCTTGGCATGAAGATACGCTACAATCGACAAGACGGAAAGATGATGCTGTCTCAAGAAGCAAGCCTAGAAAAGATCTTCCAGAAGTTTGGTATGTTGGAATGCAATCCTACAAGTACCCCGATGGAGAAAGGGTTGCAGCTTTATCGTCAAGTTTCCGAAGCTAATGGAGTACCGTATCGTGAGCTACTGGGAAGTTTAATGTACGTGATGGTATCAACGAGATCGGACATTTGCTATCCTGTCGGGTACCTGGGGAGATTCCAAGCTCAACCCGAACAACAGCACTGGACCGCGCTCAAGCGAGTAGTGCGTTACCTGAGAGGGACGATGGATCATTGCTTGACTTTAACCCGGGATGTTCAAGCAAAACCACTAGTTGGGTTCGCGGATGCAGACTGGGCTACCGATACCGAGGACAGGAAGTCAGTGAGCGGATTTGTCTTCCAGGTGTTTGGATCGACTGTTGCCTGTATTATATTATGTCTAGTAAAAACAAACGACGGTCGCCACTTCATCAAGTGAAGCAGAGTATGTGGCGTTAAGCGCTGCAGCATCGGAAGCAATATGGTTGATTGGTGTCCTAGGCGATTTGGGTGAAAAGCAGATCGAGCCAGTTGCCATATATGAAGACAATCGTGGGTGCATCGGCATGGCTAAGAACGTGGAGAGCAAGAGAGTGAAGCATATTGATATCAAACATCATTTTCTTCGGGATCTTGTCACCGCTGGGAAGCTGCTGATAGAACCAATTGCAAGTGAGAACCAATTAGCTGACTTCTTTACCAAGTCCTTGGACGCTGGCCGATTCGAGGAATTAAGGACGAAGCTAGGAGTATCCAAACGAGAGGGGGTGTTAACAAAGTAGGCGTTGGATTACTGTCTTGAACACTCCAATCAATTTTCTAGCGTCATTCCATATCAAGACACTGAAGAGAGCAGTCATACCAAGATAACTTTATCGTTAATAAAACTTGTTCATTGTTAAGTGTTGTCCTGGTTATTTCCTGTCCGCCCCATCCGCACCGTATTCCTTTAACTTCAATGTCCATGCCTAGAGCTAATATTTATATCAGCAAAGCCGACTTTTATTGACTGCTGATAGTTTCCATATATCCAGTTCTATATATCTCGGTCCCTAGTGTTTTCTATGTTTGAAGAAAGCGATCAAGTTTTACTTTTGATACGGAATAAACAAATAAACATTTTGAACCCGAAGTGCCTCTAGAATCATACTAGTAGGCTAGTTTTCAGAATGTCGATCTCTCAATATCGAGAAATGGAAAGTTGACTGTTTGGTCAATTCAGAGAAACTACTATTAAAGCTGCTTTAATAATCTGACGCCAAATGCTAATTTTTCCCTAAATTGGCAATAATATTCTAAGATTTAAATCTTAAAATAGAGGCGCACTTAGCTTTTTGTTCTATTTATTATCTTATTTTGATTCAATCCCGACCATAACAACTGAACGCCTATTATGTATTTATATATTTTTTGCTCAGTGCCTCTTGCTCTTTCTTTCAATTTGAGTAATCGGTTCAAAGACAAACAAGCGCCCTTCTCAGCTACTATCTCTGATTGTTAATGAGTTTCAATCACCATATTCATGTGTCGACGAGTTTTGCTCGCATGGAGATAAGCAAAGCCACTCTACTACAAATACCGTGCAGCAGATCATAACAGCGAAAGGCGAATCCGTGACGACAAGCAGGGCTGAAAAACACATGTCATGTCATATCAACTGATAACTCATTTACTCTCTTTCTCTCCAGTCAAGCAGCAAAAGTAGCCTCCCCGCGAATCTACACCTATTCAGCGAGAGATTTAAATTGGTTCCGGTTGGCTCATAAAGGGTAAGAAATATTATGCTATGGATAAATGTCGTCTATTACTGGTCCATGCGATCCATCCAATACCAACCACATGCCCGTTTTGCAAGTTTTTCGAAAGTTGTCTGCGAAATCCTTACCTTCTTTCCATTGACGAAGAAAACCAGGGGTTGCTGGTCGTTGAATAGCCCCAGGATATCGCCACCAGTAGCCGTTGGGGCCATCTTCCGAATCGATTAAAATTGTACCGAATGCACTTAACTCACTCCACCCGACACCGGGTTCTATTTTCTGATAAGATTTTTATTTCGTATTGCTTTTTTAGCAGTACTGATGTTTACGCGGAGAACATAAAGGTACTTAAGCTCTGGCCACAGACTGTTGCCAAGAGTTCAAATTTTGTTTTTCTTTTTTTCAAATGGCACAAACTTAGGAGCTTCCTTTCGAACTTGATCCACCGCCTGCGAGAGCTGCCGAGAGACTGGTTCCCAAGCACGGATGGTCTCTCTCCTTATTTTCCCGTTGTTCGTTTACTCGACTCGAGCTGAAGCTGAAGTGCCCGTCCCCAACATCTCCATAATAACTTTGCGCTTGGACAGCCTTTGAGCCAAATTATTTGTATTTATTTGTGTCGTTGTTGAATAGTCGTGGGGGTAAAGGGAAGCATGGTTTTAGTTTCGTGTGGGTTAGTGTATACGATGATCAAGCCGGCATTTAAGTCTGCCGGAATTTGAGAGCGTGGTTTTGGTTGGATGTGTATGCGTTGCGTAGTGAGTGAGTTCGCGATTTCAAGTTGATTGACACGCGTTCGGTCAGATAGATAACATGGATTGTTTTGGTTGACTTCGTTATTCCACAGAGTGACTGCAATGAACGAAGTCGTACGACTAGCAGCTCGATTACATAATTCAAGATGCAATTTTATTATCTTACTATCTTATCATTCTCAACTGAAAATTAATTTAACAAAAGAATTCGTAAACATTTCAAATTTATTGGAATTTTTAATTAATCCTCCTAAGTAGTGGCTTACAAGGTAGGAATAAATTCCACTTTTTTGGTCATATCTCCGGAACAAAATGTTCGATTGCGATAACATATAATAAGCTAATACAAGACAGGACATTTGACTTCTATTTATTCTTATTTGCTGAATCTTCATTAACCATTCTTAAACTTTAAAATCATCCACTTAGGGACTGAACCATTTGGTGGATTATTTTAACTTTTGGTTAAAATTTGACAGATGGAAAGTTATCGATTAACCCTGCTATCCGAGCGTGGTTACTTCTGACAGACAAGAAGTTAAATTTTGACAACTGTGGCTCGAAAACCGGTCGATCAACAGCACGGGGATTTTCGAACATAGAAAATAACTTTCGAAATGTCACTTTTAACCACGAGTTAAATTTAACTCGGCAAATGGTTCACAGCCTTAGCGACTGGATCCAAATCTATACCCCAGTTGTGCCTATAGTCGCTATATTCATAGTCTGGCGGATAGAATTTCGATCTATCAAAAAGCGGAACCAATTCAATATTTTAGACCAACAAATGAAAAGGTACTATCATCTTTTATAAACAAAACGTTGATTATTCTTTGATGTGCTCTTTTCTGTTGTTGGCCGTGATTTGCTCGATTGCACTATCAGATATCAGGCGGTCAAAAATCAAAAAATCGACTTTCACTAATCCTTATTTCGTTATTTTTGGTCGATAGTAAACATTTCAACTAAGAGAATCTGAAAGTTTCAAACTTCTAGCAGTTTTAGTTTCTGAGATATCGGATGTCGAAGTCAAAAAAGAGTAAGAAAAGTACAAATTTTGCCGCAAAAATACACTACCACTCAAATAAAATTTCATCCACTATTTATCATATAACTACCACATCATTATACATCGTTGGAAAGGTAATTTAATAAGCTTTCCGAAAATAAAATCCATTTGGAAATTTGATGGAGATAAAAAAATTTAAAAATAAAAATAGAAAAAAAAAAATAATTGAAATCTAATGAAAATTTAACTTTATTGATCACAAACTTTCGAGTCTCGCACATTCCCAGGCTAATTCTCAGCTCTGGATGAAGTTTTGAGTGTACTCTAACAAGTACTGAAGAGTTTGCCTGCCCCAACCTGCCCCATTGGAAATATAAGCGATTTGAAAATTTTCGGTTATTATGGGAGATTTCAAATTGTACAAGAGCCGGCTTGGAAACAAACTTTTTCAACAATTATTTTGCAACTTTGGGAGTTATAGTCGGTTGGTATAGTCGAAATATATTGTTAAAGAACATTTTCTAATATTTCATGACCAACTTTTAAAAAGGGCTTAAGCTTTTGTATAAAAAGAAGTCATCATTATCATAAAGTTCACTGTTGGATGAACGTAAAACTACAGTCGTTTATGCTTTATTCTAAAGTAAGTACCTGGGTTATGACGATTATAGAAGCATATGCGTAAGTATGTACCTACGCATATGCGCGGATGAGTTTAATTTATACCTAAGTCTGTACTTAACCTACTGTAGTGTCAATTTGAAGCCATAGTGTATTTTGTGTAGCTTTTATTTAAACTACTACAGTGTAATTCAAATTTAAGGTTGAGACCAAGTGTGAGCATGGATAATAGAACCATTATTAATCTATTAGACGCAAAATTAAGCCATTGAATTCATTTGTGAAAATTATAACATCTCGGTGGAAAAACGTAAACGTCTCGATGCAAAGATCCATAAAATCGTTACTAAATACATCAACAAATGGCATGAAGCTAATCGCACGAAAGAGCGATTTGAGTCGTATTTTCGGAATTGGCTTGATGGAAAATTTGGCATCGAGGAATTCATCGAACAGGAGCAATGTGTTGCCTCAACCTCGGCCTCGGGAACAAAACGTGGACGACCTTCAAAACCTTTCTTGGATTTGAGTGAAAGAGGAAAACGTCGCGTCATCGATAAAGAAGCAGTTGATCCAAAATTCGATACCATCGAGAAAGCTTTGTTATTTGCAAGACGGACCGCTTATAATCGAAAGGATTTTAATTTAGTTAAAGTTATTGGGCATATTTAAAAAAAAAACCAAAAAAGCTCTAAAACCATGCTGGCTCAACTAACTGATCAACGAGGAATGATGTCACCAGAAGAGGCTTTTAGTGTACTTATCGAGGCTGGATTGAGTAGATTTCAATACGAAGTAATACATAATACACCTTCAAGATTTCCACCTAACTATGTGATCGGAGCAGTGAAAAAAATATGCGCCCCTCCTAGTGAATTCATCGAAGAAAGTGCATTGAAAATAAGAGTGAAACTCCAGGCGCTGATGGAAAATACAGTGAAACGAATCGTCCAAATAATTGATGCAGAGCTCAACGAGTATATGGATAGCGACGATCTAGTTTCTACGGAACTGGTTCTTCTATGTAGCTGGGGTATGGACGGATCAACTGGATATTCGCAATATCATCAAGTGCTACCAGAAGGATGTCAGGACGATTCAGATGTGTTTTCGTCCACTTTAACACCAATTCAGTTGTTCATGTACAATGATCGAAAGGAAATTATGTGGTTTAATCCCATGCCTCAAAGTATTCGATTTTGTAGGCCATTCATTAAAGAGAGTAAAGAAGTTATTCTGGCTACAAAACAGGATGTAGAAAAAGAAATGAGTGAACTAACGCCAGTGAAAATTGAACTCTCAAACGACAAGTTTATACTTGTTGATTTTGATTTTGTCCTCAGTATGATAGACGGAAAAGTCTTAACTTATATCACTGGAAATTCGTCGATGCAGAATTGTCCAATATGTGGGGCAACACCAAATGTAATGAATGATGCAGAGAAATTCGAGGAAGGATTTATATCAAACGAAGAAGCCTTGCATTACGGCATATCTCCACTTCATGCTTGGATAAGATTTTTCGAATGCCTTTTGCATATTGCATACAGAATGGATATCAAAAAATGGAAGGTAACGAAACCGTTCAAAGAACTAAAGGGTGTCCACGATGAAATTGCCACACACAAAATTGATTCGCAAAATTCGAGTTTTCATCCGATTGCCATCAAATTTTCAGGGATTGAGAAATAACTATTAAACTTCATTTTACCATTTTACTCGTATTTTATTTACAGTCCATACGCAAATGCCCGCACCTTGGCCTTAACCCCGGCCATAAGATTCTGCACAACCTGTGAATCAACCGTTTTTTGCATGTAAACCCATACTTTCTTCAGTTCCTCGACTGTCTTCACTACCTTAGGTCGTTTAAGAAGGTGCTGCTTCATAATCGCCCAGTACTTCTCGATGGGGCGGAGCTCCGGAGTGTTGGGAGGGTTGAACATTTTCGGCACGAAATTGACCTTATTGTCCGCATACCACTTCAGCACGTCCTTGGAGTAGTGGCATGAGGCCAAATCCGGCCAGAAGATTGTTGGGACGTTGTGGGCCTTCAGGAGAGGAAGCAGCCGCTTCTGGAGGCACTCTTTTATGTACACCTGTCCGTTCATCGTGTCCTGGGTCACGAAAGGTGCACTCCGCTTCCCGCACGTGCAGATGGCTTGCCAAACCAGGAATTTCTTCGCAAATTTGGACATCTTCTGAGTGCGGACATGCTCCGGAACGCTGAACTTATCCTTGGCCGTGAAAAACAGGTTGCCGGGGATCTGTTTGAAGTCAGCCTTCACATATGTTTCGTCGTCCATGATGCAGCATTCAACTTTCGTCAGCATGTTGAGGTACAACTTCCTGGCACGGGTTTTGGCGGACTTGTTCTGCTTCTCGTCGCGATTAGGGGCCTTTTGTGGCTTGAACGTTCGAAGCCCAGCCTTAGTTTTGGCCTTCTGGACAAAACTTCGGCTTAGGTGCAGCTTCTTAGCCACATCCCTAACGGAGGCGTTCGGATTTCGGTTGAAGGCCCCAACTACGCGGTTGTGATTTTTGGTGTTGTACGGAATACTTTTTCCTTCACTTCTGGGCTTCCGATCGGTGGTCAACCGTTCCTCGAACCGCTTAATCACTCGCGGCACCGTGGAATTCGCGATTCCCAACGTTTTAGCGATGGAACGATGCGAGAGATCCTTGTTCTCGTGATGAATGCGCAAGATTTTATCACGCACGAGCTGTTCTTTCGACTCCATTTCCGCGAGTTTTGATCACAGGACTTTAAAACTTGCAGGATGTAAATAATGCACTATGAACTAAATCCACCCAAATTTTCATTAAATTCTACCCAACGGTTAAAAAGTTAGAGCAATTTCATAGTGTGGCAATTTCATCGTGGACACCCTTTATATGAACAAAGAAAAAACATGTGACGACACAGTTTTACGAAAAATTTGGAGTGAGAGTAGATCAACCACGATCGGGTGGAGCAGGTACCAGTACTACAGGAAACGTTTGTCGAAGAGCATTTGAAAATCCCAAGCTTTTAAGCTCCGTGCTGAACATTGATGAAGAGTTAATTTTCAGATTCCGGAATATATTAATTGCTATTAACTGCCAAGAGCCAATAAACCCGGAAAAATTTGATGCATATTGCAAGGAAACATATAGGCTCTATCTTAAATTGTATGATTGGTACAAAATTCCTGCAACCGTGCATAAAGTTCTCGCTCATGCCGGAGAAATAATCATACATTCACCAGCACCACTTGGTTCATTAGCGGAAGAGGCAGCAGAAAGTCAACATAAACAATTGAAAAAATATCGAACCCATCATGCAAGAAAACCATCAAGAGTAGAAAATTTACATGATGTCTTTATTCGTGTCATTAATGAATCGGACCCACTGATCAGTTCCATTTGGATGGCAAAAAGACGACAGAAAAAAGTATCCCTGGATTATCCCGACATCGTGAAAAGTTTCATGATATTTGAAAATTCTGTAAGTGATTCAGTAGTCGATACTAATAACTTCAATGCCTTGGAGGAACTTATGAAAGTAGTCGATGAAATTGAAGAAGAATTCGTTCATGATGATATTGTAACAGAAGAATAAAAAAAATTCGTTGAAACATATTTGATTTTGATTATTGTATCATGGCTTTTTGTATTTTTTTACTGAAGATTTGTTGAAAAAAATAAACATATTTCCAAAAAAAAAGGTTTTTTTTTATTTTTTACGGTGTTCTCCCCAATAAATCCACGGTAGGTTGTCTTTGTTCAATAGATTTTATTCTCTGAAAACAAGCTTAAAACTGTAACCGTTATAAAATCGTAAAAATTAAATTTTAATTAATCAAAAGTTAGGCCCTTTTCAAAAGTTGGTCGTGAAAATGTTGAAAAGTGATAACGCACACCTTATATTGATGAAACAAAGCAAGAATAATAGCAGAAATTGTGAAAAAATAATAGAAATATTTTTGACCGCCTGGTTGTATGAAAATGCCCCATAGTGGATTGATTCCGCTATTTAACAACTCAATTGGTTCCCGAGATTGTATCCGCCAGACTATGAATATAGCGACTATAGTTGTGCCGTGCTAGATAATAAAGTTTTGCGGATGCGAGCAAAATAGAACCGGTTGCCATCTACAGAAATGAGTGAGTGTTACTAGAAACATGACCTACAAATTTGCAGTATGTTGTATTCATACGGTCAGACCTTCTATGGAACGAACGATCCAGGTTCAGCTTCTGCAAACTGAACTTTACTTCTGCTGGTTCAACGTCCTTCAAGACTGCTTTACCGAAAATTTATTTATCACCGGTAAAAGCCCTCTAATTTCGATGACAAATCGGGGGGAAAATTACCTCGTTCTATCTCCGCAGAAAAAAAAACAGATTCTTGTCATTTGGGTGTTTAAAAGGCCCTTGGACTAGAATGGATTTTGTCACTTTGAAGAAGTAAAGAGCATTTTGAAGGAATTCTTGAGATGACCAAGGTATTTCAGGATTAGCAACAAGGGAGTTTTTCGAATAGAACTCCAAGGCAATAGTAAACCGAAATTTAAGGGAAGTTCTGAGTGGGATTTTTAGGTGGTTCTGAAGAGAATTCATATTCATCTTCATCAAAGTTGTAGCTGAGAAAAATTTCTATAAGTACAGATAGCAAGCCTACCCGTAAAACTAATATGGTGAAAGGCTAGGATGAGGCGAACAAAAAGTTCACTTTTCCATAGTAATTTCCATACAAACTTTAAGAGACCAGTGCAGTATGAGTTCGCAACCACCTTAAATTTTGGGAGAATGATCAGGACCTGAATTTAGCCCTGCGCTTCGGTCAGAGAGCGTGTAGGGCGTCGTTGTGTCAATTTGGTCGTGGCACATTTCGAGCATGAGAGTAATTGCAGTTAGATCAAAAGTGCCTGAGGAAAATACAAGTACTTTCACAGATTACCCGAAATTGCGATAGTGAAGGTATGATCACAGTCAAGCAGACATAACACTCTTAAAACGTTCATCAAAATCGTTTTTAACGATCAATTTAAATGTTTCTTAGTTGGTAGTACCACCACTTGTGGTGCACGTAATCAATTCCCTAGCGTTTGACGTTTACACACTACAACCATCTGTTGAGTGTATTGCCCATCAAAGTATATACAACAGATGGTGGTAGGGTTTACAATGATAAATGTTCAATGTGTTCTGTCTGGTTGTCTGTGATATAACATTGAGGTAACGTTAGGATAAAATCAAAACATTGACAAATATAACGCATCACTTGCAGAAATACTTCACCTCGCAACCGATGAACCATTCTGACGGCTCTATGAGTACCCAAGTAACCATATAGTCGCAATATAGCTTGTATATTCTTACTTTGCTTGAGTATGGTTAGTTGGGGAATCTGATGAAACTGATCCTTTTCGTATTTCTTTCATTCTCTTTTCGCACACGGAGTGCTCGGCGGACCAGCGACTTTGGACGTGAACCTCGTCCCAGATCACCATGGAAATTCAATGACAGATGGTGGACATGAAACCGACCCAAAAAGGTGAAATCATATTAGAACCAACCAAGGACGATCTAAGGAAGAAAATTGCCGGTGAAGCATGGAATGAAATACGAAGCGTTAGAAAAAAAAATTTCCAAAAGAAGCAATCAGTGTTGGGAAAATATCAAAAAATCAAATCTCATTAATGCCCAAGATCACGCTTAATTTTCGTAGACAAAAATCAACAAGCAAACAACTGTGCTTGATATTGCAAGCTGTGATATCGCAGCCCGGAATATCAAGCTAACAAAACTCACCAGCTGCAAATCTCACCAAACTGTGGTGAGATTGAGTTTCATGATTTTTGCTGTACATCCGAACGCAACCGAAACATTCATAACGGCTGGCAGCAGCAGTGCTGTAAATTTTCATATCATTCGATTGAAGATGAACCACTACAACCATTCAATCAATTCTGTGTAAACGAATTCTCACATGACCATAATTTGAAGAGCCCCTTTCTCATTCGAAGCTCATTGTCACTGTCAATTGAGTCACTCAGTATCATTTGATATACGACAGTGGAGTATGGAAGAAATCCAGCAAAATGGTCCCGAACAGACAAGTCGACTCAATGTCGGATCAATGTAAGGCTAATTTAAGGTCGATGTCGACCCAATGTCGTGTTAATGTCGGGTCAATTTTGGGTTTATGTCGGGTCAATGTCGGGTCAACATCGGGTTGGGGTTTGATAGAAGTCAGGTTGGTGTCGGGTTGGCTTAGCTTTTTCGCCGGAATGTCGACCAGAGTTCCGTTTGTTTGTAGGTTACACTCAATCGAATGATATATAGCGTTTCTCAAATGAGAATGATCCATGCCTTCGTCAAATGACTAAGCAACTGATATCACCCATTCGGAGGAGGTCCCCTTTGATAGCGAATAGCTACTTTTCTCATTTTCATCAAAAATGTTCAAATGATTTTGAGAATTTACAGCACTGGGCAGCAGTCGCTTCGTGCCTGCCATCGGTGAGGAGCAAAAAAGAGACAGCATTATTATACCTTCCTTTTCTAAGAAAACGAAGTGCAACGGATTAATTTTAGCGTCGATTCAAATTTACACGTTGTGAATAGTCTCATAATATCAAAGGAGCTTCTAAAATCAATATCAAGCATGATATTTTGCTCCAATATCACGCGTGATATTGAGAGCGTATGAACGCAGAAAAATATAAATTAGCTAATGATTATACCATCACTGGAAGCAATTAACGAGGGCGGAAGAGCAGAATATGGTGAGAGCTTTCCAGTTACTTTAAAAAAATAAATACCAAAATTAAGCTAAATACATGCCAGGTTTGAAAAAAATATTTTCGAACCTGGAAGTGTGTATATATAACCAATATCTATTTGAAAACGGTGATGCATACATGCGGGGCTTATTGTAATTGAAAGTAATCTCGGAATGGGCGTGACTCTCCAGACATTCTGAAAAGGGTTGCTGGATCTGCAATAGAGCTATCACCTTCTAACTCCCGGACTAAAGCTGTCTGTTGTTCAATGAAGTTTCGATTTTATCTCAATATAATTGATGATGTAATTTTCTCATAGGGGAATTTAAGTATTCTCATCAGTCTAAGCAGCGTCCGTGTTTCTATTAGCATTTTCTCACTGTCACGCACACAAATGACGTGTTTGCTTGTTTATATTTATTTGCTGCTGGATAGAGAATCCATTCAAATCGACAGAATTGTTCCAAACTGTTTGGAATTGTTTTTATTTACAACGCTGCAAACTTCTCAGGTGTCGGCAGCCTCTTTTTATTCGGTAACCTTTCCGTGTTAACCAGTTGTTCTATTATCGGCAAATTGAAATCATTTCGCATTTTGTAGCATTTTAGGAAAAATCTAGCATAAGTCGTAAAAATTTATTCAGATTGAAGCTGAAAGACTAAGGAATCGTTTGCATACATTCAGCGAAGTGTTCTGATGAGAAATTACAGAGAAATTAACGATTAAATTTTGTTTGCCGAAAACAGTCAATTGGTGCCGAAGCCGTCATTTACCCTACATATTGCTAATACAAATCAAAAATTTCACTCAAAATAGGACAGGAAACTTGACAGAAGATCCGCAATAGAAACTTCCTTTAATTTTTTCTTAAATCGAAACAACATATCAACAAGAGTGGCAACTTCACCAGCGTTTGGGGGCAAATACTGTAGCGCTGGATAAAAAAAATTGAGCAAATACGCAAACCTCTCTTTTGACGTTGACATCTTTGCTATCAAATTCGGTTTAACGTTTTAGGAATGGATAGTGTTGTTGTTTTTTGATAATTGCATAAGAAAGCTTAAGAGTTATCAGTCTTTTTGATATGTTGTCTTAGTCTAGATTACCGAAGTAAGTAAAATTTTACTGGGTTTTGGAATTTCGGATCACCCAGTAAGCCCAGTAAATGCGAACGTTATTTTGTCGGTATTTAACTAACAAGGAAGTTATTTTTTTTTCTTGGTAAATACCGTGTAAGCCAGTTAAAAAAATGATTTTGTTTGTATTGTAAGATAAATACTCATTTAAATTCAATTATTATCAATTGAACAGAATATAACACTTTTATTGAATTATATTTATCAACAGTCAATGATATGCAGTGATGGATAGTGCTATTCTGCGAGAACATAAACACCATCAGTGTTGTCTTCGAATAATTTCCCATACATGTAAAGCGCTGGGGTTTCAATGTTTATTGTTGGGATTGGGTCGTAACTTTGAAAAAGAATTGTTAGTAATTATAGCAAAGTTATTCAATTTATCCGTCGAGGTTACTCCGATCTTTACACGAAAAACAACCAGAACTGCGGAGTCGGGTCGGAGTAGGTGGCATTTTTGGTAGGAGTCACTGCCAATGGTGTTTTTATCGGTGTAATAGAAAGAATGCCTTTGATGTGGAAAACAGATACCTCAACAATGTCTCCGATTCGACTCCGCTGCTTTGGAAAAAAAACAGTTGCTTTTAGATTTTCACTAAAGCTAAAATGACGATTGCAAAAATTCCGGATTAGAATTTTACAATTACTACGTTGACCATTTGGCGAATGTCCAGTAAAAATCTATGATTACTTTGTTACAGTAATAATTAGAACATTTAGAACTTTCTGACTTACTAAGTAATTACGAATGTTTACCGTAGCTACCGAAAATCAGATTATATTTACTGAATGTCAGTAATTTCGCTAATTTGAACTGAATTTTCATTAAAGTATTTGTTTTATGGTTCAAGTTCAGTTGAATAAAATACCGAACTACTAAATGCTGGATTAGTGTGTAAGCACAGATAAATATTTGGTCTAGGCTCTGTCTATTAATTTATTATTAATTTCCTGTTTTTTTGTAAAGCTATGCAGATACTTTTCATGTAGTAATAGTAGACCTGTTCATTTTAAACGAAATGTTCGGAATGTAACGGGTCAACCGTGATTACTGTTCGTCATGTTAATTTGTACTTCTGTGTAAATTTTCAGCAAAATCGGTGATGATTTTGAGGTGCTTCAAGTTAATTTTATGTTTTTAAAGTAATTTACGGCTTACAATATTTGTATCTCGAGACTGAAATAACGAAAATTGCTGTAACAACTTTCATAGCAAAGTTTAATGTGTCATGTATCAACTTTGTGACTAAAGGTTGACTATTAGAAGTGATTTTATTGAAGTTTGACTTAGTTTCATGCTCGAAGATATCTTAAAAAGTGAAGAATTTTAAAGTATTTGTTCTACGAATTTTCCACCCATATGATATAAAATGTGTAGTCTACGGCATAATGTTCCTCATATTGTTCTAGAAGTTTCGTTCAAACATAGTTTTCGTGTATATTTCATAGATTGAGAAATAAAAATCAGAAAAGTGGCCGTTTAGCTAAAATTCACAAGACAACAGAGCCAATAAAAGTCAATTAGATTGACAGAACATAGTTGCATTGCTTTTCAATGACGACCGATGACTGTTTCATTGATATATGATTTTTCCATAACTATGAATCCTCAGTAGACGTGTTTTTTTATCAAAGGCAAGTGTCACTCGAGCCATTCAAAATATTCGTTATTTTATAAATTGCTGTTATGGTTCGAGTGACACTTGCCTTTGATAAAAAACACGTCTACTGAGGATTCATATTTATGAAAAAATCATATATCAATGAAACAGTCATCGGTCGTCATTGAAAAGCAATGCAACTATGTTCTGTCAATCTAATTGACTTTTATTGGTTCTGTTGTCTTGTGAATTTTAGCTAAAACGGCCTCTTTTCTGATTTTTATCTCTCAATCTATGAAATAAACACGAAAACTATGTTGGAATGAAACTTCTAGAACAATATGAGGAACATTATGCCGTACACTACACATTTTTATATCATACGGGTGGAAAATTCGTAGAACAAATACTTTAAAATTCTTCACATTTTAAGATATCTTCGAGCATGAAACTAAGTCAAAATTCAATAAAATCACTTCGAATAGTCAACCTTTGGCCACAAAGTTGGTAGATAACATATTAAGCTTTGCTATGAAAGTTGTTACAGCAGCTTTCGTTGTTTCAGTCTCGAGATACAAATATTATAAGCCGTAAATTACCTTGAAAACATAAAATTAACTAGAAGCACCTCTAAATCAACACCGATTTTGTTGAAAATTTGCACAAAAGTTCAAATTAACATGACGAACAGTAATCACGGTTGACCCGTTACATTCCGAACATTTCAATTAAAATGAACAGGTCTAAGTAATAGCCATAATGTCTGAAAGGAAATTTTATCAGCTTTTCAAAAATCACATCGGAAGCTTTGTAAACGAAATATTATGTTTTTTTTTATATCCAGCCTGATAAACAGCACAAATCTGATTCGACGTCAAAACAAGCGTGGGTACAAGTAGGCTATGACCAAAGTAGTCTATGAATATCTGTAGAAATCAAATGTCGAAGAATGATTTTTTACTCGAAATAGGTTTGGGCCCCTTGTTTCCTTGCAAACATTATTTAGCATTCCCAGCTATAAAGAAAATCCAATCATAATCCTTACTACAGCATCAAGGATAAGGACATTTAACATTTTTTTTTTTGGCTTAAAGAGATTTTTAGCCTTATACACTAATCGAGTCAGTACGGTTTTACTGAGTTTTGAATTGCGGAACTGTTCGGTAAAAGTTTAAAAATCTGTAGAAAATTTATTAATGAGAAAATTTGTTCTGAACTTGTACATACTTAGTTATGTTAACCCCATTTAACGATAGAAAATAAAATTGGTCGATTTCATTGATTCCTTACGGATAACGGTCATTTGAATTTTTACCGACTTTTTCAGCAATTCAAAAACCCAGTAAAAAAATACTGACTCCTGTAAAAAAATCTTAGTGTGTAGGCTAGTTCATCTCTAGGACATTTAACAGTTATAATACCAAATCTGCCAAATGCGTGTCGATGCCGTGAATAAGCTCACTTATCGAAAACAGTATAGTCCCAGCGTCAACACGCATTTCTCAGGATCGGTATTAAGACTGTTAAAAATGACCAGGTCTTCCATTTATTTTTAGCAATCCATTGTATTGTATCACCGGAAAAATGATATCGCAAAATCGTTAAATGCGTTCCGTATCATTGATATACATAATCGATAGGGGGCAACTCTATCTACGATCCAGGTTTGTTTTAGTGTGGTCAGCTGCGCGCACGCTGAGTAGATAAAAATAAGGTTTATGACGATTCTGAAGATTTCCTGCAAAAAGATTATGCACGATGCAAGTAGATGCGAGAAATCAAAGAAGATTTTTCCGAGGAGGACGACTCTATCTACGATGCAGAAAAGATTGTGTTTTGCTGTGGCTAGCTGCGCGCACGCTTAGTAGATAGAAAGAAGATTAATGGCGATTCTAATGATTTCCTGCAAAAAGATGATGCGCGAAGCAAGCAGATGCGACAAATGAAAGAAGATTTTTCGAAGATTGACTCGCTAGTGTGAGATTTGTTGAGCATCTAAACTTGAGATTTAGATGTGTCGCCCCCATCGGATTTTTCGTAGGTTGCACACTAGGACTTTTCGAGCATCTATAATTGAAATTTACATGAAGCTCTAATACACTTCCCTGAAGTATACCAATGTTATTCCACGCGTGACTAGAAATAGAATCATGAAAAACTGACCTTGTAGTTCTTATACACAAATAGCTCGCAAACCCATTCTATGCAAAACCCGAATTTTCAATGCGCTTACCAATACCAATCAACCATCGTAAACATTTGCTAACGATGTTTTACAATGCATGTGGTCCAAAAATCAATTATATAAATACAGCAATTCCACGTAAAAAGACCTATACGTTGTGCATTTGTTTCTTATTAAAAATATTGTACCCGTATTTTTTTTATTCCGCCATTAGGGTGCACCTTCGTGAGTTAGGGTGGGTCAAAAAATTGTCATTTTCGACTATACAGCCAACTCTATGTAAAAAAGAAAAAGCTTTCCAATAAAAATATAAAAAGGGTGGTCTCTTTGGTATCAACACCATAGAGGTAACACTGTGAAAGCCACACAAAAAATACTTCATGTTTTAGTATATTTGAAATTGTTAGAATATTTTTAGCACCAGCTAATACCTTTAGTTTGCTGAATAAAGATCGAAAATCGCCCCAGTAGTTAAAAAGTTATGAATTTTTAAAGTGGACCGAAAATCACAATTTTTTGACACACTAATAACGAAATAAAAAAATACCACAATATTTTTTTAATAAAGAACAAATGCACAACGTTTGAGTGAAATCGGTTTTCCGATAAGTCTTTTTTACGTGGAATTGCTGAATATATGTTTTCGAATTAGTTATTCAATTCTGAAAAATATTATATAGGGGAAATGGCTCTAATATTGGCCTATGGATCTAAGATCGGGCCCATCGCTAAAAATCTGCTATTTATCAATTTTATCTAGATGAACGCGTCATTGGGACGGTACTAATGGATATTTTTGGTCGCTATTGAAAATTTAGTCGATTGCTAAATTTATGTATGGGCCCAACACTCTACATGCATTTCCCCTACCGAAACAAGTTTCGTGATAAAACCGAGAGTGATATAAACGGAGTGTGAAAAGAAAACACAAATCAGTGTCAACATTTCAAAGGGACGTAATTGTTAGCTGGTAGAGGAAGCATTCCTCTACCTGTTGGTGTAATTAATTTTCATGAGTGAGCTTTTATTTGCGAGAAATCGACGGCTAAACCCATTGTTTACAAAAGCATCTACGCCCGTTTGAAATGTTG
This sequence comes from Ochlerotatus camptorhynchus, assembly GCF_037179485.1. Taxonomy (NCBI): domain Eukaryota; kingdom Metazoa; phylum Arthropoda; class Insecta; order Diptera; family Culicidae; genus Ochlerotatus; species Ochlerotatus camptorhynchus. The sequence goes on along the minus strand of NW_027040598.1, from coordinate 1,519,427 downwards.
ACTCTGAAATCGTGATAAAACCGAAACGCCATTGTATTTACAAATTTTTGACTGTACTTGGCTTCACGCACGGAATATTGATGAATTTTAGGGGCACGCAATAACCTTTAACTCCAATTTCTGTTTATTTACGCGGTGATGAGCACGGCGCTGATCTATTGTTAGGGTTTTGCGATGTGCATTGCTCTTGTGCACGGAGTGACTTGAAAAAGAAAGCGAAGAAAAGTGATATTTGGTTGTTGTGTGGTTGGAGTCGCTGAAGGAGGAATTGTTTATGGATGACTAGAGAAAAATATGCGTGGAAGCATCGGGAACGCACTCTCGGGTGAAGTGATTTGGTGAGTACGTTCCAGTTGAAGATTGTTGACAAGTGTATTTGTGGTGATGCAAATTATGGTTTAGATGACGCATGGCTTCAAACATTTTGTGTATCCAAATAAAACATATTACATACTAAATACCCACAGGACATCGTCTGCTGACCATTGCCGCGGGTATATCGTGGGAGTCCCAGGTACCCGGTTCAAGCTTTAGTTGGCGGCGGTGGCTCTTCTTGACCTTCTACCCCCTGAGTAGTTAGTGTGAATAAGGGCGTCTATGTGATGTTTTGCTGTACCTGTTGTGGACATCTAGTGCATCCTGTTCCCTTAACTTGTTGAGGACACCCTGTCTTGCCTCAAAAGTTACCCTTTTTGAAGTACTAGTCTTCACCAGTGGTGGCACGAGTCCTGGAGTTTAACATTTTTTCCTTAACATTTGATACTTTTTGCGATAACCATTTTGACGACACACAAAAACAAACTGGCAAGCGGCAAAAATGTCATGACATTTCTATACTGTTTTCTGCCAGCGACAGAACATTTTCGCACAAAGAAGCAGACAAGACCGGCGGCACGCGCGACATAAATTTATGTCGTGTAGAATTTTGCTGATTTCTGGCTAATTGCTGCATTTATTTGATGTTTATTGCATGGAATTAAAAGATAAGAATGAAGACTAACCAGTCATAAGCATTGATGTTAAAATTATGCGTAAATAAAGGAGTTGGTAATTTACTGTCACACGCAAGCCTGCAGCTAAAATTTCATTACAATAAACTGTTTGGAAAAATCAGGCTGCGAGATTTTATTTATTCTCTATCTCCGCTGTTCGCTTGGAATGTAGTTATAAACGGCCGCCCGTGTGCTGGCTGTTTTGTTTCGCTCTGGACGATGGTTTTTCAAAAAATGTACTGTTGCCACCTCTGGTCTTCACAACATAAAGGGCACCATTACGGAACATGAGATTTGATCAAATTATTCGCAGTTCTACTTGTCCAACGCCCCCGGCTGGGTGAGGGATAGAGGATGACACACACACACTTGGCTTCACGCACGGAATTACAATATATATAAATGCTGCCGTTGTGCAATTGGATTATATTGTCGACTCGAATTAATAAGTTACAATCAAAGATACACTGGAGTCGCTTTTTACGCTGGTGATACGTCCCGCGTAAAAAAAAACCGCGTAAAAAAAACCGCGTAAATTCCGGAATCCGCGTAAAAAAAACCGCGTAAATTCCGAAATCCGCGTAAAAAAAAACCGAGTAAAAAAAGACCGTGTAAGAAAAAATCGCGTAAAAAGCGATATACTGCGTAAATTCTGAAATCCGCGTAAAAAAAAACCAAAATCCGCGTAAAAAAAAACCGCGTAAATTCCGGAATCCGCGTAAAAAAAACCGCGTAAATTCCGAAATCCGCGTAAAAAAAAACCGAGTAAAAAAAGACCGTGTAAGAAAAAATCGCGTAAAAAGCGATATACTGCGTAAATTCTGAAATCCGCGTAAAAAAAAACCAAAATCCGCGTAAAAAAAAACCGCGTAAATTCCGGAATCCGCGTAAAAAAAACCGCGTAAATTCCGAAATCCGCGTAAAAAAAAACCGCGTAAAAAAAACCGTGTAAAAAAAAACCGCGTAAAAAAGCGACTCCAGTGTAGTGCGAACTGTATACAAAATAATAAAGAAATATCGCGAATTCCTTTTCCACTCTGTGGACGGAAAACGAACACATGACCACGTATCATTCCTAACAACGAGCAAAAAAAATAATAAATACCTATATCGCTATCTGAGTGGCTTCAGATGTCAGTCTATCACCATATCAAGCATCAACGGTCGTCCAGTTTCGCGGCGACTGTTGCGACCTTCGGATGCCAAGAAGAGAGTTAAATTTCATACTGGAACGCTTTCGTGATTTATGAGGTGTTGAGTTGAGATACGTGTTTATCAGCAATTTTTTATAGCTTATTTGAATTGATAATGTCTCTGGAGAAGAAAACTAACGATAGTCTAGCAGCGTTTGAGCATCGCCAACCGCTGGTATTTTTCGTCAATGGAAAGAAGGTAAGTACGTTTAGCAATCTGGATGTATCTCTAGCGACACCACCAAAGTAACCTGTTTTGTTATTTATATGAAATAAGTTAATTCGTAATAAACCTCCGTTGAAGCCACACGCTTTTTCAAACTGTATCCGGCTCTTTCATTTGTTCATTCGATTCACGGAAATCCTTAATTCCAAGGAGGTCCAGCTTTCCATGTCCGCATGTATTTGGACGCTCAGTAGAAGTGGACTTGACAGAAGAGACCCCCAGAAGCAGCTGCAGAAAAAGTGATGTTCGACGAGGAGGACAAGAAGGTCAAATCTATGTTGATTGATGTGAATACTCGATAATCACCAAGGAATCACCGAGGGCTAATCACACGGAAGCACGTCTCACCATCTCAGAAGCCGCAAGTGGACTGTGCACTGTGCAGAGACAATGGCGGTACCAACGATGCCTGGTCGAGTGCTATGTCGCTCTGGACGGAAATCACTCACACATTCATCTTCATCTAGCTACGAGGCGATGCGCTGCAGTATTTAGGCACCACACAATAAACCAGGAAACCAATTCTAGATAGAGCTGGAATTAGGGCGTAACAGCCTTTGTAAAGCTGTTACGCCCTAATTCCAGCTCTATCTAGAGTTGGTTTCCTTGGAAGTGGACCCTACACGTTTGCTTTTATTGACAATAATCGGTATCGGTAATACATCGGTATTGACAATAATTCTGTATTCACATCATCAATATTATTGTTAATAATTCCCCTTCGCGTCAATATATTGACACGTGTGGGGTGCGCTGGAGATTATTGTCTAGAGTTTGTCCGTGAAAAACGATTCCGATAGCAGAAACGTCACCCACCATCATTTTTGGGTCTTTGGTTCGCTGGCAATCTAATAGCAAATTCGTTTATTATCGGGGTTGGAACCAGTTCCAACCCAGTGCGAAACCGAACTTTTTGTCAGTGCAAACCTCAACCTGAGCTAGGTTTTAAAAACAAACGAGCAAACTGACGTTTGTCAGAAAACAAGCAGACCCAATCCTGATACCCGATCCAGGTTGGAACTGAATAATAAACGAATTGGCTATAAGAATTTAAGCAATTAAGCTCCGTTCACACAAATGTTCGATCTGTTGCGCTACGAGATAATAATGAGTTTATGATGTCGAAAGTTGATTTGTTGACTGGACGAGATTTCCTGGATTTGCCATGGACTGCAGTCCCTTGTCACGCGATTACAGATGGCCATCTGATCGTTTTGTCTTACAAAGGTCTTCAATGAAGCAGATTCACCCTACTGTTTGTTGCAGGCAGAACTTTACAACCGGTGAAGTATCTGCAGACATTGGTAATCCTTGCACTGATGGTGGGCTCCATTCACATCACATCATCAAAACAGATATCGAGAGTTCTGGAAAATTCGTTTGCCGAGAAATCGCCAGCGAAGCAGAACCTGGTACGGGAGCAGCTTGGACGTTTGAAGATTTAAAAAAGGTTAATCAATGTGAAATTATTTGGTGTATTTTGATGAACTGATCCGGCAATTGCGGGTAGTAGGTGCTGAACTGAAGCTGAACATGGTTGTCATGTTATTCGGGACCCTTCCAGAATCGTACGACCCACTTATAACTGCTCGGGAGAACCTTGGTGATCATGACCTGATGCTAGACGTGGTGAAACAAAGGCTTTTGGGAAAAGAAGTGAAGCTGCTCGATATACATCAAGATGGTACGAATGAGAAATCAACTGCATGTGCAGGCGAGAAGGATAGATCAATATCGACGAAGTTTAATGACAAGTGGCATAAGTGCGACAAGAAAGGGCACATGAAGAAGGACTGCCGACAGAAGAGTTACAGTGAAGCAACCGTAGCTGCTGGAAGCAAGGCGATAAGTGTCGACAAGAATCGAAGGCACGGTGAACGGTTGGTTTTCTAGCTAGATTCCGGATCAAGCGATCATCTTGTCAAGTCCAATAATCATAAACGAAGAAATAAAGGTATCATTGTCAATCGATGTCCATCGGTGATTGGCACTAGATTGCGGAACAGAGACCGACGGTAAATAAATGAAAGAAGAAGAAGAAGAATGTTGTGCCGCCATGACATCGTCATTCGCTTGCTCAGCAATGTTTACAACATTTTTGCTTCTAACACCAGCAAGCTACCTGTTGTTCCAGACATCGATACTAACGATGGCAGTGAAGTCTATGTCGAAACTGGTGCAGCCCAACATGGTGATAGGTGTCACTATGAAGCTCGAAAAGATTGGATTTTGCGAGCCATGTGTGCAACCCTTCAATGGAACTCGACAACATACGTCTCGTATTCTGGAACGAATACATTCGCAAGTCTGTGGTCCCATCTATCCCCCTGCGATGGCTCACGCTATTTCGTATCATTCATTGACGACTACAGCCATTTCTCCATGATATATATGTTGAAGACGAAGTTGCAAGTATTCGAGCGGTTCTGTGAATATAAAGCGATGGTGACTGCGGCATTTGACCATCACGGTGGATCAAGGTACAGAGTACGATTCCAACGAACAGAAGAAATGGTTCAAGCCGAAAGGTATTCAGGTTGAAACGACGGTTGCGTATACTGCTATACTAGAGTCAACCGTACATTGATTGAGAAGATTCGTGCAATGTTCCTAGATTTTGCAATGCCAACGCAGATGGGGTTTGAAGCAGAGTTGACCGGGGTGTAGGGTAGGATGGTGCAAAACGCACCGTTTAAGCAAAATCGTCAATTGCTGGTGAATGGAAGCTAAAATCAAGAAGAAAGTAATGGCGTTTGGTTCATTACCATGTTTTCTACGAAGATCGAGTGATTTAGAACTACAAAAGGATAATATTCCATGACTTTCAAGGTATTTTAAAAATTTCTTCCAAAATGATAGCGGGGCAAAACGCCTGATTCATGATGCAATATGCAACACAACATTGAGGCAAGACGCACGACAACAATGGCCAAAACGCACCACAACATTGGGGTAAAATGCACCCCATGGTTGACAAACCATAACCCCTGCAAGTAGATAATGCAAAGGGATGCGGTATTTCAAATGATTATTTCTTTATGTTACATCAGAAATAAGGTCTCAAATTCTCAAAAGAATGCAAAACTGTGATTCATCAAGTAAAATATCTAAAAAATATACGAAAAGTAAATTCGTTAAATTTTGTTGTGATATATGATGTTAAAAGCTTAATTTGCAGTCGATGATTTTAACAACTGTGTCCTGTTTTGCATAAAATGCTATTTTTTAAAGGAATCAGTAGGTCAATATAGATTTTATAATCAAGAATTATTTGTGAAACCTCCAGTTGAAAACAATCACAAACCGTTACCCGGAAAATGCATCTGAGGAAAAGTTATCGTTGTTTTTCTATAAGTGGGCATTTTACCCCAGGGGTGCATTATGGGCTGTTCTCCCTTACTTACTCAACCGGAGCCCAACAGCAGCGCTTTCGTGCAAGTCGACACCCGCGGAGTTGTGGCTTGGCATGAACCCCAATTTGAGGAAACTACGAATTTTTCGCCTGGATACCTGGCCAATTGCGGAAGAAACTAGATGCTAACAGTTTCGAGGTGGTCGTGGTAGGTTATGCACCAAATGGCTACTGGCTTTTGGATAGAACGCATCGAAAAATAATCGTGGCCCGTGATGTAAAGTTCGATGAAGCTTATGTGCCGTATGCAACGGATTCTGATGTAAAAGATGAGATTGGCTGTGCAGTTTTCCGAGCTTGACCATTAACCAGATGAATTCGATGATGACGATTCGACAGCATCGGCGCTTCCTTAGCGTACAGGTGAGGTGCAGCGAACAGGAGCACACTTTACCCAGTAAGTTGTTGGATTATTTCGTTTGGCTACGGAGCAACTTCTGGCGTTCCATTGTCCTCAGGTGTCCCCGAAACCCTTAGGCAAATTGACAGCCGAGACGATTGGATGCTTAGCGTGGCGAGCGAGTTGGAGTCACTCAAGACAAACCATGTTTGGCAGTTGACGACCTGTTTCAAGGGTGTGAAACTACTCAATTAAAAATGGGTATTCCAGTTGAAGGAAGACGAAAACGGTAGACCAATTCGCTACCAAGCCCGTCTTGTGGCGAACAGTCAGAATCGTTTTAGCAGTTGGTGTGTATCGGCGATGCTATTTTCATCAAATGCATGTACGCACCGCATTTCTCCACAGTTGCCTAAAGGAAACAATCTTCTTGGAAGTCCCAGATGGTGTGTCTGCAAAACCAGGTCAAGTTTGCAGGTTGCTTAAATCGCTGTATGGTTCAAAGCAGTCATCTAGATGCTGGAACGATTGTTTCAATGAAGCTATTCTGAAGATGGGCTTCACAAGGTCGAAACACAATTACTGGCCATACACGAAACTGGATGACAATGACGAACTAATCTGTATCCTGTATGTTGACGATCTGTTAGTGGCAGTTCGCAAACTGGCGTGGATCAAGATGGTGAAGAAGGATTCGGCTTAGATGTTCAAGATGTCCGACTGTGGGGAGCCCCGACACTTGTTAGGAATGAAAATCGAATGAACAGTGAAGGTGGCCTTCTGCAGTTATCCCAAGATGCCAGCATCGAAAAGCTGGTGGCCCGTTTTGGAATGTGTTGATCGAAGTGGTGTGGATGCAGATCAACTAGCGGATATTTTCACCAAAGCACTAGAGTACAATCGATTCAAGCAAGACCCTGAGAATGAAAAAAGGATTTTCAGATTGAGAGGGGATGTAATCTGGATGTATCCCTAGCTTCACTACCCTAGTAACCTGGTTTGTTATTTATGTGAAATGAGTAAATTCGTAATAAATCACCGTTGGTCAAACGTTTTTTCAAACTGTTTGCGGCTCTTTCAACCAATTCCAACAGAACTTTTTGGTCTTATGTACATCAACATCGAAAGTCATCGTTAACTTGTTCCTTGTTGTAGGTAATAACAAAGCATTTCCCCTCCGTAGTTGACAGCATTTTAAGTCTACCACTTAATTTTGTCTAATAGGAATTCCCCCAACATAAAATTTAAATATCTATTCCTGATGTGAATCGTAAATTCATCACTCAAAGCTTGCAAGGCAGATATAGTAACTGGTTTTGTAAAATTTATTTGTTATACAGGTTACTGAAGCTAGTCCCGATCCGCGATGTACCCTTCTCATGTATCTACGAGAAAAGCTGCGTCTCTGTGGAACCAAGCTGGGATGCGCCGAAGGTGGATGTGGTGCATGCACTGTGATGATATCCAAGATTGATCGCTCCACCGGTCGAGTTCATAACTTGGCGATCAACGCGTGTCTCATGCCGGTATGTGCCGTTCATGGAATGGCCGTTACCACAGTGGAAGGAATCGGAAGTACACGGACTCGTCTCCACCCAGTTCAGGAACGCATTGCAAAGGCTCACGGTTCACAGTGTGGATTCTGTACGCCAGGTATGGTTATGACGATGTATGCGTTGCTAAGAAGTTCGCCAGTGCCTTCGATGAAGGAGCTGGATGCGGCCTTCCAGGGAAATCTATGTCGCTGCACCGGATACAGACCGATTGTGGAGGGATATAAGACATTCACTAAAGAATTTGGAGTTTGCGCTATGGGTGAAAAATGTTGCAAGAACCAAGCGGGAAAATCGAATGACTGTGGAATAGAAGTTCACGATAAACTGTTCCAAATCAGTGAATTCATGCCATTTGACCCATCTCAAGAACCAATATTTCCTCCAGAGTTGAAACTCTCCGGATCACTAGACGTTGAATCGCTAGTCTTTCAATCATCTAATATCAGTTGGTACCGACCTGCCAATCTAGAGCATTTGCTAGCTCTCAAGAAGCGTCATCCTGAAACGAAGATCGTCGTCGGCAATACAGAGGTCGGTGTTGAAGTGAAGTTCAAGCAGTCCGAATATCCAGTGCTGGCGTACGTAGCGCAGATCAAAGAATTATGCTCTGTTGAGAAGAGTGATGGAGGATTGAAGATAGGCTCGTCTGTGACTCTTTCGGAAATTGATCGAATTCTGAAGGAAGAGATCGACACAAGTCCCGAGCACGAAACGAGATTGTACAAAGCCATCGTCGAAATGCTGCACTGGTTTGCCGGTATGCAAATTAGGAATGTGGCGTCTGCTGGTGGAAACATCATGACTAGTAGCCCGATTTCGGATTTGAATCCGATCTTCGCTGCTGCGGGTGTCGAGTGAGTTACCAAACTGCCATTAGTCGCAGAACAGTTCCATGTAGACTATAATCTTACAAGACATGTGACTGCTATGCGCATAATGGAATTAAATTTACTATGAAAATTTACCTCTATAAATCCAAAATTTCCTTTTCTCAGACTAGAAGTTACTAGCCTCGATGGTGGTAGTCGCAAAGTACGCATGGGAGATGGCTTCTTTACTGGATATCGTAGAAACGCCATACGTCCGGACGAAGTACTCGTATCGCTTTTCATTCCGAAAACCATCGAGAATCAGCATTTCATAGCCTACAAACAGGCGAAACGGCGGGAGGACGACGTCGCCATCGTTAATGGAGTGTTCAACATAACCTTCAAACTGGGAACTGACATCGTTGAACAGGCTCATCTGGCCTTTGGTGGAATGGCTCCTACTACTGTATTGGCCAAGAAAACTAGCCTCGCAATGGTCGGCAAGAAGTGGGATAGCAAGCTCGTCGAACTGGTCAATGAACTGTTAGTGCAAGAGCTTCCTCTGAGTCCCAGTGCCCCAGGTGGAATGATCCTCTACCGTAGATCATTGACGCTCGGCTTGTTTTTCAAGGCCTATTTGTTCATCAGTGATTCGCTCTCACGCACTGTCGTGAGTCATGAACCTGTTCAAGATCGGGAGCGAAGCGGCGCCGAAACCTTCCACTCCATGCTACCGAAAAGTGCTCAACTTTTCGAAAAGGTCTCCTCAGATCAAGCAACTACCGACCCGATCAGAAGACCCCAAGTCCACGCTTCGGCTTACAAGCAAGCTACTGGCGAGGCGGTTTTTTGTGACGATATACCCAAGTACAGCGATGAATTATATCTTGCCCTGGTAACCAGTACGAAGTCTCACGCTAAGATACTCTCCATAGACGCAACGGAAGCACTCGAGATGAAAGGAGTCCATCGATTCTTTTCCGCAGCAGATCTTGCCGATGATCAGAATCAGTTTGGACCTGTAGTTTGTGATGAATTTGTTTTCTGGAAAGACTTGGTCACTAGCCAAGGTCTTATTATTGGTGCAGTAGTAGCCGACGATCAAACCATTGCTCAGAGAGCAGCCCGCAAGGTCAAGGTAGTGTACGAAGAACTGTCTCCGATCATCGTAACGCTGGAAGATGCCATCAAAAAAGAATCTTTCTTCCCTGGTTATCCGAAGTGCATGACCAAGGGTGACGTCGATAACGGCTTCAAACAAGCACACCGAGTTATAGAAGGAGACTGTAGATTGGGAGGGCAGGAACACTTCTATATGGAAATGCACACTTGCCTAGCTGTGCCGAGGGACTCGGATGAGATCGAACTGTTCACCGCCACTCAACATCCCAGTGCGATTCAGGGGTTCGTGGCACGTGCTTTGAACATTCCTTCGTGTAAGGTCTTCTCGCGTGCGAAGCGATTGGGCGGAGGTTTTGGAGGGAAGGAGTATCGTTCACTATTGCTGGCTGTTCCAGTAGCTCTGGCGGCTTACAAACTACGTCGACCTGTACGATGCGTGCTGGATCGTGATGAGGATATGGCCATAACTGGTACTCGCCATCCTTTCTATATTACGTATAAAGTTGGGGTTGACGAAGTCGGACGATTGCTAGCTGCAGATTTCAAAGCCTACAACAATGCCGGTTGTTCCATGGATTTGTCGTTTTCGGTGAGTACTAACCGTATCTACTAAAAGATGAACGTTCTCCACCATAACAATCAATTTCAGGTTTTGGATCGAGCCATGTTCCACATCACCAACGCTTACGACATACCGAATCTTCGGGTACAAGGTTGGGTCTGCAAGACGAATCTACCATCGAACACCGCATTCCGAGGCTTCGGTACTCCTCAAGCTATGTTGGCCACTGAAACGATGATGCATCATGTAGCCAGAACTCTGAATCGAGACTACGTAGAGTTGGCTGAATTGAACATGTGTAATAGCGGATATATAACGCATTACAAACAGCAGATTGAGAATTGCAACATTCAAAAGTAAGACAAACTGTTAATGTTAAGACATATTCTTCAATGAAACCTCATTATCCAATTCCAGATGCTGGAGAGAGGTGACCGAATCTTCCGATTTCAAAGCTCGTCGAGTCAATGTTGTGCGATTCAACGAGCAGAACCGCTGGCGTAAACGTGGTATCAGCCTGGTTCCCACAATGTATTCGATAGGATTTGACACTATTCACATGAACCAATCGGGTGCCCTCGTCCACGTGTATCAAGATGGAACGGTATTATTGTCCCATGGAGGCGTTGAGATGGGTCAAGGCTTGCACACTAAAATGATTCAGATAGCCGCTACGGTCCTTAAGGTACCGTTTGATCTAATCCATATATCCGAAACGTCGACGGATAAGGTTCCGAACACCCCTCCTACGGCGGCAAGTCTGGGATCGGATCTCAACGGTATGGCCGTACTGAATGCTTGCCAGATCATCGATGACCGTTTAAAGCCATACAAAGAGGAATTCCCCGACAAGGACTGGAAATTCTGGATCACCAAGGCGTATTTCGATCGAGTGTCTCTGTCCGCTACAGGGTTCTATTCTACTCCCGGCGTACACTATGATTGTCTAACGAGAACCGGGAAGCCATTCAACTACTTCGTATACGGAGCTGCATGTTCCGAGGTAGAAATCGACTGCCTTACCGGTGATCATCAAGTGATTCGCACGGACATCGTAATGGACATTGGTTCTAGTATTAATCCGGCTATCGATATTGGACAAATTGAGGGCGCCTTTTTGCAAGGTTATGGCCTTTATACGCTAGAAGAAATGGTGTACTCTCCGGATGGGACGCTGATTTCACGAGGTCCGGGCAGCTACAAGATTCCCAGTTTCGGGGACATCCCCGGTGAGTTCAATGTTTCGTTGTTGACGGGAGCACCGAATCCGAGAGCCGTTTATTCATCGAAAGCCGTAGGAGAACCACCGCTGTTTTCGGCATCCTCCATATTCTTTGCCATCCGGGAAGCCATCGCGGCTGCACGGAAAGAGGAAAACTTGGACAACGATTTCAATTTGGTCTCACCGGCTACCGCCGCAAGGATTCGGATGGCTTGCCAGGATGGCATTACCAGCAGGGTGAGAGTGTGCTACGGCTGCGAAAAAATAATGTAGTTAATCATTATGTTTCTCTTCAGTTTGCAGAAGCTGAACCTGGATCGTTCGTTCCATGGAGTGTTATGCCTTAAGCTCGGCTCTATCAATACAATATTTGGCAATTATTTTACTTTTCTAATATTCTAGCTATATAAAATGTCGGTTACATTGAACATATGTATGGCCATGGCCATGGTAAAATGGTGTAATACATATATTGTGAATAACATACCTTTTTTTATCTAGTTCGTTTATTTGGAAGACTCAATCGCGTTAGCTTTACGGAGCCGATAATTCTTTGTTCATTGTTTGTAAAAAAAAAATCACTTTTTTCTAATATCTAGGAGGAGTTGGGCCGAATACTCGCGGCTTACCCGAGATTAGATTAGGGGTACATTAGGGGTCAACCGTGATTACTGTTCGTCATGTTAATTTGAACTTCTATGCAAATTTTCAGCAAAATCGGAGATGATTTAGAGGTGCTTCAAGTTAATTTTATGTTTTAAGGTAATTTGGCGGCTTATAATATTTGTATCTCGAGACTGAAACAACGAAAACTGCTGTAACCAGCGTTGCCAGTATTCCAGATTTATCTGGATTTTCCAGATGTTCGGTCATCCGGCCAGATACACAGACAGATCACGTATATTTCCAGATTTTAAAAATATGTTCCAGATTTTCCCAGATTTTTCATATATGTTGCTTTAAAAATATCATTGCAATTGATTTACTCAAAAAATAAAAACTGCTTCTTTAATTATTAAAGGCCATCAACGTTGGAAATTATTACAACATCGTACATGGAATTGTTGCAACATGTTTGCATGTTAATGGGTTGAAGAATCATGAAAATTGAGCCATTTTCTAAAGATTATTCGCTGAAAAAAATCTTCAAACTTTTAAAAATAGTGGCCCTGAATGTTTGTTTAATTAGAATTTTTATTTATTTTCTATATTAAAAAAAAAATCCAAATTTCAGTATGGTGGAATTTTCATATTTTTTTTTTTTTTAATTTAGGGAAATCAAAAACCACAGACAAACAGACATAACACATTGAATATTTCCCACTGTCAAACATCGTCGCTAAAACATGAACGCCATCTGTTAAGTACACTGTGGTGGGTAGTATGCTGAACAGATGGCGGTACTACCAACTACGATACTTTTAAATTGACCGTTAAATGCTTGTTCGATGAACAACTTGCGAGTGTTATGTCTGTTTGTCTGTGCAAAAACTGTTCAGGATTGAAAACAATAAATTCAGCCTTGGAAAATTAGCAAGACTTTTGAATCTAGATAACCACCAGGACTTTGAAGTGTGTTTGTGAGATTTTTGAGGATAATTCATAAGGAAAATTTGAAAGGCATCTGATAATTTTTAGCATTTTTTTAAGTACCTGTGAATATTGAGTTACAGCAGTCTGAATTTATTTAGAATTCTGAATTGCCCTAGAATTTCAGAATTTTAAGGTAATGTTGAAAATAGTTTACAGTGAAGTTTGAGGTAAATTCTTAGCGAAACCAAAGGAGAATTTAAAGTTATATTCTGAGTAGAGTTCCATCCATCTTTGTAAGCTTCGTGGTCGTGCGGTATCATTCGTCCTTTAGGCGTATTGTGAGTGCCACGAAGTGAGGGTTCGATTCCCGCTCCAGCCAGTAGAACTTTTCGCAACCTGAGAATTGTCCTACTGGTCTACTGAGTGTGGTGTGTTGTCAGTTTTCTAGAGTTAAGTTTTCAGTCTGTGCAATCTCTGGTTGAAGACAGTGTCCGTTGTCTTTTAAAAAGCTCTGATGACAATTGCATGGAGATTTTGTGAAGAATGGAAATAGAATTCGGAAGAGAAATCAAAGAAATTTCTTATGATGAAACTTAAGGAGTATGCTAATACGAATCGTGAAAATAATTTCAATGGAATTCTGTTCCATGTTTCTATGGAGTTTCATTTTTATAAAATTTTAAGAAATTTAATCGGAATTATGCCAAAAGAACATCTGGCAATTTCTGGGAGACTTTCAATGCCATTTTGGCAAAGTATAAAGAGTACTTAGCAAATACTGAAAAGGATTTCAAAAAGAATTATGACCGTAACTACAAAGCAGCTCAAAGGGAATTATCGGATGAGTCTGAGAATAGTGTGACGGTCATTCTGAAGAGTGTGCCAAAGAAATTAATAAGAATATTCTAATGGAATTTCATAGAGAAAGATGAAAAGAAAATTCATCACGTTATCACGTGATATACGCTGTCTTGCAATGAGCACTCATACATCTAGTTTTCACTGGAAATCCTATGTATGAGTGCTCATTGCAAGACAGCCTATATTACGTGATATAGGCTGTAATGTGAACGGGGTATAAAGGCGTGTTCGGGGTATCATCCAAACAGTTTGTGGAATAGTTCTATGTTTTGGGTTATCGTTTGCTTATGATACTTTTTTATTAGGTTTATCAGTTGACACCAGAGGTTGAAACTGTTGACGTTTTTTACGACACTCGCTTCGTTGTCATGCGCGACAGTCTGTTTTTATTCGTACTCTCATGCTCTACCGTCGTCTCTCTCACACAACACAACCGGTAGAATAACATTCGAGCAAAAAGAAAATGTTCAAATAACTATCATATGATATGAGTGATTTTGTTCTAATTCCTCAGTTTGGTGTAAATTAAACCATTTCTGATCAGAAATGTTATTCCTAGGACATCATTGCTTGATTTTTTCAGAATTCACACAAGCACAACATCAGCAGCTCTTATAATGAGAGAAACTAAAATACATACATTCGTGACGGTCTTCGGCGACAGTGTCGTATGACAAAGCCTGTCAAATGACATTTGAGTTTGGTACTGTACTATGATAGCTTGTTTTGCAAGTGTCGGAGGCAAAGGCAGTCGATTATCACAGAAAATGTGTCGACTACCGTGACCGCTTACAAGACTGGTTGACACATGATCTTCATTATCTTTTTTATAAGCCGTCTGCTTATTAGTTGACTTATACATTTTATGTAGAATCAGCAATAGAAATTTTCCGAAAGGTATAAGGGGGTTTCTATCCGTGTAGTGGCTTTAAAGGGACTTCCTAAAGAGCCTAAATTTATAAAGAGGCGACATGTCAAAATTGGAACAATCGATTGTCTGTCAAAGTCATAGGAAAAGTCAGTCCAATCGAGCAGAAAACCTGTCAAATGGATAAGATGTCGTCTCTTTATAAATTCAGGCTCTTTAGGACTTCCATGTGTCACACAAATTTGTCATAAAAGCGAAAAGAGAGACTCCAGGTGATTTTCCACGTAACAATAACGTGTCGATTATTTTGAGTGCATAGTTACACATCTGTTCAAACGAATCTGTGCCATCGAAATATTCCGAATAAATCCAACCAAATCCAATTTTGCGTGTAAAAATCTGACGTTTCGTAAATCGGTTATCGTAAACATCAACAAAAAGTGGTCCAGTTTTCTTGACTGTTTTCGTGAAAATCCGTGATTTAGTGACAAAAAGCGTCCACTTTTCGGGCCCATTCCGGAAGGATGTCCGATCAGCCGCTGGATTTCCTGAAAGACTTCGAGGATGTTCAGGAAAGGAAGGAAGAGGTGGCGGCACCAGCAGCAGTAGATCAATCAGCGCAACCGAGTTCCGACGGAAGCGAATCGAATCCGACGGGAAGGAAAATATTAAGGAGGAAGAAACGTGTTGAGGTCACCAAGAGAGAGCAGCAGAGGATACAGAACCGGGAGCGACGAATTCAGGCACGGCATGTCATTCTCGTGGAATGTAATTGTCATTTGTCCTGTGCGAAGAGGATCAGCACCGAGCACCGCCAGTCGCTAAACGAAACGTATTGGCAGATGAATCATGCCGAGCAGAAGAAGTTTGTCAAGAGTCACACGGTTCCGGGACCAGTTAAAAGACGGAGGGTTCCGGTGGACCCGTTGGGAGGGTCGGACGTGAAGAAAGCCTTTTCCTATTCGTTCTACTTGCCGGACGACCAGGGGCAGTTGCACATGGTTTGCTGTACGTTTTTTCTGAATACGCTGGGATTCAGGAAAGGATGTGGGTAAGTAGTGAGAATGTAGCTGTTTGCTTTCGGATTATTTGATTGATGGGTGTTTTGCTTTTTTAGGAATCATATATATCGCGCTCACATGAGAGAATCGGTGGCTGATAAGCGTGGCAAGTATGAACGAGATCGTTCGCTTAGGGATGCCGTGTGGGATGACATTCTATCGTATTCGCCCCGAACGTACCACAAGGGATCGAAATTCAATGCCACTGCCCTGTACTTACCGAATCAATTGACGGCTAAATCGATACATGCCGAGTTCAAAGCTAGGCGGGAAGCAATTGGCGAAAAAGGAGGCAGTGCTAGCTTCTACTGTGCTGTGCTCCGTGAAATGGATGTTCATTTTGTTGAAATGGATGATTTTGTGATCCCGGAAAGGAAGCCTATTTCGGTTGTTCAACCCAAACCATCAAGCTCTCCCCCACCAGAACCCATTCAGCCCGTACCGCAACCGGTTGAGGTGATTTTGATGGAGGATTCCAAGATTGACATGAAAGTGGATGATCCTCAACCGGTTTGCTCCTATGAGCAATCTTCTGCCATAGTGCATGCTTTTCAATCTCCCCCTCCAGTGCCGATTCAGAACGATCAGCCGGTATTGATGTCCTCGTACTCAATCGAACAGAAACCAATTGTGCCACATCATGCAGACAAATCGTATTATCACCCTTCTTCGGCCTTCCATTCGGTCACAGTGAAACAAGAACCTTACTATGGCATCAACGTTGAATCAATGAGTGTTGTGTCAGAATCGCACTATTCAGAAGACCGTGACGATTATTCAGATTCCTACTCGAATATAGTCGTTGAACCGGATTATTCCGAGTCGAACTCCTATCATGAGCCTGCATATAATGCTCCGATACGTGTCGTCAACCAGATTAATCCTTCAACAGAGATCTTCCCGCGCATTGTTAAGTCTGAGAAGGAAGTTCCACCAACCAATCCTTATGGATATCACCCGGAAGCCCCAAAACGGAAACCACTTCCACCTAAAAAGAAACCTGTCAAGGTACAAGATGTTCCCAAACCGGGTAATGAGGTACAAGATCTTCCGGAGGGCTATCCACCGATGAAGCGTACGAAAAAGTTCATTGCCAGAGTTCGCAATCGTGCCAAGCGGAAACAGTCCCACCCAGTGCTGCAGCTCGAGTGCAACTGCCATCTGAATTGCAAGGAAAAGGTTTCGCTCCAACAACAGCAACGCATTAACGAACGGTACTGGAGTATGACCTTCCCTGAACAGCGAATGTTCATGCTAGAACACACCGAACGGCATTCGATCAAACGGCGACGAACGAAGCTTGAGCCCGGAGCCGTTGTCCGGAAGGGTTACACCTATTCGTATCGCTTGACGGACGACCGGGGAAACTACCAGCCGGTGTGCTGTCAATTCTACCTGAATACGATTGGATACGGGGCCGGCAGTGGGTAAGTGCTATAAGACTTTGCTCAAGATATTCTTAATCTCAAGAACATTCCTTTTCAGAAATCTAATCTACCGAGCCCATCAGGTTGAATTGAGCAAGGCTATTAGTGATAACCGTGGCAAATTTGCCCGGGATACAACCCTGCGTGACACGATGGACGACGACATTATGACTTACTTCAGTGTCGAACTGCTGGAAAGTGGCGGACCGTTTGATCTATCTGCCACCGAGCTTTCACCGAAGAAGATGTACAATCAGTACGTCCGACGGCAGGCGGTTCTGGGTAACGACAAACCGGGCAGCTTCGGTTTCTATTGGAGGCGCACGAAGGAGCTGAAAGTGATATTTGCACCGAAACCTGAGCCCAAAGCTACGGGGAAGAAGAAGCCACGTCCTTCGGCAGCTAAAGCCCAGAAGCAACTGGAGACCCTGGAGACTGCAGCAATCGAGTTCTCCATGCCCCAATAGATGATGAAATTTAGTCACACCGCCCACGGTGCATCCTTGCTAATAGTCTGCAATACATAAAATTACGTATTCTAGTATTTATTTTACCCTAGATTTAGATAATTTGTGTTTCGCTATCGTGTTTTATTTGAGCACTACTTAATAAATATTCAAAATTAAAAAAAACAACACTAATGGAATTTGGCAAACATTTTATTTATAAGCCAACCTACACACTATTATATTTACAACCAATTTAAGCAGACTCTGCTTTTCGGTCAAGCTCCCGCTCCTTGTCGGTTCCTTCGTACATTGCCTGCTGCTGCATCATATGTTGAAGTACCTCTGCCTCCTTGAAATCTTTCTTCCACTTGTATCTAGCCGAAAAGAAAAAGTTGGTCTCTAAATCAGTATTTATTACGTATTTTGAGTTTACCGGCAAGGGAACCAATAGCACAAAGTGGTACCGAAAAATGTTCCAAATCCTATATGCGAGGACAGCTGCGGCCGGGAGGTTTTCATAAATGCAAGGAACCCAACGCCGATGCCTATACTGATACCGTACAGGAAGCTGTTCCTAAAGCAGGGAATCTGGCTCAGGTCCTTTCCGAAGAGTACGAATCCCTTGATGGATCCAACGAGTGAAAAAATATTATTATTTTCGATTCAAACCCGATTACCTACTATGAGACCTACCCTCTCCGATGGAGAATCCGGAACCAGTGAATCGAAATCGACCTTCTTGCTGGCCATGGCTATGCGGATTCGAAGGCCGAAATTTTATTTATATTGTGCAATCAGTATATAGCGAGTGTTTCAGCAATTGCGAAGGATTTTAATGAATGAAAATGGAACGTAAACAGAGCAGCTGATCGCCGCACACTCGCTTTGACAGCTATTCTCCGCGGAGGAGGAGCCGAAAACAACCGAAGTAAACCCGATACGAATGAATGCCCTTCGGTAAAAATATGGATGCTATCGAGGTCCGTTACTTCCAGTAAAACTGTGCAGTGCTGCTAGTATAGATATTTATAATGTTTTGTTCGTACATGTGAAAATTAAATTTTAACATTGCGCAAGGCGCGGCGTAATATTTCAGTGCTAACATTTGAAAACGGCACAAAAGCCATTTGTAAACAAATGGTTTGTGGGCCCTTTACTCACTACTTGAAGTACACCCACGCGACACAACAGCAACATCGGGTAGGGGAAATTTTCCCCTTCCTGACGATGCTGTTGGTTTGCGTGGGCGTTCTTCGGGTAGCGAGTAAAGGGCCCACAAACCATTTGTTTACAAATGGCTTTTGCGCCGTTTTCAAATGTTAGCACTGATTTGAGCTTTGGTTGTAAATACTCAAACGCTTATAAATCAACGGATTCACGATTCATATTGGTGTCTTGGTTTGGTCTTCCTCGGATTATAAGGAAAAAGACAACAACACGATTTAACGTTTCGAGGGTGAGATCCTTGCCGTAGACTTGCTGGAAGAAATTAGAGGTGATGAGGATGAGGATTACGAGGATGTTGAGATTGACTCAAAATTGAGTCGAATCAGCTCCTAATGGCAAAAACTGTAGTCACTCAGTTTATGAGTAATGCCTTGTTCAGACCTGTTCAGACTAAAGAGTTGTAACATGTTACAAGGGTGTTATTCAAATTATCAACAAGAAAAATGTCATCATGTAACATGATACAACCATATAGGTAACTCTAATGCCTTGTTCAGACTGGAGAGTTATAACATGTTATAACGGTTGTCAAATAATTGCAACACAGAAACCACCATCAAGATAGCGCTATAACATGTTATAGCTCTGTAGTCTGAACGTACTATAATAGTACGTTCAGACTACAGAGTTATAACATGTTATAGCGCTATCTTGATGGTGCTTTCTGTGTTGCAATTATTTGACAACCGTTATAACATGTTATAACTCACCAGTCTGGCCGGCGTTTAAGACTAGTAGGTCCCGAAGAAACATGCTCAACTTTTTGGCTCAGCTCTGGTACTATCTTCGGTCCCAAGCTAATCGATGCACCTCTCGAATCATAGAAAATCTACGAACCCTTCATTTTATCTGTCAAACTTTCATAGCGAATCATGAGTAGTACTCTAATTTTGACTAGAATGGGGTACGTTAATAGGCTAGTCAAGAAGTGTGCCAATTTAAAACCGTTAGTTTCCATCGGTTGATACAACTCTGTGGTCTGAACATAGCATAAACGTATTTTACTCATTAAAATTGTATGATTAAAGGCCTGTAAAGAAATCAAAGTGAAGTGAAAATCTCACCAGCGCGAAAATTTAATCGACAAAAATTTCATTTCGCTTGGAACAAACAGATACGATCCAGTGAAATTGAATTTTGTGCATCCAAGTGCGGAACTCTTGCTTCCTACTACATGGGCAAAACTAGTTGATGGATTGTCGTTTGCTTGGGTATTGTTGTACTGTTGGTTACGATTAGAGAGGGTCTAGTATTGTTACCGCGAGGCAATTAATTTAAAACCAAAACCATAAGATAACCACATAGTTGCATCCCGTTTGCATAGCCCTAGCTGACGTTGATACCAAGGCCAAGAATATGAAATGAAAAGTAGGGCAAAAGGAGCGAGAGCTCGTTTTACATAATCTAACTGCAGTATTTACTTAGGAACGTTTCTGCGTTCAAGTAGGATAAACACGCCCACGCATGGCATGCTTGCGCATCTAGGTTACGTTTAGCTTTCCCTCTCTGTTTATCCTTAACGAAGGATATAATTATAATGTTTAAACGTTACAAATGTCTCATTCTTATTTGTAGAGCCATATCAGATCTGAGTTACAAAAAGAAATAAACTTACAAGATAACCCGAGAAATCCCAGATCTGAGAGGGCATAGTATATAAGATCCAAATAACACAAATCTACCCTTTCAAGGGCGATCGAAATCCTAGCTAATAGAATAGGCAAAATTAGGTCAAAAGTCCGGTATTGAAAGGGATATGTAAAACCCTGGACAAATCATGTAAAAGTTTTACATAATTATAAGTTGCTAATGCAACACGTAGCCGTAAGATCACTTTGTACAATTTTGTTGAATAAAATTAAGTTTCATAGGTTACTCCAGATTCTTCTCTTTTTTGAATCCGAAAGAACTTTCGGCCTAGAAGTGAAAACTTCTCTCCTTAACCGGGGAAAAAAGTAGCTCCTAGAATCGAGAAACAGTGTCTGACCTGAAAGCGAAAGACTCTCCCTAACCGGAGAAGAAAGTAGCTAAAGGCGGCGACATTTCATGGTGGCTCCAGAGAGGAATCTTGGAGGACGTTTTCCGACGTTTTGAGCCCGCGAACTTCCAGTCAGTCGAAATCTGACTGCAAAGAACCGCAAAGTTGGCGGTTTAAGTGGGCCGTTGAGCCAAAGTGTCAATCTGACAAAGTGTGGCGTTAAGCCAAATAGCAGTCAGTCGAAATCTGACTGCAAAGAACCGCAAAGTTGGCGGTTTAAGTGAGCCGTTGAGCCAAAGTGTCAATCTGACAAAGTGTGGCGTTAAGCCAAATAGCAGTCAGTCGAAATCTGACTGCAAAGAACCGCAAAGTTGGCGGTTTAAGTGGGCCGTTGAGCCAAAGTGTCAATCTGACAAAGTGTGGCGTTAAGCCAAATAGCAGTCAGTCGAAATCTGACTGCAAAGAACCGCAAAGTTGGCGGTTTAAGTGGGCCGTTGAGCCAAAGTGTCAATCTGACAAAGTGTGGCGTTAAGCCAAATAGCAGTCAGTCGAAATCTGACTGCAAAGAACCGCAAAGTTGGCGGTTTAAGTGGGCCGTTGAGCCAAAGTGTCAATCTGACAAAGTGTGGCGTTAAGCCAAATAGCAGTCAGTCGAAATCTGACTGTAAAAGAACCGCAAGTTGGCAGTTCCAGTGGGCCTTTGTGCCAAATAGTGTGGCGTTAAGCCAAATAGCAGTCAGTCGAAATCTGACTGTAAAGAACCGCAAGTTGGCAGTTCCAGTGGGCCTTTGTGCCAAATAGTGTGGCGTTAAGCCAAATAGCAGTCAGTCGAAATCTGACTGTAAAGAACCGCAAGTTGGCAGTTCCAGTGGGCCTTTGTGCCAAATAGTGTGGCGTTAAGCCAAATAGCAGTCAGTCGAAATCTGACTGTAAAGAACCGCAAGTTGGCAGTTCCAGTGGGCCTTTGTGCCAAATAGTGTGGCGTTAAGCCAAATAGCAGTCAGTCGAAATCTGACTGTAAAGAACCGCAAGTTGGCAGTTCCAGTGGGCCTTTGTGCCAAATAGTGTGGCGTTAAGCCAAATAGCAGTCAGTCGAAATCTGACTGCAAAGAACCGCAAAGTTGGCGTTTTAAGTGGGCCGTTGAGCCAAAGTGCAAATCTGACAAAGGTCAGATAGTGCGAACATTTGGGCTCGTCAAAGCCAAGTAGGCTTATAGCCAAGTGATCTGAAAAGTTTCAGAAAATCCGGACATCGGTGGAAGTGGACATGAACGATTTGCAAAAAGAAATTGATGAATTGGTCGAGTATTTCAACGAAATCGACATTCAGGTTGCAAAATTAAAAAAAGTAAAGAAATATAAAAAGTGGCTAAATGAACCCTTTCCAAAGGGAGTGTATTGTGTAAGCAAGGCGTTTCCAGTGACCTTGTGGCGCGGTACCGATAAAGAAAAAGTGTTCCGGCAACATATTAGCAAATTCACTTTACACCACGCCACAAAGAAGTAGCTCAAGCCAGAGTAATAAAACGCCGCACTTTCCCACGGCTGAAGGCCAGAAGCAGACCACAAGCAACAAGGCTACAAGTTCATCAAATCCGGACTCCCGCGGCTGAAGGCCGAAAATATCACAAAAGCTATAGGCCAACCGAAATCCTAGAAGGACGTCCAGTGGCAAGGAGCAGACCAATGGCGAGCTGCTAGGCCATTAATATCAACAAAGTTCAAATTAAAGTGTGAGTAAAATCAGAGTTGACGCTATTATATTATCAGGTAGAAATTTATAAATTAAAAAAAAAAAAAACAAGATGAGTGAAAAATTTGTTGTTAATAAAAACGGACACTGTCGTCTTTGTTTTGAGAAAGACGACAGTGATAACATGGTGGCCTGCGACGATTGCGATCGCTGGTTCCACCTGACCTGTGTAGGATTAGATCACATACCGAAGAAAAAAGAGCCTTGGACATGTACAAAATATACTAAGATTAGAGTCCATTTGGCTACACAGGAAGAGCAAATACAAACTCTTCAAAACAGGAAAGAATACAAGACTAATGCAGATAGCCAAGTAGAAGCTTTCGAAGCGATCATTAAAAAAATTAATGGTATCAATGCTAGCGGACAAAACACAACGGAAAAATACATTTTAAGACAGTCATTACTGGAGTTGCCATATTTTGATGGAAACTTCAAAGCTTGGCCAAGATTTAAAAAAACATACCTCGAAACCACACAGCGGGGAAATTTTTCGGACCTTGAAAATTTACACCGTATACAGAAAAGTCTAAAAGGAGATGCATTGCGCGCGGTTAGCGCACTTCTTCTCGACTCCGATAATGTGGATTTGATAATACGAAAATTAGAGGACCAATTTGGAAGTGTAGAATTGGTTTATTCTGGATTATTGCAAGAGGTTCTTGCAACTAGAAATCCTCGTTTTGAAACCCCAAAAACAATGGTGGATTTCATCTCTGCAATTGGGAATTTGGTAATTAATATGACGTGTCTTGATCATAAGGAATATCTAAATGATCAAAGATTAATTAGAGATCTGGCGGGAAAATTACCCAATGGGCTGCATCAACAATGGTTGATGCATGTAAATGAAAATAAGACATTGTCAACTATATTAAATCCATTTATCGCTCCAACACTATGTGATTTCTATGAATGGTTAAAGCCCCAAGAAAAACTGGCTACAATGTTGATAGCTGATAAGGGGATTAAAAATGAAAAGTTTTCCAGATTGGAAAGACCCGATAGAGTGAACTACCACAGTACAGGGTATCCTAAGTGCCTTAAGTGTGGACAAAATCACCGATTAACAGGATGCAATGAATTTAGAGGATTGTCTTCCGAAGAAAGAAGACAGTTTATAATGAAGAAGAAACTTTGTTTTTCATGTTGCAATCCAAATCATATATTAAAGGATTGTAGAGTAGCACGACCATGCAATATTGACGGATGTACCAGTAAACATAATCGATTGCTACATCCAAGAACTGATAAAAAAGAAAAATTAAGGAAAAGTTCTGAAACCACTATTGCGTCTGACAAAGTAAACTGTCACGTACAAAAACACAACATGGTGTATTATCAAATTTTGCCTGTTACTTTGAACAACGGAAAAGACAGTTTAAAAACTCACGTATTTTTCGATTCAGGTTCATCGGTAAGCTTAATTCATAATAGCGTAGTTGAACGATTGAATATTTCAGGATTTAATAAGCCTATGACTATAGCTTGGACAAACGGAGAGGTCCAAGAAGAAACTAAGAGTATGACCGTTCAAGTCCATATCAAAGGTGAAAACGAGAAATCGTTTTTGCTTAAGGATTTACGTACAATTAATGAACTGGCTTTACCCATGCAATCTATTGATTCAAAACAAATACAAGAACAGTTCCCATATCTAAAGGGAATAGAACTGCAATCTTACGATAAGGCAGTCCCAACGATATTATTAGGATTACCACATGCATATCTCTTTAAGGGTATTGAAGAAAGATCGCGTGGATTTTCTGAACCTATTGCCAAGAAAACAAAGTTGGGATGGGTTATATTCGGTACCAGCCGAAATAACACCGAAAACAAAAATCATGTGTTTGTAATGAATGAGGTGAATGAAGAAGAAAAAACAATGAAGGAGATAATGGCAGATTACTTCTCTACAGAAGCCTTTGGCGTAAAGGTACCTCAGAGCGAATTAATATCAAAATTAGACGAACGCGCTCTAAAAATTATGCAAGAAACATGGAAACCAACTGATAAGGGTTACGAAATCGGCCTCTTGTGGAAAAATGATAAGGTCGAATTTCCAAATAGTTTTTCTACGGCTCTGAATCGCTTTCTGTTATTAGAAAAGAAATTAGAGAAGGATTCTTCTTTAAAAGAATGGTATAGTACACAAATTGATGAGTATGTAAGGAAAGGATATCTTAAAAAGTTAAGTCCTGATGAGTATATGATTGATACTGCGAGAACCTTTTACATACCTCATTTTATAACTATCAACCAAAGTAAACAACCGCCTAAACCAAGAATGGTATTTGATGCGGCAACTAAGATTGATGGAGTTTCTTTAAATTCACAATTATTAGCAGGACCTGACATGACAGAGTCAGCTCTTGATATAAAGATGAGATTTAGAGAAGGTCCAATAGCAATAACCGGGGATATTCAGGAGGCCTTCCATCAGGTGAAAATCAGAAAAGAAGATCGAGAATCACAAAGAATGGTATCTCGAAAGCAACCTAATACAAGATTGGACATCTATGAAATGCAAGTAATGACCTTTGGAGCTACTTGCTCACCAGCTTGTATGCAATTTGTCAAGAATGAAAATGCTAAACAATTCATAAATGAAAGACCTAAAGCAGTTGAGGCTATAATTAAAAATCACTATGTAGATGATTATTTAGACAGCTTCAACGAAGTAAAAGAAGCTGTAAAAACTGTATCAGACATCATTCAGATACATGATAAAGCTAACTTCCGAATAAGGAATTTTATATCAAATTCGAAGTCCTGCTTGAAGCAATTACCAAATGATAGAATCTCTCCAATAAAGGAAGTGAAACTGGATGATAACGAAAATGTATATGAAAAGGTCCTGGGTATGTATTGGGACACGCAAAACGATAAACTTACATTTAAAATCAACATTCCCAATTTAGTAATGTTGGAACCGACAAAAAGACAAGTGTTGTCTTTTATTATGAGTGTGTATGATCCTCTTGGGTTAATCGCACATATAACAATCGAATCTAAAATAATAATGCAAGATTTATGGCGACGTGGTATAGACTGGGATGATAAAATTCCCGATGACATAAATAAGACTTGGCAAACCTGGATTAATAGATTGTCTTCCCTATCTAAGATAAAAATCCCAAGATGTTACTCTTATTTTAAAGGCGTGATACGTCGAGAACTTCATGTTTTTTGCGACGCCTCACTGAACGCTTTCGCTACTGTTATATATATGAGAACAGTAAGCAAAGACGGCATTGATGTAACGATTGTTGCTGCCAAATCAAAGGTTGCTCCCACGAAAATAATGTCAATACCTCGTTTAGAACTACAAGCTGCTGTATTAGGGACAAGATTATCTAATACAGTACAGAGAGCATTAAGACTACAAATAGACCAGGTTATATACTGGTCCGATTCAAAAACAGTCATAAGTTGGATCAAATCTGAATTAAGAAAGTTCAAACAATTCGTTCAATACCGTGTTAGTGAAATCCTCGAAAGCACCGTTGAATCACAATGGAAATATATTAGTTCAGCAGCAAACCCGGCTGATGAAGGAACTAAAGTAAGGCAATCGAAATCGTCTTGGATTGAAGGACCCGCGTTTTTGAAGCTGGACGAGAAACATTGGCCATCCGTGAATGGGGACAATCATAGTTCAGACTTAAGTCATGAAGAATTACGTCCCGTACATTCAATAAAGAGCATAAGCAAACCAAATTTAGATTGGCTGAACGTTAAATGGTGTTCGGATTGGGACCGTTTAAAGAGGTCTGTATGCATTACAATAAAATATATAGAGTGGCTTAGGTCTAAAACAAACAAAGAATTGAGATTCGATAAGACCATCAGTGCTGTTGATATGGAAAGGGCAGAAATTTTGCTGATTCTGAAAACTCAATGGGATGCATTTCCAGATGAGTTAACGGAACTCAATGTTAAACAGACGGTTGACAAATCTAGCAAAATACGAACGCTAACACCATTCCTAGATCAAAATGGTACAATAAAATCAGAAACACGATATAAGGATGCAGAGTGCGTTCCTTATGCGGCTCGATATCCTTACATACTTCCAGCAAAGCATCATGTAGTTGATTTAATATTGAAAAATCAACATGAACAGTTTAAACATAAAAAAATGAAGGCTACGATAGCAGCAGTGCAACAAAAATATCATGTTATCCAAATAGATGCTGGAATGAAGAGGACAATAAAAAAATGTCAACATTGTAAAAATGAAAATGCGAAGATAAATACCCCTAAAATGGCACCTCTACCTGAGTGTCGATTGCAACCGTTCGTGAAACCATTCACCCATACCGGAGTAGATTACTTTGGGCCGTACAATGTGTCCATCGGACGAAGAACAGAAAAACGATGGGGAGCATTGTTTACATGTATGACAACAAGGGCAGTATATCTTGAAATAGCCCATGATCTGTCTGCAGATGCATTTTTATTATGCTTGAACTCAGTGCAGAACAGACAAGGCAGAATAAAATTCCTTTATAGCGACAACGGTACTAATTTTGTAGGAGCTGACAATGAACTAAAAAAGATTCAGCACAGACTTGCGTCAAGAGGAATTGAATGGCATTTCAACCCTCCATCATCTCCACACTTTGGTGGAGCATGGGAAAGATTGGTTCAAGAAGTTAAAAGTCTTTTACCAAATCAAACTATGCCAGAACACACATTCCGTGCGTTATTAACAGAAATCGAAAATATAATAAATAGTAGACCTTTGACGAAAATATCTTTAGATGCCACGGATGACGAACCACTCACTCCAAACCACTTCCTAATTGGTTGTGCCGGCGGTGCCGAACCATCATTGAATGATGTGTCGAAGGCAGAGGCCACTAGACAACAATGGAAGAAAGTGCAGTCTATGGCTAAAACTTACTGGGATAGGTGGTTACACGAATACCTTCCTTCATTAGCCAAAAGATCAAAATGGTCGGAAGCTGTGAAAAATGTCAAGGAAGGAGACATCGTTATGATTGCTGAAGAT
The DNA here is from genome assembly GCF_037179485.1 of Ochlerotatus camptorhynchus. NCBI lineage: Eukaryota > Metazoa > Arthropoda > Insecta > Diptera > Culicidae > Ochlerotatus > Ochlerotatus camptorhynchus. Next base: position 1,491,819 of record NW_027040598.1, on the reverse strand, counting down.
GATCAAAAGGCAAAGTGGAAAAAGGGAATTGTTTTGAAAACACATGTAGGCAAGGATGGTCAGGTAAGATCGGCTGTTGTGAAAACAGCCTCTGGAGAATACACTCGACCAGTAGTTAAATTGGCTATTATGGATGTTGAGCCGCCAGGAGAAGCTTCTTCAAATGAAGACAATAAAAAAGAACAAGTAGCATCAAAACGGGTGTTGAAACACCAAGATGTTGAAACTATCATTAAAAAAGATTGCTTTGTGGGAATGATACAAAAAGTAAATGACGAAACACTCGCGGAATAACGATCATATATAAGTAAACCTAGAAGGATTTACGGGCTCCGGAATGTTACCGCGAGGCAATTAATTTAAAACCAAAACCATAAGATAACCACATAGTTGCATCCCGTTTGCATAGCCCTAGCTGACGTTGATACCAAGGCCAAGAATATGAAATGAAAAGTAGGGCAAAAGGAGCGAGAGCTCGTTTTACATAATCTAACTGCAGTATTTACTTAGGAACGTTTCTGCGTTCAAGTAGGATAAACACGCCCACGCATGGCATGCTTGCGCATCTAGGTTACGTTTAGCTTTCCCTCTCTGTTTATCCTTAACGAAGGATATAATTATAATGTTTAAACGTTACAAATGTCTCATTCTTATTTGTAGAGCCATATCAGATCTGAGTTACAAAAAGAAATAAACTTACAAGATAACCCGAGAAATCCCAGATCTGAGAGGGCATAGTATATAAGATCCAAATAACACAAATCTACCCTTTCAAGGGCGATCGAAATCCTAGCTAATAGAATAGGCAAAATTAGGTCAAAAGTCCGGTATTGAAAGGGATATGTAAAACCCTGGACAAATCATGTAAAAGTTTTACATAATTATAAGTTGCTAATGCAACACGTAGCCGTAAGATCACTTTGTAAAATTTTGTTGAATAAAATTAAGTTTCATAGGTTACTCCAGATTCTTCTCTTTTTTGAATCCGAAAGAACTTTCGGCCTAGAAGTGAAAACTTCTCTCCTTAACCGGGGAAAAAAGTAGCTCCTAGAATCGAGAAACAGTGTCTGACCTGAAAGCGAAAGACTCTCCCTAACCGGAGAAGAAAGTAGCTAAAGGCGGCGACAAGTATAAGAGAAGAGCGGACTGGCTGGTTCTGAGCCAAATGAACTGTCAAAACCAGAGTCAATCAAGCAGCGCCTATCTTGATTGAATTGGCAGTGTTGCTAGAAATCACCTAACACAGGCACACCTTCACAGGCGCACCTTCACCTTCGTCTTGTTGACCTATGTAGGCACAATGTACGAGAGAAAAATAAATATCGATTTTTAACGATGTAATGCTCATATATTACCCTAAACAATGAAAATTAATGTGATGAAATTTTACGTTCGAGAAAAATATTTTTTTTATTGTTATGATGCTTACCAACCCCCCCCCCCCCCTCTTGCCTTTTTTCCTGTAAATATGTTCAATATTTTGACAGTAACTATTATGGTTACAATGACAATGAAAATTATTGTATTTTTCTTGGATTTTGCTACGGGTATACAGGCCTTTATGTCAAACAATTTCAATGATTCTGTCTTTCCCCTCACAATATATTTTTTTCATTGGGACTTCTGTTCGCATCCTTTTCGCGCGATTGTACGTTAATGTGCGTGTGCGCTAACTGCAGCAAATGTGGAATATAACAGGTCTGGTGCTGCTGTCTTCTCAATATTTAGATTGGTGCCAAAAATGAGAGACGTTTAACTATTGAACAATATTGGTTTAAAACGAATAAAAATCAATAAATTCTTGTAGAAGTTAAGTGAAAAAAGCGAGAAAATTTGTGTTGGATCTTATATGCAAAATTTGAGTTCATGCACGCACAGTCTCAAAATTCCCCAAACTGGCAGCAAGTTCTAGCCAAGCGAAGCAAAAGGCAAACGAAGACCGCGCGCACAAACACTTCATATTCGGTGCTGATGACGGTGATGGTAGGCAAGCACAGACCAAACACCAGTGTGTTGTCCATGCATTCGGTGCAGTTCGTGAAAATTTCCCGTGAATTTCGAAAATCTGGGGAAAAAGTGTTTTTCAGTTCGAAAAAAATCGGTGAACATTTGAACTAACAGTGCAATTAACTGGTAGCGAGTGAAGTTTCTTTTTGCAAATTGTTTACAATAGTGAAAAAGTGCTGTTTTTCTGACGATCACCGAGCCAGAAGCCTCCCCCTTTGGAGACGAGTGACTGTTGAAGGTTAGGTGTGATGAGAGGAAAAAATCATTTTCCACCAGATACAATAGGAAAAACTCTTTGGTGATTCATTAGCACACTAGTTCGATATTTGTAAAAAAGGTAAGTGGCTTCATTTCCGCATTTAATACAGAAAGCAATTAAGAAAATTGAGTTTGCATTTTCATATTTTTTACTTGGCTCTGATTGCAAAGTGTCATCGGTCGAGCGAATGGGCCAAAGCAAAGCATTTAGAGCGGGGAGGGAGCGAGTGAGAAGAACAAGAGTAGATTTTTGCTTTCACACGCGCCATTTTGTTTTTTCTCGGTCGCGGTCGCAAGGTCTCTCGATCAGTACGATGTGCGCAGCAGGTGTGCTTTGTTTATCGTGTGAGATGTTGGAGGTAGAGTATTTTGAAATGATCTTCAATGATCAATGATCTTATTTTGATGAAAAACGAACGTATTTCAAGCTGAACATTGCATTAGGTCCTAAGTAACATTTCGATTCTCTTTGTCGACTTTCTCTTTTGTTAATAACTTGAGCATAGAACCGTTTCTTGTTGTGTTAGTCATATTAGACGGTAGATAAAAGCTTCTTTTATCGATCTGTGTGCTGAAAATACCTGGGAATGTCTACATGGCCGTGGGGGATGCAAAGAGAAAGTCGACGAAGAGAATCTGTCAATGTTACCTAGGACCTAATACAAAGTTCAACTTGATTTGTGCTTGTTGAAATTTTTATTTATATAGGGGAAATGTACGTAATGTTGTCCTAAGTGTCCCTAATTTGGGCCCATACATAAATTCAGCAATCGACTAAATTTTTAATAGCAACCAAAAATATCCATTAGTACCGTCCCAATGACGCGTTCATCTAGATAAAATTGATAAATAGCAGGTTTTTAGCGATGGGCCCAATCTTAGATCCATAGGCCAACATTAGAGCCATTTCCCCTACACTCATAAAATAAATCACATTTCCAATGGAAAATATTCATTAGAATTTCACAAAATCACATGAACTTTATGTGTCCAATTAAATTTATGTGATTTATCACATAGAATTCATGTGATCATATGAATGTTATGTGAATTTCATATAAAAATCATTAATTTTGTTATTGGTAAAATTTCATGTGCGTTCCCAAAACTTTTTGTGTGTAGAAACATGAAATTGTACACAGAGAAAAATTCCCTAAATTTAAGTTCTTTTTACTTAATTTTGGGTAATTTTGAGTTTTGCATCCCACTCTCACGAGAGATTCGATTTTCTCATGACTTGAGGAACTTTATTTTTCATGGATAAAATCTGGAATTCGCAGGAAATTTTCAAATGCTCTTATCGAGCTCACTTTAAGTATATATTGCAGTACGCCAAAGAACCTTCTCGGTAATTCCAAACATTTTATAATATAACCAATTTTATCTTCCTCGTTATTTGCTTTTACTAACTGAACATAATAATTCTGGAGTGGATTTATCTTCAGCAACAACAAATAACATACATTCTGAGTTTTGAAGTGATTATTTTAAAGGTTCTAGAACATGGTTACTTTCTACAGATTTTAAACTTAAACAATTTTATGAAATCCTGGACCTAACAAAAATCAAATGGAGAAATTTTAGAGAACCTTGTTATATTCAATATATCAGCCATTAAGTATTATTCAAGAAAGCTAATGGACTATAATGAATAACTTTGATGTAGATGAGTGTAGAATTCTAGCGTGAGTCTAGGGATTTGATTTAGGATTGGGATTCAAAGGATAGGTCTAACAGAATTCTGAAGAGGATTCCAAGGTAAAATCTGAGAGAATAGTAAGAGAGTTCTGGCTGTTGAGGAGAATTCCATGAGAGGAAGGAGAATTTTAAGGGATGTAACTGTTTGGTCACAAGTCCATAGGTTGTTGTTATATTTTTATTGTTTTCGGAACCTTCACGTTTCTTGTGCGTAAACAGAAGTCATCTACAAAAGCAGCAATGGGGTTGGTAGCGCTGTAATGGAACTGTAACCGTTGCAAGTTGCAAGATACAAGGCAGCACAATTATTGTACTGAATTAACATGGTGCAAGATGACAGATGAAGAAAAAAACTGTTATCGGTCTATTTTCTATCAGGCCAGGCGGCCGTGTGTCAAGAGGTGATATTTATTACGGGCAGCGGTGTAATGGAACGTGAACCTCTTTGTTTTCGTCATCCGTCAGGAAACTGGAAACGGTTTCCGAATCTAAGGCCGACAACATAGTAGAAGCATGGAGACTAGAAAGTCCCGAAATAACGTGCTCATCTTTTTGGCTCAGCTCTGGTACTCTCTTCGGTTCCAAGCTAATCGATTCACCCCTCGAAACATAGGAAAATCCATTAACCCCTCATTTTATCTGTCAAACTTTCATAGCGAATCAAAACAAACATTGTGTAGTAGTAGAATTTCGACTAGAATAGGGTACGTTAATCGTTTGCTTGGGACCAATAGGCAAATCAAGTAGTGAGCCAATTTTTTTTCCCTTTATTTAACGTCGGTCTCTGTTTCGCAATCTAGTGCCAATCACCGACGGACATCGATTGCAACCGAATGTGCAGGAAGGCAGCTTCCACACCTGCGTAGGATATCGCACCCATTCACAACACACATGGGCCGGGACCAACGACTTTACTTCCCTTCCGAAGGAAGACGTGACCAGAGATTTTTATGCCTCAGAAAAATCCCACCGACCTCGGCTGGGATTGAATCCAGACCCATTGGGGTGTTAGAAAGCAGTCACGCTTACCACTACACCACCGGCGCCGGCAAGTAGTGAGCCAATTTAAAATCGTTAAGTTTCGTATTGATTGTTGGTAGAAGCGATTCGATGCGATAACACAACCTATGACATAGTGAAAGCGTTTTTAAAAAACATTACAGTCGCACGCGCAGTGCAAAATATTTGTTCAAATTTGTTTCAATTCAGCATGGATTCATCCGATGAGGAATATTTCGCTTCCTCAATCAAGCACGATCAATTTCGTAATGAACAACAAAAGAGAGTTTGCAGTTCACCCGAGCAATCGAAATAGAAGGCGAGATGAGGAGTTCTTCAGATTGTACGAAGATCTTCGTAAATATCCAGAGAAGTTTCAGTCTAAAGCAAACCCCACACGCATCAATATATTGACGCGAAGGGGAATTATTGACAATAATATTGATGATGTGAATTCAGAAATATTGTCAATCTCGATATATTGACGTCAATATCGAATGTATTGACAATACGATTATTGTCAATAAAAGTAATCGTGTAGGGTCAACTTAACACAAGAATGGATATGGACACATTCGATCTGTTTTTGAATCTAGTGACAAACAAAATTATCAGTCCACTTGCGTCCGCAGGCGTCAAAACACAACACGAACAGCTCTGTCGCTTTGCTGAACGCTGCACCCCTCTTCGCATCGCTTTCACTATGATAGGTGAATTCTCTGGCCCAACGAAGACCATAATCGCCAAGGAGTATTACTCTCTCGGTTTGCCAAGGTGGCTATGTCACGGTCGACCGATAAACGTCCATGAGAGAATACGCCTGCCATCTCACAATCTAGCAACACCCGCTGGTCAGTTAATCATCCGCTCGCTTCGCCAATCCGGTTAGACTTTCGGCCGCACAGAAGGATAGGAGCCGCTGTGTCGGCCATCCCGATCATTCATCGGCAGCAGCGGTATGTACCGGTACAGTGCGCAACGAAATTAGGCTACACGACACAAAAAACACGTATATGATACAGACATTGATGAATAAACGTATTTAAAGTAAGGTAAAAATTCTTCGTGAAACCCTGTGATTACCCAGTAGCTAGCCGACCGGGTGCTGTATAAGTTGAAAATCGAGTAGGTAGTCCGCGGTAGTAGATTTAAATCCGAAATGCCGCTAGACCGATTTATCCTTGCGATTTCAAAACAAAACATTCAAGGTGTCAGAAATACCGGGTTGCCGGGATGGGTATTCTACAAACAATCGCAGCTTGCTCTATAACCGGCACACTTGCGGCACACTGAAAAAAAGATGACCTAATATTGGTGTGCGGAGTGACCTATTCATTGGGTCATATATTTTTTTTTTTTAGAACTCAAAGAAGAGTTTTTAGGGAATCTTGAAGATGAAATTTAAGGGATCACCGAGGATGACTCCATGGAAATTTTTGCATAATACTTAGTGAATACTGAGGAGGCAGAAATTAAAGAGAATATCAGAGTGAAGTAAAGTGCGTTCTGTAGTATTTTTTAGAGTATTAAGGAGTAAATTCAGTGCTAACATTTGAAAACGGCACAAAAGCCATTTGTAAACAAATGGTTTGTGGGCCCTTTACTCACTACTTGAAGTACACCCACGCGACACAACAGCAACATCGGGTAGGGGAAATTTTCCCCTTCCTGACGATGCTGTTGGTTTGCGTGGGCGTTCTTCGGGTAGCGAGTAAAGGGCCCACAAACCATTTGTTTACAAATGGCTTTTGCGCCGTTTTCAAATGTTAGCACTGAATTGTAATTGAATGTCAGACTTCTAAGATGAACTTTGAGGAACTTTTGAGCTGATTCTAAGGAAATTCCTGAGAACGTTCTTAATTACCTTCTTTGTAAGTATGGTGAAAAGGAAGATATTTTAGGTATTTTTTTTTTTATAATTACTTTTTTTGTACAGGCTCAATCGAATAAACTTTACAGAGTCGAGTTATCATTTATTACGTTATATATTATACATTATTATATGTTACATTATACGTTATACATTATTAATGTGTTATATTTAAAGTTAAACGGACTGGACCGAATACTTGCGGTTGTTTTCGAGGTTAGTGGAGATATACAATATTTTGGATGGGAAAAGGGAAGAGGAGGTTTGAAATGTAATTTACAATACCCATATTTAATTAATCCTAAAACATGAGCTTGTTTCTATTTATCTTGAAAACAAACATTAAAAAAACCCACACGTACAAAATACAAATTAAACACAAGGTTAATCAAACTTACAATCTAAGGTTAATATTCTTAAAGTAAACATATTTTAGGTAATTGTCTCGGTAATGAAATACGAAGAAATGGATCATTTCGGGTAATAGGGTAACATCGGCAAGAATAGTTTGAATGACGTCAAATATGCTCCGACGTCATCGAAACACATACTTCCTTACACTCATTCTGACGTTACCTCGCCGTTCACCTAGCAGGCATCGTGAAGGTTCGGCTGACTCGGTCAGTCTTCATCCGGTTGTTCGCAAAGTGAGTTGCAGAGTGTACTCTTGTGCGTCTGTACCAGTCGTCCTTTTGAACTTTTCAATTTGAGTCAATAGTTTGAAGACAATTTTCGGTAATCTACCGGTGCATAAAGTGACTTTTTCCTAGTGAGGGTTGTTACCCGATCCGTTAGGAAAGTTATTTCGATATTTTTGGTGCAAATATTCAGGTGAGTGGCGAGAAAATTTAGTCAAATTTGATGACGACTATGGTCTGACCGTGTGAAAAGACGCATTGAGTGTAGTATGACGAATGGATGGGCTTGGGTAGTTTGAATTGTGAGATTTTGTGGCTTTTGGGTGAGCTTTCAGTGAGTGCAAAAAGTGACACGAGTGTAGTGCAGCTGATTTTGATAAGATTTTGAGGCCTTTTTTAGAAATTGATGCAATTTGATTTGTTAACTTATTTTTCTTCACCTCTAAGTCCCTCGTACATGACACGACTACATTGATAAAATTAGTAGCCGCTGATTTTACTGGTGTATGTGCTCCCGTAGGTGATGGTATTATTTATAAATAAATGGGAACAAGTATTGTACTCGTGTTCATATGGGGCTATGAACGCACACTACGCCAGACAGCTGGCCGCGGTCAAAATTCGTACAACTGTGTATGTGTTTGTGGTTGCGCGATATCTCCCAGATTGTGCCCCGTTTCCTGAGAGAAAACGTAAGCGAGAGAAGAGTACTGAAAAATGTAAACGTAAATAAAAAGTATAGCAAAATAGGACCTGTCTCATAACTTTGTGTAGTGAAAATGCTGAAAATTGGGTCTCTCGTGGAGACGTGGCTTCGGTTTGCAATTATGAAAAGGTTAGAATATTGAAGCCACAGGGTGGCAGTAGTGAGCACAATATGAATCGTAATTGTCCGTTTTTCACCTTGAACTTAATCGTGTTCTGCATTTATGTACTACTGTTGTACTCGTGAGATAATTAAGAATGATCTTAACGTTTTATGATTCAAAGAAAAAAATACGCTAATCCACATCCTACCCATCTCGCTGTGAGGTGTTGTGTAAAGGACGCAGGGAAGCGTGTGGGTGGGTAGAACGCGGGAGGGTGGTTGATTTGATCTGAGGAAGGGGGAATTGCGATTCAGAGAAAACGTTTGGTTTGTAAGGATGGAAAGAACATGTAAATTTCAAGCCTGTTTGAGCTATTTTTAAGATGGCACTAATACCGCCACAATACTGAGAGCTCAAATGCAACAGTGTGCGTGTGTGGATTGATACGACCCACATCAATACCTTCAAAGCTCTTGCCAGTGTTGGTAACTGATAGGTATACGGATCGAATGTTACTACGTCAATACGCCGTATACGGATAGTCTTCGGTCCATTCATGGTGTAGTTTCGAGGTAGCAGTAGACCAAGTGCGATGTGTACGTTTTTCGTCCGTGGTGTCTGAAGGTGTGAGGCCAGGAAAAAATCTTCAATTTTTTCTTAACCCAGAGATACGCAACAAAGCCGATAGGAAAAGTGGGTAATTCGCGACTATTTCGACCGAAATCAACCACGAAAAGTGTCCAAAAGTACATTCTGAGAAGACATTTCCGCTTGACCTGTGTCATATGACTCAAGTGAACACCGTTTGGCCCCGTTTAGATTGAGTAAGTGAATGTATAGAAGTGAATTCCACCGAAATTTGTGCGTGTGATGTGACTGCAAATTCACGGTAGCATCGATTTTTTAAAACGCTATATCGAGTCATATTCTCCTCGAAATTGAACGCAGAAAAACGCGATTTCACCGAATTCGATGGTGGTGTCATGTGAGTACAAGTTCCTACACGGTTCAGATCCAGAAGCAAGCCCCCTTTTTTCCAAGCCTTGATGTGAGGTAAAAGCCGTGTCTGGCAATGTAGAAAAAAGAAGCGAGCGGACCGAAAACGAAGAAGAAGCGAAAAATCGGGGGAAAAAACCTTTCAGTTATGCTTTGATTGGGTGGGGCGTCATTTCAATAATAATTTTGCATTATTATTTTCGGAGGTTTTTGAATCGCGTTGTGTGTTTGTTAGCCGCGCAAGCAGCAGTCGGCAAAGGTGATTTCGGAACGAGGAAAATTGGTATGCACTTCCGGTTCTTTCGTTTTCGCTTCAGTTCATCCCGTAACATGCCTACCAGCTCTACGTCTGGCCGCGGCAGGTACCACCAACCCACTTGATTCCAGCCAAGCGTTGGATGATCAATTCATCCACTCAAAAGTGTTGGATATGTGATTTTCAGTTTATAAAATGCTTAAATAAATTGCCTTTGGCGAATTAATTCATCGGATGTTTTCATGCAATCAAAGTTGGAGAAAAGCATCAAACCGCAATAGATGGCAGTATTGCGTGTGTGATAAGGATATATAGACATACCTAGACATATGTGAAAATTATGTTTAACCACTGTTCAGCTGTAGGTATTAATGATTCTCACACATGACTTTTAAACAGCATATTGCGCAAGCAGAGAAAGATTTTTTTTATCGTGGTTGGGAAGATAAATAATTTGAATAACGGGATAATGTCGGCCTCTGGTGATTGCTTGTTTTGCTCGACCCCAGCAGATGGTTGTAGATAATTTCAGTTCATTTGAAGATGGCTTCATGAGCATTTTTTCCTCGATATACACATGTATTTGCAAAAATTGTAGCGAATTTTATTATTGACCAAGGGTCACTCGGTAGCCTGATTAGTTGTATTTATTTTTCTCAAAATATATGGAGAATAGTGCATTTAAATTGATTTCTATCAGACATAATAATTACAATAAGCTTAGATTTATAATAGATTTGGCCGATAGAGGGGAAGGAGGGGCATAGTGAACAGGTGGGGCATAGTGAGCATCCCGCAGGCTGGATCTATAGCTGCATGAAACAAATCAACTGGTAGTAGATTCAATATCATTATGATATTGATCCTACCACCAATAAATTTGTTCCGAACGGTCGGAAGTCCAAGCTGGTGCACGGGATACTCACTATGCCCCTGTTACCCCTAATGTTTCATTCTTGAAACAGTTGTTCGTTCGCTACATAGTTCACAGTGGTATGGATAGCAAATTTAGCCACGAAATAGCCTCACTCTATACCCTGGATCAAACGATAGATTGATTGAATAAATATCAACATGGACCAACAACATCGGTGGAATGGCTAGGAATTATTGACACTAATCGAAAGTGAACTATTTAAGAGCAGACTAGGATAAAAGTATCAGCTTTGGTACTAAAATTGCATATGCCATAACCAGGGATGGCAAATCATTTACATTCATTTCGGGCATTCATTTACATTCATTTGCCTCTAACTTTTTTCATCAACAGAATTCCGTAAAACAGTGTTTTAAGCTTTTGTAGACTTTGATATTAGTTACATCTTTTGTGAACAACTCAAATCTGTATCTTTTATGCATGATGAATCAGAGCGATAAGAACCCACCATTGTTTTTCAGTGAATGTAAATTACATTCACTGAAAAACAATAACATGTTCTGCCAGCTCTATTTCATCATGCATAAAAAATTCAGATTTGAGTTATTAACAAAAGTTGTAGTTAATATCAAAAGCTTCATACATCATTTTACGGTATTCTGTTGATGAAAAAAGTTAGAGGCAAATGAATGTAAATGAATGCACGAAATGAATGTAAATGATTTTCCATCCCTGGCCATAACTGGAACAAACTAATAGCTCAGTTATAAGTTATTACTTATATAATTTTGAGTTATCCAGCTTTCCATGCTCGGTAATGGCAGACGTCTGTATGAATAAATGTATCCTTCACTATGCTATTTGACACTAACTGGAGGGCGTATGTTGTTCAATTTTCTTCTGTTCCTGCGAGAGGGAAAGAGAGGGGTCAAAATTCAAACCTCCAGATAGTGTCAAAAAGCACAGTGAACGATACATTTGTTCATACAAACAGGCCGCCATTATCGAGCATGGAAAGCTGGATATAAGTAATGCCTTATAGCTGAGTAACTCCAGCCCAAATAGCAAAACAAAAACAGACTCGATCACTCCATGAAACTTCGTTTTGTGCTGGAATTCGCCATTTTTATCGCACGCCTCATTTTTCTTTTCTTTTTTATAAAGCAGCACGAGAATGTTCTGTTTTTTTAGGAAAAATGTTTATTTAATAGCGTAAAATGCCCTTTTAATATTAAAAGGGGTGTTCACTGGAACCGGGAGAACAACTGGAAAATAATCGGTTTACAACCCTAAAATATGTTGTTATACCTTTATTGATGGATTTAAGTCTGTGGCGATGCGTAACCTAACTTTTTCCAGTGCAGTAACTTTAAACTCACTGCGCAAAAATCACCTGTTCACAACTTCAAATTGCGCCATTTTGAATAAAGGAAAAATTGATATCAGAACCATTTACCCAGAATCTGGGTAGATTCCACTCATCGATACAAAACTAGTTTACTCATTTTTTGACAACTCCATACAGCATGCAAAAATGAGTGAGAACTATCTGAGTAGTCTCGAAATAGCGTGTACGTTATACGTAGAGTCGGAAGTAGTGCGCATTATAGCGCATCATTGTGCGATTACAGCGCACTTCTTCCGACACTATGCATAACGTATACTGCTGGTAACCGCAAGTCAGTCCCATCTGTATTTTTATCAATTTTTAGTTATCACCATTATTCAGTTTATCTTTTTATGTTTTTTTGAGCTGTGCTATTAAAAAAGGGTGGTTTGTTCAAGAAAAAATAAAAACAATACAAAGTCAAATTGTCCCACAGCGAAAAGTAACCGCAAGTCAGTCCCACAAGGAAAAAAAATATGATTTCATTAAATACACTATAAAACAACGTAACAGTCTATGTATTTAGCCTTTCTTCTATTGAATTAAGAATGTTAGACAACATATCGCATCAAGATATTTGACTCAAGACATTTATTGATTCAAGTTGTCGGTAAACAGTTTTCATAGATCGAGATGACATTTATTTTTAAGCATATCTCAATCTACAAGTATCAGTCTCAAGTACCGTAAACTGCCAGAATTCTGCGCATTTAGCCAACATTGCGAACTCCCCAATTGAAACCTAATTAATGCTCAATTCCATTTAAATCATAATTACCTATATAATTTATAGTTATACAAAAATTTCAAATTCACCTAATGAGACGTTGAAAAAAAAAAATACATGATATGTATGTTTCCCATATAAATGTAAGCGAGTCTGAATATCTGATATCTCGTGTCTTATATGTTCCGGATTATATAATCATACCAGCTGAAAAGCTTCAGTGAGCACCATAGCTCGAATCGTCTATCTGTATTGTGTATTTTATGGAGAGCCCAACTGAGATTAGAGCATATTAAAACTGCAGTTGGTGAACTCTCGAACACCACATTATTTTCAGAACTATTGTATTGATTTTGCACGGATAATATTTAACAGGGACTGCAGCAGCGAAAAAATATACATTCGGACAAAAATCACTGTAAAATCAAGATAAATCGTTAATTTTCTCAAAAGACACATCTTATTTTTTTTTTAATTTTGTGTGTGACGAAATTTGAACTTATGCCCTTAAAGCGGGTGCATAGATGGTAAAATGCTTGAAATTATTTTTGTTATTAACAAATTTGTTAATATATTCAAATTTCACATTTCTAAATAGAAGGGGCGACCCCGGCTTAGTGGTTATCATCCATACCTCTCACGCCAAAGTCACGAGTTCAAATCTCGCCCCCCCGGACAAGTCACGAATGACCCAAGAGCGTTAAAGTGACTATAATAATAATAAAAATTAAAATAGATTCTAAGTAGAATAGGGGTAAGAGGGGCATAGTGAGCATCCCGTGCACCAGCTTGAACTTCCGGCCGTTCGGAACAAATTGGTTGGTAGTAGGATCAATATCATAATGATATTGAACCTACTACCAGTTGATTTGTTTCATGCAGCTAGAGATCCAGGACCAAACTGTGGCATGCTCACTATGCTCCTCCTCCCCCTACCAATATTTGATTCTACGCATCTTTTTTAATGAGTTAGTGAATATCTACATTTTTCCTAAGTTCATCTGTTCTCAAGTTATTGCAAGTTTAAAAAACATATGATCCTTTATGTTGCAGATACTACCGTTATAATTGTTTTTATAAATTTATATTTTTTGGATCTTATTCGAATCAGCGAAGTTTAGTCGAATCTATAATTCTGTCACAAAATTTCCAAACTGCCACCTAAAATAAAGATGAACTTTCAGTGTCAACATTTCAAAGGAGCGTAATTGGAAGATTGCCGTAAAAGCTAAACGCAGATGTCGCCACTGCATGATGATGATGATGATGCAGACTGATGTGCATCTTTGACTTTTCCAGTTGAACTTTCATAAGATATATTCATTTCATTTCGCGGCTGCATCAATGCTGCATCGTAAATATGATGTAAACAGAAGTAAATTGCTCAATTACTCAAAATAAAGATGATTTGTAATCTTGTTATCACTTTTAAGACCATCTAGCACCATTTTATAGTATGGTGCGTGTTGAGTAAAGCAAGTTCCGTTGCGTTTTCCGTCGAAAATTGTGAGCATCAATTTTTTTTTTTTTTTTTTTTTAGTTCTTTATTAAGGAGATTTTTAGCCTATGGCTAGTTCATCTCCGAAAATGTGAGCATCAATATGTTTGCTTAGAAAAGGCCAAAATGAACATTTATTGAATATTGGCGTCCTATACAACCAATTCTCCATTACCACCAGCATGATACAACCTTTCCTAAGTAAATTCACTTAATTTCCACTTTCATCTTAGTGGAAATCGCACATATTCACCATTTTCCGAAAAATGCAGCTGCGCAGGAGGTAACCTCTCGATGTGGGTGCAAACTTGTTATGCATTATTTTCCATGAAAACATCTCCGATCCATACCGAAATAATAGCAATTAGTTTTCAAACACGTTTTCTTACACGATTCAAGCAAAAGTTTCCACGGGAAATTATTAGTTTTTCTTTATGGACCGATTTGCCCCAAAAATCGTCTGTCTTACTTGGAAAAATTGGAAACTATCCTCCTTCTAGTAGTTCTCACTTCGAAATGTAGGAGGCGAAAGCTTGGAAAAGTTGCACTGCAAGACGCCAATTGTTTTTGTAAACAATGGGTTTAGCCATCGATATATCGCTAATAAAAGCTCACACTTAAACAATAATGACACCAAAAGATAGAGGAAGGTTAACTTAGAGGGGTGAGCTTTTATTTGCGAGAAATCAATGATTGAAGCCATTGTTTACAAAAGCAATTATGGCTCTTTGAAATGGTAGCACTATTATGAGCATTGAGACTATTGAAGGAGTCATAGTATCAACGTGGTACGATAATCATATAATAAGGCAAATCTATAAAATCCGAATAGAATGGCAAACAGCGTTCATGCTAATCTCAAAAGCCACAAAGACGTGATAAGCTTAGCTCAAACATTAGCGAAACAAATGTCAAATAGCGAATTCGTTTATTATCGGGGTTAACACCAGTTCCAACCCAGTGCGAAACCGAACTTTTTGTCAGTGCGAACCTCAATCTGAGCTAGGTTTTCAGAAAACAAGCAGACCCAATCTTGATACCCGATCCAGGTTGGAACTGAATAATAAACGAATTCGCTAAAAGAAGAACAGAAATAGCTGGGCTAAATCACTTGAAGTAAGTAACGACAAATGTAATCAATTGAAATAAAACATAATTTTTACTACTGAGTGTTATGATTCCACACTGTTCATATATTGATCTTGTACCCATTTTTTTTTTCGTTAAGGCCACCTGTTATATTGGCCTAACATTCTTGTTATTGGTCATTATGTCTTAACCCTTTCTGCCCATGGATTTTTGGTGAAACAGACTTTGAAAACCAATATCTCGGAAGTATCTAAACACATTTACTTGTTTTTTTCCTAACTATAGTTACTGTATTACAAAGTGTTGGTGAGCTTTTAATGGAGGAACTAAGACAATTTATTTATTAAAAAATAATAAACGATGTAGGGGAAATTGATGTAATGTCGGTCTAAATGCCCATACATAAATTCAGCAATCGACTAAATTTTCAATAGCGACCAAAAATATCTATTAGTACCGTCTCAATAACGCGTTCAACTAGATAAAATTGATAAATAGCAGATTGGCCCAATCTTAGATCCATAGGCCAACATTAGAGCCACTTCCCCTACGTACAATTTTTATACGTCAAACTATAGCTTTCAATCTGTATTTTGCTAGAAAAATATTACATCGTAATTAAATTGCATAAATTTTTAAAAACTTGTCCTCCATTATTTGGAATACTTTTCTAGTAGTAGTGGTAGTTGCTTACTTTGGTTTTTTTAATATTGGAACGCATTTTTCTACTATTATAGGAACACTATCGCATCTATAGGTGCAAAGGAGTCAAAATCTTAAGGAAACTAAAATATTTTCCGTAATTTTTGGGCTAATTTTAAGTGAAAAATGCAAATCTGCTTTATTTTATAACCTTACACGGGTTCCGCTCAATATTCCGACACAACCCCCATATCGCAACTATAGGTACACCACTATTACTGGAACACCTACCCTATCATGTGACAATAGTTCCACAAACGTCGATTGAACTTTCATTTAGCCATTTCATAAAATCTAGACTAACATTTGAAAAGAGCGGAACTTCAAAATCACCATATTGAGTAAACTGCTTGCGAATGTTGACGACCTTAAAAATTAATCCCATTTCACGACTGGCACGACATTTTCTGATTTATTAGCTTGACATACAGTTAATAGTTTAATCTAACATGCATCACTTTTTGCTGTGAAATTGAGAAGAAAACTTTTGAAAACGCGTATCGACAAAAGGATATTTTATTGATTTGTTCACGGAGGGGCCTCCCTTAGTTCAGTCGGTAAAGGAACAGCTACAAAGCAAGACCATGCTGGAGGTGGCTGGGTTTGATTTCCGGTCCGGTATAGGAATTTTTCGGGTTGGAAAATTTCTCAACTTTCCTGGGCATATAGAGTATGATTGTACTTGCCACACAATTATACTATAATGCAAAAATGGTACAGCCATCGAAAGTGCATCTAGAACACGTAATAAGCTAAAATGCGATAAGCATTAAGCTTGAAATGCGAAGAAGAAGAAGATTTGTTCACGGTGAATTTTGTTTACTCGATAGGAAGAAAATATCTGGAGCAAATAGTCAAAAGGTCGTAACTGCTGTCGTAAATTAACAGCACCATCTGGTGGTGGTGGTACTATTTTGCGTCGGCGAGCCAGCAGTTTGACAAATTGACGTTTGAAACCATTGTTTACAAAAGCAGTTACGACCTTTTGTTTATTTGCTCAAGCCAATCTAGCGCGCTACCTTACACCTACTCTGGCCTGTTGCTGGATTCCTAACTAATGATCACATCGAGTCATTTTCATTTACAACACTGCACGGGTCGCACTTTATCCGTAAATACTTTCACCATTCACCTGTAATATTCAAAACTCCCACCAACAACGTTTGCAAACGTTCTACAACTATTCCTATATGCCACAGCCAACAAAAGTAAACGTCGTCATCACCAAACTGCTAGACACCAGTCGAAACAGGGTCCAAATCCGTCATCGTTCCCATTCAGCGTGAAGAAAAAGCTCCGCATACACCATATGATTCGATCTATGACTGGCTCTAGCAGTGCCACAAGATTGAATCACGCGCGAATATTTGTTCCTCGTTTCATTCATTTTCTACTTCCGACGACGACAATGTCCAAGATACGTAATGTTTTTGCTTGCTACCGTGGAAAAGAGCCACTGCGCTCTGATGAAATAACCTCAAATTTTCAAAACCCAATAAGAAAAAAATAATAATTTGCCAAGACTCATACTCATGTTGAACAGAAGCGAAGGTACAGTCACCAACACCAGCGAAGTAAAGCAGATTGGAACACACACTGAAGGAAATTCGGTCTTGGGAAATGTGTGTATATGTAGCATTAGGCGAGCGCGCGCGAGACTACTCGTGAGAGACTATTGCCATATTATCTGCGAGGCCTCAAATACAAGGAACGAAGACGCATATCGAAGCACATAGTTCTGTGAATATCGCACATTTTCACCTTAAAACACACTACGACCTCCTCTTGTTGCCAATGTTATGTTTTGTACATGGGAGGAACAGATAGTGCCGCAAAAAGAGTAATTCCTCGTTGGCTATGGTTTCGTGCAATGATCACTACTGCGTTTATACGGTTATTAATACACAAGTACAGTTTTCGTCAGCTCTCTGTGTATATTTTATAATAACTTACATAAAAGGGGCCCCCCTTAACACGAAGCTTGTATCAGTTCGCGACTGGCTGAACTGAACTTGTTTTCTTTCATTTTTTTTTCCTCTCTGCTTCACCATCACCAGCCAGCGGTCGAAGTCATCGCGCGCTGTTGATGTTGTGTTTCTCATTTTCATGTGCCTCATCACAGTAGGCAGTGTGTAGTATGATCATCATCGACTACTGCCAGCAGTCGGCGGAGTGGCTCGACATTGGTCTCTTTTTTTCGGTTTTGGAAGTTATTTTAGCTATATTCTGCCGATGCCTAAAATGCCAGTGAGCGCAAACCCCCCGACGACGCTTGAATCCAGGGTATTGGGTTGGACGGCGGAGGGGTTGGCACGTACACACATTTTGGGTGGTTGGATGCGAAGATGGTTCCAAACATTACGTACAGTCACTGAATATGCACAGTGGGGAAATTTTCGAGGTTTTATGGTTTTTCGGATAAAAAAAAATGCTGATTATGCATCAATTTTAACATGAGGATTTTTATCAGTGTCTTGTAATTCAATTTTCGTCACCGAAGACAAGACAGGACATCTGGCTTTTTTATTTTTCGCAAGTTCTTCAATCGCAGTCCTTGCTGAATATCCGTGCTAAATCAATACATACAGTAAACATTTAAAACAAAATAACATGAAAATCATAAACTGGATCCAAATATATACCCCAGTCCTTCACAAACAACTCAAAGTTGAGGAGATTAAAAAAACTACAAAAATTGCATTTGTTTGATACATAACTACTGTTACGTAGCGCTGTGATAGTCAAAATAGTATTCATTTGCTTCTTTTTGACGAAATAGAAGAATCCTTTCCATGAATACACTAACTATGTAAACCCCAGCAACCTGTTTTACCTGGAATAATTCAATGTTACCTTCGATTGAAATTCCTTAGTTAAGTTGTGACGGAACCAAACAAATACATGACTTTTGTGCAAACTGTGCTTGTTATCTTTAAAGTTCCTCAAATTTGTCAAAGATGCATAATACCGTAGCGATTTCCTATGAACCTACCATTGAAAGTTGCACACAGTCTCCGCACAGTATTCTGCTCCACACAAATTTCTTCCCAATCATATTTTTCTCATTTATTTACTTCACATTGGATATTTTACCCACTGTGCCACGCAGTGCGTGGATTCGTCTGGTTGTTTTCTTGTTTGGAGAACATATTGGCATTTTTGGAGGGCTTTTCGTTCATTTGCTAATGATGTGTGTTGTTTGTTGCTGTCGTGCGCGCCGCACACACAAAGAGATACGTTACCCTTGGACCGATCGACCGACGATAAGGGGGTTGATGGGGTGGGTTGCCGTGGAGCACAGGGTGTCAATGATTAGAAGAGACGCAATCGCATATTGGCATAGCAGCGTGCGTCGCGTGAGTGCCGAGTTAGATCGCTCCTTTGTGCGTCGCGAGATTTTCGTCTTTGAGGCAAGTCGATGCCAACGCTTTTGATCGATGCTCAGCAGTTTTTATAAAACGACGAATTTTGGCGAGAATTTTTCGTATGAAAGGTGCACGCCTTAAGTTGTGGAAAATCCTGCAGAGAAAGTTTGTTCCCCGTGTGTAGAGAGAATGGAAGAAAGAGTAAGGAAAATGATGAACTCCGAGGAGACCGAGATAATGAAATTGTGCAACTTTATTTTTAATACACAAGGTAAAATAATAAACACCAAAACCGGACAGAAGAAGAACACGAGTGAAAATACCGGTTCAATAAATAACACTTGTGTGAGGCGAGCTGGTTTTGCCTCTACCAGATTGCGCTGTGTGAAGTTCTTCACTATTCAACGTGTATTAGCTCTCCTGTAGTGTGTCGATTGTACGTTATGACCGAACGAAGATGTGGTTGTTTTTGTTATTGTAGGACAACGACGTCGTTGCCGTCGTCAGTCGGGGTAGTGCAAGGCGCGCGATGTCAAGATTTTAAAAAAGGCATTGAAGATTCCGGTAAAGTTTTGCTCCCGCTTTGGAAGTGAAATTTTACTGCACTCTTCTACGTGATGCTTCGTCTCGTTTTGTTCCTCGCTGCAGCAGCAGAGAGAGAGAGAGAGAGATATGGTGGTGGTGGCATTTTTTTCTTATTGATGCAATTGCGGGGCGAGTGCAAAAGTAGGCAAAAACATAGCAGGCTTATCGAGGTGCCGGAAAAAGGAGGAGACACTCTTTGTAACCTCCTCAGTCCTCACACCGGTGCAGAGAATGTGTACCAGCCTACTATATAGGCACAAAATGCCACGAAAGCGCGCATGCTCGGATCTCGAAAGCTATTATCGATCGATACCATTAAACAGATGTTTTCACCAGTAACACTAGCTAGACACGCACACAAACAATCGAATTTCCAGCTTCTACCCCTCCTTCATAACATCACAAACTCCTTATCTAAAAATGTAGAACAAAGAACTTTTCATCTAATATCAGTTTTTCCTGTATCTCTTCTCGTCCGCAGCTAATCAGAACCAAATCAATCGGTTAAGCAACCGTGAGTAAGTGAGTGCAAAGAAGAAGGAAAAATTCTTATTTCAAACAAGAACCAGTGCAATCGAGCGTTAGTGAATGAAGTGAATTTTTGCCAGAATGCAGCCACGATGAAGCGTGGTCGTACGGAAGAGATTCAGTTCGGGCAGCCCCCTCGGGCGGGCGGGACTGCCCCACATCAGCGTCTGATTACGACAAGCCAACCGCATAATCCCGGGCCTACGATACAGTATCAGATATCATCGCCGAATGTTATAAAAACGACCACACCCGCCGAGGTTGTGGCCAATCTTAGCCAGTCTCAGCAACAACAACAACAACAACAACAGCAAGTTCAGCAACAGCAGCAAACAGTGACCCAACAAACCCAGCAACAGCAGTCGCAGGTTCCTCAACAGGGACCACCACCGTCCCAACAGCAAACCAGCGTTCAGTACACGACGACATGTAAGTTTCAACGGTAAAGCATTTAATAGAATCCTCAATTTTCTGATCTGTTCCCGAAACTTCAATGAATTTGTTGTGGGGGCCATCAGGCCGATAAAAAATAAGTCGGTTTGAAATAACGTAGTCAGGTCTATTTTTCACACAGAGAGCGCTGATTCAGTGGTAGGAAGTAATACAAATCTCCATACATAAATTTGGAACAGTGGAAATAATACGCTTTTGAAGCATATTCAGCTCAAAAAAAAAGTGAATGATAATTTAAAGAAATCATAAAATGTCATCGTCGTTCAGTTTTACATGGTATTTATTGTTAAACAAGCTTCATTTAATAAAATATGTTTTCTACCATACATTTTTATCCGCTTACAACCAAGTCCCAAATAGCCGAAAAATTATCAAATACGCGAGATAAAATTCTCTGTCACGAGTTCAATCTTGTTTGATGACTAGATGTATGATTTCTTATTTCCCTCTCACAGACATCAAATAGAGTACCTGGTACTGAAAAATGGTCAGTTTCCATATTTGTAAATTTAGATTCACATTCTAAGCCCCACCTTTTTTTGTATTGTATCGAGGTTTATTCACAAGTTCCTCGAAATCAAAACAAATGGGCGTGACCGGCAATGGTAATTGTCATGCTTTTCCTGTTCTGAACTTTGATTTGAGGACTATTCACTCCCAAATAGTTTTCCTTAGGCAATCAGAATAAGAACGTTAAGGTGATGCGATCCAGCGTCCACAAATCATAGACACTGTCACTTCGAGTTTTGTAGGGATTTCATCTTGGGCACTAATGCGATTTCAAGCATTAAATTTGCATGACCATTTTTGCTGTATCGCAGCAAACATGGGGAAGCACTTTTGTTATTGTATGTTTTCCAGTAGCAGATAATTGACCCCTGGAAAATGCTAAGTGGCACAAGAGCCATGACAGTTGCCAGTATGCGATCTACGAATTACTCCATTACAAACGCAACGCATTAGGGGATTTTACTATCGGACAAAATGGGCCGTAGGTTCACAGAATGCTACGAAATTTCGCTCATAGGTTGAACGAAACAAAAATTAATAAAAAAAAACTACAAGGGACAGCCCTATGGGGTTGTACGCAATGGCGACGTAGGACTACGCGGTCTTATATAATAAATCTTATTAATTAACTGCAGCAGCAGCTTGTGTTTTGTGTAGGAATAGGAATTTGAGTGGGGTTCTCTCTGTTTATATTCTTTAATATGACGCGCTTGACATAGATGGCCCACAGCGACTCACGAAGAGCTACTGATTCCGATCAATAGCGGTGCCGCTTCTTCCTCCTTCTATGAATGGTCATGTGGGCTGCAGCTCGCTGCTTGCAGGCAGCCTTTCGTTGTGAACTGGTGAACAAAACCACTCACCACACGGAGATTGAATAAACACCGTTTGGTGGGACCGGAAGGAATTCAACTTTGAAATCTGTGTTAGGGAAATCGCTTTTCGCAGGCAAGTGGTGATATTTTAATTATCATAGCAACAGTTGCACATAGGTGCAATTTTCAAAAGTGACATTTAAAAAAATGATATACTCCTAATTTTAACAGATTCGTAGAAAAAATTCCTATCGATTGGTGTATTCAGAATTAAAATCCATCATCTCTGGATCAAAATCAGATCACTTTCATATCACGACCGACTTTGGTTTTTGAAATTCCACACCCAATGTTGCCTTAAAGTACATGGTATGTTAGATTTAAACATATCTAGATAGAGCTGGAATTAGGCGTAACAGCTTTTGTAAATAATGAGATGATTTTCAGGAATTCAAGGTACGCCCACGTAAACCAACATTAACGTCGGGTAGAGGAAGTCTTACCCTACCTGATGGTGACCCGATTGATGACCTTGACCACCACACACGGTGATTGGAACTGAATCCGATCAACCGTTAGGGCCAACCTTAATAGCTAGTTGCTTGGGGGAGCCTTTCGTTTTGAAATGGAGAACACCATCACTCACCACACGGTGATTGAATAAACACCGTTTGGTGAGACTGGATGGAATTCAACTTTGAAATCTGTGTTAGGAAAATCGCTTTTCGCAGGCAATCGGTGATAATTTTAATTATCATAGCAACAGTTGTACATTCGTGCAATTTTCGATAGTGACATTTTGAAAAATGATACAAGTCTTAACTTTAACTTATGCGAACATTTCTGATCGATTGGTGATAAAATTATTAAAATTGGTCCAGGGGCAGCTGAGTAATTAACGTTCAATATCTTTCATAATTTTGTAACAGGTTCCATTTTCGGTTTTCACAAAGTGTACCCCCATATAGAAATCACAGACGTAGTCCTACGTCAAAAATATTCGAAGTTTTCGGATCTTCCCGTAAATCATGTACTTTGAAAATTCATGATTCACGAAACATATCTCCAATTCTCAGAGATTATCGTGGATTGTCTTCAGTCCTCAGAGCTATTTGGGTTTTCTGTTGCAGAGCTAGTGTTTTTTTCCAATTGAAGAATTTCCGTGAATTCTACAAACTGGTTTTCTAGTAAGTCAGAAAAGTTACTAAGTTATGGAAATGACCTTAGAGTTCAGAGAGTGGTTCGAAAACGATTGTAGTTGTTACATTTTAATTAATTTGGGATTCTGATATGAATATAGAATAAATAGAAGTTCTTGATCAACATAAAAGTGGTCTGGCCTCAATTTTTTTAAATACTTTTAGTCGTGAATGAAAGCTGAACAGCTGTTGGAGTAGGTTGAGTAATTTTCTTTTAATTCCGTTATGATTGTCTATATTTTGAGAGATACGTATATTTCGTTCTCTAACATATAGACTTCCTTAATACCAAGGACCAGACATCCAGACTCTTAAACACAGAACAGAAGGGGAAGTGCAAACAAATCGGTGAATCAAAACGTGGTTCGTTTTTCAACAAACGATGCGATGTGGTAGCGTTCCATACGGGCTTTTTCTATGCGCACTCACACTATCATAGCATGCTGCCTATCTTAACTGCAGGTAGAAGATACCCTCTACCGCTAGGTGCGAAGTGGCGACACTTCTAGTGGAGCCACTTTCTGATCCGAAGTTCCACTTCTGTTCTGTGCTCTAAATCTTAGTTAAGGGTTTCTATAACAATGTATTTATATCGGGAAAATGCGGGAATTAAAAAAGGAACTTAAGTGAAAATTCCATGACAATTGTGTAAAGGATACCTGGTCCTTTTCTAATGAATATTGAAAATAAGTTCTAAGAACAATTTCATGAGAAATCTGATGAGATTTTCAAAGAAATTCTGAGGTTATTGAATTCTGAGGAAATTCGATAAATGATTTCTCAAAAGAGTTCCCAGCGAAATTCTGTAAAAATACCAAGGGAACCGGAACCGAATTTGGAGGGTACAATTCCAAAGAAATTCTGTAGAGAGTTTGAAGGGAATTTCGAGGTTAATTCGAAGAGCATCTCAGAAATTTCGCTTCAGATTTACCAGTCAAAAAACTCTGGAGTAATCGTAGGAGGGAAGGTATCCGCAACGAAAAAGTCGTCAAACGATTCTCACATTGACGCCGAGGGTCACCAACAACTGTCAGCAGGACCATCCGTTTCTGTAGCCGTGGAACACGGTAGTACTGATGATGTCGGACACAGAGCAGATCTCAGACGTTTCAGGTTCAGGCACACCGATGCTGCGAGCGTAGCATTCAGCATTGAAAATCTTCGAGATTAGTACTAGCGCCGCCGGATCCGACAACATCCCTATCTCCTTCGTTAAAATGCTGTGTCCCTTCACCCTACCCCACTTAGTGAACCTGTTTACGAAATAATTGATGCAAGAAGCTTCCCCGCTAAAGGGTGTCCACGATGAAATTGCCACACACAAAATTGATTCGCAAAATTCGAGTTTTCATCCGATTGCCATCAAATTTTCAGGGATTGAGAAATAACTATTAAACTTCATTTTACCATTTTACTCGTATTTTATTTACAGTCCATACGCAAATGCCCGCACCTTGGCCTTAACCCCGGCCATAACATTCTGCACAACCTGTGAATCAACCGTTTTTTGCATGTAAACCCATACTTTCTTCAGTTCCTCGACTGTCTTCACTACCTTAGGTCGTTTAAGAAGGTGCTGCTTCATAATCGCCCAGTACTTCTCGATGGGGCGGAGCTCCGGAGTGTTGGGAGGGTTGAACATTTTCGGCACGAAATTGACCTTATTGTCCGCATACCACTTCAGCACGTCCTTGGAGTAGTGGCATGAGGCCAAATCCGGCCAGAAGATTGTTGGGACGTTGTGGGCCTTCAGGAGAGGAAGCAGCCGCTTCTGGAGGCACTCTTTTATGTACACCTGTCCGTTCATCGTGTCCTGGGTCACGAAAGGTGCACTCCGCTTCCCGCACGTGCAGATGGCTTGCCAAACCAGGAATTTCTTCGCAAATTTGGACATCTTCTGAGTGCGGACATGCTCCGGAACGCTGAACTTATCCTTGGCCGTGAAAAACAGGTTGCCGGGGATCTGTTTGAAGTCGGCCTTCACATATGTTTCGTCGTCCATGATGCAGCATTCAACTTTCGTCAGCATGTTGAGGTACAACTTCCTGGCACGGGTTTTGGCGGACTTGTTCTGCTTCTCGTCGTGATTAGGGACCTTTTGTACCTTGAACGTTTGAAGCCCAGCCTTAGTTTTGGCCTTCTGGACAAAACTTCGGCTTAGGTGCAGCTTCTTAGCCACATCCCTAACGGAGGCGTTCGGATTTCGGTTGAAGGCCCCAACTACGCGGTTGTGATTTTTGGTGTTGTACGGAATACTTTTTCCTTCACTTCTGGGCTTCCGATCGGTGGTCAACCGTTCCTCGAACCGCTTAATCACTCGCGACACCGTGGAATTCGCGATTCCCAACGTTTTAGCGATGGAACGATGCGAGAGATCCTTGTTCTCGTGATGAATGCGCAAGATTTTATCACGCACGAGCTGTTCTTTCGACTCCATTTCCGCGAGTTTTGATCACAGGACTTTAAAATTTGCAGGATGTAAATAATGCACTATGAACTAAATCCACCCAAATTTTCATTAAATTCTACCCAACGGTTAAAAAGTTAGAGCAATTTCATAGTGTGGCAATTTCATCGTGGACACCCTTTATATGGAAAAGGAAAAGAGCTATCGTCACACGACTGCCTAAAACATCCAAGTTGGATGATCCAACACATCTGAAGTGAAAGACTTAAGGCCCATCAACGTGCTACCGGCAATCTCGAAGGTTCTGGAGAAAATTCTACTTGTCCAAGTGTTTCCTACAAGCAACCGACCCTCATCTTCTTGCCAAACTTCAGTCCGGCTACAGAGCACTCCATAGTACCACACCAGCAATGACGAAGGTTGTACATGATATTTACAACAACTTAGATAACAACTTTTGTACTGAGATGCTTCTTGTGAACTTTTCTTCGGCCTTCAACTGTGTGAAGCACACTAAGTTGCAGCAAAAACTTCGTGCGGAGTTTGGTTTCGACGACTTAGTTCAGCTTAACGAATCCTTCCTTGGGAACAGGAGCCAGGTTGTTAGACATGGAAATTGAATATCCGCAGATAGAAGACTCTTCGCGGTACTCCCCAAGGGTTGTGTCTCAGCGCACTATTGTTCAGCATGTATATCAATATCCTACCTTCCAGGCTCAAATGTTAATAGGTACCACTTGTACACTGACGACCTTCAGTGTTACATAGCTGATCCTATCGAAGATACGGAAGATGGTGCACGCAAGCAGGTGTCAATAACTAACTGGGCAGTGGAGAACGGACTGTTTCCTAACTCAAGGAAAACGCAAGCGATAATATTCTGCAATAACGACCTGGTAATTCCGAGAGATGATATTATCTTCTGCGGTGGAACCAAGGTTCTCAATCTGGGCCTGAAATTGACCAATAACCTGAGGTGGAAAGAGCAGGTCAACGCAATAATTATCATGGCGTACAACACCCTGCGACCGTTTTGTCGTTTTGGGTCGGTGCTATCACAAGCAGTTCGTCTCAAGCTACTGCAAGCAATGATAATGCCAATGGTCACGTATTGTGACATAGTATACTACCCAGGTCTTACTCCTGCATTGAAAGAATTGCACAGGTGCTTCAAGTAATTCATTCGATTCGTGTTCAGGATGAATAGATTTGACACGACAGTAGCTATTCGCAATGCCATCGACGGATATGTTGCTTCCTCTACAAAGCATGGAACAGGAAACTACCCAAATACATCCTGGAACATCTTCAGCGAGGTCAAATGGAACGGCCGAGAACATACCAGCTACCAACGCACACGACGAGCAAGAAGAAGAGCGTTCTGATCTGTGGAACCCATGTGCAAACATCTGCGAATGTGCGAATACACTTGTGTACATCGATACACCGAGAGTGTATTGTATTAATTGTACAAGCTCAACATGGTACATGTTTTCGTGGAGACTGTCTACCTACGGGATTCCCTACTGGAACGAGCTGCCTATTGATAACAAAGACAAAACATCGATCAACTCATTCAAGTTATCACTGAGAAGACTAAACTAAACTAATTATAATGTACTCCACTGTCAGTTCTGATTCGATTATTCTTCATCTGTAATAAACTTTAAAAAAATGTTTCTTCCTTGACCTGATGTAAAGTGTTTGCATCAAGCCTACGTATAATTAATAAATTACAATTGCAAAGGAAAATTCAAGTGAAATTTCAAATGAGACAAGATAATTTTGAGCAGTAATTCAAGAGAATAATTCTGAGGTTCAGAATTATATGGGGAATTCAAGCGAATTTAAAATATAATTATAGAAGAAAGCTTCCGTTTGAAAGAATAGTTGAAAACTCGAAGATAATCTTAGAATTAATTCCATTTATTTTAAGGAGTGTCCTGCGAACTATTTCTCGATTGTTATAAAGAAATATTCAAAGGACTCCCAGAGAAAATCTCAAATTTATTTTAAAGGAATTCTTAAGAGAACTCTGTGAAGGGAAATGATTCTAAAGTTAATTCTTAATTCTTAAGTTCTGAGAGAATTTTCAAGTTGATATAGACTAATTTTGAAGACTTCTAATGCAGAAACAAATTCAAGATCCACGATTTTGCTGTCGTAGTAATGACCCATTTATATATACTACAATAGATCAAGTTACAGGTCGCAGTGGATTTATGTCCCGAACAGAGGAAAACAATGGACCGTATGAATAATAAGAGTTTACTTTCCCGTGCTTTTCTTACGGGAAAAGTATACGCTTTTATTCACACCTTTTTAATCAAGTTTCTGCTCAATCGCATTCGGTTTAAAGCTTAATTTAAATGCATATCGCACATCCGGGAAAATTTCAAAAATTCCGGAAAAAACGGGAAATTGCTAACCGGGATTTACTGATCACCAATACCGAGCCTTAACTAAGTAGCTTATCTGAGGACCTATATCTGAACATAAGTGGTGAGAATTGCACAATGAAGTTTAGATTTCGAATTGAAATTGAAAATTCGGTTATTATCAGCGTATGTCGATTTTCATACAAAATTGGCATGTTAAAACTTTGTTCCCTTATGATCAATTGAGCTGAAACCTTCTCCACAGAACTACAAATATGTTCAATTTTGCGATTAATTGTAGTTAATGTCCCTAATGTCGGCCCAAGTGTCCCTAATATTGGGCCCATACATAAATTTTGACATTTGTTGACAATGTATCACTAGTAACCAAAAATATCCATTTCTAGCGATCAGAATCATAAGGGCCTAACTGCGATGATCGATTTTCTCTTCGCATAACCACAGTTCAGTGAAACAAAATTCCGAAACTATTACAATAAAGTGTAGTGAAAGGTTGTATTAGCTTGCAAATGCAACATCAAACGCACCCAGAAATGTTAAATAATCCAGCCGAGTTATTAACAAAAGAGAAAATCGATGAAGAGAATCGATCATCGTAGTTAGGCCCTTAAGGTTCTGAACGCTAGATTTGTATTGTCCCGTCCCGATGATACATTAGGGGTATTCACAAAGCGCATCGTAAACGTATACACCTTCGTAAATGTGTAAACTTCCATTACATTCCAATTGACCCTGGTATTTTTACGATAGTGTATATGTTTACAATGCGCATAGTGAATACCCCTATTGTCCTACACTCCAAAAAATCTTCACGTTTAAGCTACGTGAAAAATCACGTAACCCCTTAAACACCCCACTTCAATCATTTTCACGTGCCGCATATCAATGTCAAATGGAATTTTGATCAAATTTACGTGATTTTCATGTCGGTTAATACTACGGGAATTTCACGTAAAAAGAATGTAATAAGCATGTACACTCTACAAAGTATACACGCGTTCAACCTACGTGAAAAATCAAGTAGCCATTTCGATTACTTCAACTTCCATTTTTACATGATGGTAGTAAAATTGACAAACATACCATGTAATGTTCACTGGAGCTGATGATGAAAGTACTTACGTGAAATGGGTTTACGTGATTTACATGTATGAAAAAGTTATTCAATATGGCGTCGGCTTCATTAGACGAAGGGTAGCTCTCAGTTTTAGATTTCCTAACGCTAACACTGCATAAACTAGAAGGTGTTTTTATACTATTTTACATCATTCGAAGACCGTGCCAATAATTGTATTTATTTAGATTTTAGAGGCTGGAAACAATATCATAACTCTGAATAAGACAGCGCAAACAGATATTGCATCAGAATGGTTCTGATCAAATATTTGAGGCAACGAAATGTTCAGTGTTAATTTTTTAATGGCAATAGAGAAATGCTTGACGTTTCATTAAAAAAAAATCTAAAAATGTTTAAATATTATTTTCTTTGTATTTTTGGATCCTGTAAACGTTGCTTCCAGATCACGTAAACATTACGTGATAATTCATTTCAATATTAGTAAAAATCACGGAACGTAAACGTAATATAAACCAAAAATGTCAGTAAATATCATTTCAAAATCACGTAAACATTGCGTGAAAATCTATTCCAAGTTAAGTGGAAATCACGTAAAATTTACCGTACTATTCACGTTGACCACTAAATGGGAATATTTTTTGGCTACATGACATTAACGTAAATGTTACGTGAAAAGTAGTATGGACGAAAGCTACCTATGTTTTCACGTAGATCGGACGTGCATATTTTTTGGAGTGTACGAAGAAGTGTAGGACCGAAGATTTTTAACGATGGGCCCAATCTTTAGATCCATAGACCAACATTAGAGCCATTTTTCCTATTTCAAAATTCAACAATTTACTTTCGAATTCAGGAGCTCGTGGGGTCCATTATTATCGATCAGACTACCGAAAATATCGGAATCCGGTAATTTCGCTAATCGGGTCAGTAATGGAGTTCGTGGGCTCCCGAATACGAAGCAAAATAGATTCAATTGACATAGCTTACTTTATTTATCACTCCCACTCACTTTAAACCACATTTTGATGTTAACATAAAAATACAAGCAGTAGCGAAATTACCGGTAAACAACCCTATAAAAGATGTGTTATCCGACGATGTTCTTTTCTAAAATCGTCCTCTTGAAAGTTTATTTAAAAAAATTTCAAATTTAGTCCATGTAAACAAACCACCACTGCCAACAACAAATCAGCAACTTGATGATGCAACTTCCTATTGTAACTTACACAATCACACTGATTCTAATGGCTTTCAATTGTCTCTTTCTCGAAAATAGCTTACACCACGGCAATCGGTGGTACCAATCTGGTGAAAACAACCCCCCATGGGCAGTCCACGGCCCCGCAGCCGGCCCAGCAGATCCATGTCGTGAACACGACCAGTCAGGTTCGTGGTCACAAAGGCACGACGAATGCTACCGCCGGTACAAATCAAGTGATAACCACCATGTCAGCTAATGTCATTTCGAGCGCACAGCCGCAACCGCCACCACCGCCTCCACCACAGGGCCAGGCTCAGTTCCAGCGGTTAAAAGTCGAGGATGCACTCAGTTATCTCGATCAGGTTAAGTTTCGCTTTGGCAATCAACCTCAGGTTTACAACGATTTCCTGGACATCATGAAAGAGTTCAAATCCCAGAGCATCGATACGCCCGGTGTCATACAGCGGGTGTCAAATCTATTCAAGGGTCATCCCGAGTTGATTGTGGGATTCAATACCTTCCTACCGCCTGGATACAAGATAGAGGTACAGGCGAACGATCAAGGTTACGCCTTTCAAGTGTCTGTCTCAGTGCCATCGACGTCAGCCGGAACAGCAGTAGCCCCGCAGCCTTCTCCCCATAAGTACAATACCATTTTCCAAGGTGGCGGCCAAATCGTACAAACTGGAAATACAGCTGTCAATTTAATG
Source organism: Ochlerotatus camptorhynchus (assembly GCF_037179485.1). Lineage (NCBI taxonomy): Eukaryota > Metazoa > Arthropoda > Insecta > Diptera > Culicidae > Ochlerotatus > Ochlerotatus camptorhynchus. Next base: position 1,460,758 of record NW_027040598.1, on the reverse strand, counting down.
ACCTACGGTCACACGACCGGTTCGGTGCACACTACTCTCCAACCGGCGAGTACCACCCTACCAACGACGCAAAACTCCAATGTTAGTAGTATTGCAGCGATTCCTCAATCTCCGCAAAACTTTTCGAGGGATCGAGAACGTACGATCTCCGGAGGAAGTGGTGGACCTACCTTGCCACCGGGCAGTACTCCAGTGGGAACTGTTACTGCCACCGATCCTACTACCACAATCAGCAGTCAGCAACAAAATCTCCATCGAATGATCTCTCAAACAGTGATTCCTCATCCACCTCAGCAGCAACCAGCTCCACCGGAACCGACAGCAGCTGGAAACGCGCAACCGAGTCAACCGGTCGAATTCAATCATGCCATCACCTATGTCAATAAAATCAAAAACCGTTTCCACTCACAACCTGAAAAGTATAAGCGATTCTTGGAGATTCTGCACACCTATCAGAAGGAGCAGAAAATTCATAAGGAAGGTACCCAAGGCGGTTGCAATTCCGGTGCGAAACAGCTGACGGAAGCCGAAGTGTACACCCAGGTGGCAAAATTGTTCGATAATCAGGAGGATCTACTGAGAGAATTCGGTCAGTTTTTACCGGATGCGACTAGCCATGCACCGATGCATGTCAATAAGAATCACGGTCTGCACGAACAGGTGCAACCTCCTCCACCGCAACAAACGCACGGCAAGAAGATGTCCGGCAGTGTGATGAACGCAAGTGCAAAGCCATTCAACAGCTCGCATCAAGCTGGCATCGGACGTCTGCAGGACAGAGATTTTGGTCCGAGTGAGAAGGATTTCCCGAGCGGTGCGATGCCAGGTGGACGGGGTGGTAGTATGGGCATCGAGAAGGAACCAAGAAATCACGTAAGCAATCAGAAGTATGCGCACAGTACCCCCGGCATCCAGGGCAGTGGTCACGGAGGTGGTGGTAATGCAATCAAACGGTCACCGTCCTACTCGCAAGTTCCCTCGCATATGGGACACAATCTTTCATCACGGGATCGTGAGGGACCACCGATCAAGCGTCACAAACCGATCTGTAGGGACATAACGCTGGCCGAGGCTTCCAAATTTGGTACGTTGAATGATTATGCTTTCTTTGATAAGGTTCGGAAAGCATTGCGAAGTCCCGATGTTTATGAAAATTTCCTACGCTGTCTAACCTTGTTCAATCAAGAAATTGTGTCGAAATCAGAATTACAAACCTTGGTGACACCGTTTCTCAGCAGGTTTCCTGATCTGCTGAAGTGGTTCCAGGATTTCCTTGGTCCCTCGACGGTGCCCGAGTGTGTCCCGTTGGCAACGGCCCAGCGGCAAGATCGATCTCAAAGCGAACTGGCCACCGACATTGACTTGTCCACGTGCAAACGACTCGGCGCCAGCTACTGTGCTCTTCCGAAATCTCATGAAAATGTCAAATGCTCCGGCAGGACAGCGCTCTGCCGTGATGTGCTAAACGATACCTGGGTCTCATTCCCGACGTGGGCGGAGGATTCCACCTTCGTCACGTCGCGAAAAACGCAATACGAAGAGTTCATCTATCGCTGCGAGGATGAACGGTTCGAGCTGGATGTTGTGATAGAAACCAACAGTGCAACGATACGAGTGCTGGAGGGTGTCCAGAAGAAGCTGAGCCGTATGTCCCCGGATGAGGTCAGTAGATTTCGGCTGGACGAGTGTCTCGGGGGAACCTCACCGACGATACACCAACGGGCGTTGAAGCGCATCTACGGTGACAAAGCGGCTGATATTATCCAGGGATTGAAGAAGAATCCGGTGGTGGCCGTCCCTGTGGTGCTGCGGAGGTTGAAAGCCAAGGAGGAGGAATGGCGCGAAGCGCAAAAGGTATGTGTCATGATGTGGGGAAATTTAGGCGTAAACAGGATGTTTGCTTAAGCTTGTCGTTTCGTCTTTTGCAGGGTTTCAACAAGCAGTGGCGTGAGCAGAACGAAAAGTACTATCTTAAGTCCTTGGACCACCAGGGTATTAACTTTAAGCAGAACGACATCAAGGCGCTACGATCGAAAAGTTTGTTCAATGAAATTGAAACACTTTTTGATGAGGTGAGTTACATGAAGGTAACAGAAAAATCCACTTGCAAAGTCCGGAAATATATGCTTACTGATGTTCGTTTGTTTTGCCATTTTTAGCGTCACGAGCAAAATGAAGACGGCAGCTCCAACCCACTAACCAGTGGACCGCATTTGATTCTGCCCTACAAGGACAAAACGATACTGGACGATGCGGCCAATCTACTGATCCATCACGTGAAACGGCAAACCGGCATCCAGAAGCAGGAGAAGGCCCGAATCAAACACATCCTGCGGCAGTTTGTGCCGGATCTGTTCTTTGCCCCTCGTCAGCAGCTAAGCGACGATGAGCGGGAGGAAGGTAAGTTTTTTTTTCTATCCGTATCGTAGAACTGTGGTACTAATGATCTATTTGTTTTGATAGATGATAGAGATATGGATGTCGATCAGGAGCACGATGAAGAGAACAAATCTTCATCGAAGAATGGTAATAGTAAAAACAATGGTAGCAGCAATTCGACGAGTACAACAACAGGTGGAAACGGCAGCAGTAGTACCACCGACAAGGATGCCATTGCATCGGCCATAAAGGAGGAAACGCCAGACAGTACGACGAGTGGTTCCAAACCGACTGCGTTAACCACAGCAACCGGCAACAGTACATCAGAAGGAGGAACGATTCTAGCCAGTACGGCAGCAATCACCACCGCCCTTAGTCAGTCGGCAACCGGTGTCGATAGCAGTAGTACCACGACGGGCGCAAGTCGATCGTCCACGGAAGATAGTGGCAAAGAGAATCAGCCGGACAGTGCTATCAAGGTGGAGATTAAGCTGGAAAGTGATGCTGATCAGCTAGCTGCGAGCTCGACAGCACAGACGACGAACGCTGCTCAGTCGCAGCAGCAACAAGCAACGAACCCACCCCTACCAGCTCATGCCATCAGCAAACACTATGTGAGTCTATAGAGAAGCTTGTGATGTTGATTCGTTTGTATAACCGTTGATCTTTTTTTTTTGTTCACAGGAAGAAGCTTATACGCTGTTCTTCACCAACAACAACTGGTATCTGTTCCTGCGGTTACATGCAATCCTGTGCGAACGACTGCGAAGCATCTACGAGCGGGCGCAGATCATTGCCACCGAAGAGCGAATGTACCAAGGTACGCGAACCAATAGCACGGCCACGGCGTTGCGACTGAAGCCCAAGAGCGAAATCAAGGTCGAGGAATTCTATTCGACCTTCCTCGACATGCTAAAGAATGTGCTAGATGGTAACATGGAGGCAGGCAACTACGAGGACTCGCTTCGGGAGATGTTTGGCATCCATGCCTACATTGCATTTACGCTCGATAGGGTAAGTTTTTCTCATTCTTGAAAGAATTGGTTCGGGGATTTGAATAGTTTTTGATTGTTTCCTGTTAGGTTGTTCAAAACGCTGTACGACAGCTGCAGCATTGCGTAACGGAACGAGGTGCTCTGGAATGTGTAGAACTGTTCCAACTCGAGCAGCGCAAAGGTGGTGCCGGCGGACTCTGTCGCACTGCGAATCGTCGCGTTGCCCACGAACTGGCATACCAGCGGAAGGCGGAAGCAGCTCTCCAGGACGAAAACTGCTTCAAGGTTTACATAGTAAGTTTTTCACAGTTTTCTTTGCGGAAATAATCTGCAACAATTTCGTTTTTCTTTCGTAGTACAAAATCGATTGTAAAGTAACAATTGAACTGCTGGACACCGAATCCGAGGATACGGCGCAGAATTTCAACAATGCCCAGAACTACAGCAACTACGTTGACCGGTTGTCAAATCCGGCTGCCACCGGAACTGGCAGTGAAAGCGGTGTCAGTATAACTGGAGCCGGAGCGACCAACGTGGAGATCAAAACCGAGAAACCGGACGACGAATTGGTAAGTAGTGGTTAGATGGTATTCCCCCTTGGTTTCCTACTGTTATTTCTCTTTGTTTGCACACTATACTGACAGTGGAGTGTCGCACAGTATACGACCAAATCGAGACTATCCTCTATTTACACTTGTCTACTGTAAATAACTGCATCTTTTTTCGATTTTCGTTTCATTTTCGTTTGAGTTTTTTGGTTTCAGTTTTCCATCGTTTCAAGATTAACACAAGTTTTGTTTCTTCCTTATCCGACTTTGGGTCCACACATGTTCAGTTCCGTGCGTTAGCTATTTCAGTTGTTACCGTCCGAAACGGATCGTACCTACATATTTTTTCCGTTAGTACTCAGAACATAATCCACTAACTTGAGCTTTCTCTTCACATCAATCTTTTTTTTTCTCCGTGCCAGGTCAAACAAGAATGAATGAAAGAATGTTTAAAGTGAACATACCCTCTCAATTTACAATGAATTGTAGAGAAACAATAGTGATAGACACTCCCATTGAGCTAGTTGAGCTTCATTAATAGCTGATGTCACACAAGATAAAAAAAAGGCGGAAAACAAATCTCTCGTGAAAATTGTAAATAACACTAGAATTGATTTAGAAAGAAAGCGCGTATCCGCAAACCGGTTTGAGACAACTAACCAAAACATCTGCTGAAGATAACTGTTATCACAAGCACGCGCACCTGTTACTATTTATAGATCCTAGAGTATTGCTAGCATTGACATTGACTAGACGCTTCACCCTAGCGCAGCGCGCGGTCGAGGACAAAGGGAAAAGCGTGAAAATTACTGAACTCTATAATAGGTATTGATTTTAACAAGCACTTTTCAATATCCATCTTGTAAATTATAAATGGTGTTTGCGCTAGAATTCATAACACGGAATCATTGTCAGCTTTTTCTTTCTGCATAATAATTAGGAGCAATAGAGTCGTAGTGGTTCAGAATCGCGTACAATTGACGTCGTCAGTTTAAATCTCTGTGTACAATAGAATTTCGCTTGTAGGAATATTTGCATCTGAATGTACCGATTTGCTTGGGGTGGGAAAGCCAATTAGTGTTTTGCATTTCACAATATGCGGGAGTGTAGCATAGATCAATGAGCCTCGGAAATTGCTCATCAGATTGTTGTGGTGTTGGTATGGGTTTAAAATGATCTCCAAAGGCGAGGAAGAGTTTGCTCAATTCGTCTCTTCCTTCACTATTTGTTGGAGGCCGCTAGAGGAGTAACGGTATTCGGCATTGTCTGTCTATCGTTATAGTCTTGCAAGTGGTGATCAGACTCCATTTGAAGCTTTGCCACCACGAGGATCTGCCCCTGCTGTGATGTTTTGCAATACTCAAGTCCAGCGTTTGCTTTGAATTTCTGTTGATTAGATTGCGAAATGTTTTGTAAACTTTCGAAGGTTGCGGTAGACTTATTAATCCCTGAATCTATGTCGCTTGTGGTCCCGCCATCTGATGCTATTTGGCTGTCAAGATATTCGAGAACCGTTTGCACCTCGTAGTGTTCGATAACAAGTCCAGAAAACTTCTATATCACGTTCAGTGAATCCAAACGGCGGCATCAGGGTGGTTTTAGTAGACTTTCAGTGTGGGCCGGGAGAACTTGAAAGATAGCTTTGGGGGGAAATTCACGTCAGATTTACTTTTCGAATCCTCTGAAAGTTCTTTTGAAAGTCTGTCCATCCGTGCTTATCCTGTAAGTCGTTCGAATTATTGAAGTTCACTGGACATGCCATCCAGTGAATTCAGACGACGATGTGGTTTCGGTAGACTTCCCGTGTGGATAGGGAGGACACTTTTGCACCGTAGAAACTACTCTTGTTGTTGTTGTTGTTGTTGTTTATTGAAAAATTCAACTGACAAATACTGTCTAAATGAATAAAACTTAAACTAAATAGTTACGGTCAACGGTACGGAAAAGGCCAAGTAGCCGATGACGAAACACGTCAGCTGATACATTGAAGTCGAACATATAAAAAAAGTTGTTGAATTGCCGGCTGATTGCTCGAATTGGCTCGTGTTGTGTATAATTCCGGCTCCGTGGTTCCAAAAACAGAAAGTCGCGTTGACGAAGAGACCTCTCAGGGGCATACATATTTAGTTGTGACAGCAGTGTTGGGCAGTCAATGTCACCTGTAAGCAGCTTTCCAGCGAACATAGCTTGAGCGACCGTCCGTCTCACCTCTAATGGCTCGATTCCCAGGAGACGGCAACGCTCCTCGTACGGTGGCAAGTTCGTTGGGTCACGCCAGTTGAGGAAACGAAGAGCATATCTCACAAACTTGCGTTGAACGGATTCAATTCTAGTGATCCAGCTAGCATGGAAAGGGCACCAAACAACTGAACTTGACTCCAATAAGGATCGCACAAGCGAGCAGTAAAGTGACCTGAGACATAGCGGGTCACGAAACTCGTCGGCAATTTTGAAAATAAAGCCCAATTGTCGATTAGCTCTGGAGATGATGTCATTGTAGTGGATTCTGAAAGTGAGTCTGCAGTCCAAGGTAACGCCGAGATCCTTTATGTGCTCTACACGAGCAAGACAGCGTCCGTAGAGAACATAGTCAAACATGATTGGTTCAATTTTTCGGTGATATGAAATAATGTTACATTTTTCTATGCTTAGACTCATCAAATTTCTTGAGCACCAGTCAGCAAAAATACCTAACATATTCTGGAGATCCCAGCAGTCCGAGAGGCTTTTAATAATTTTGTAGATTTTCGTATCGTCTGCATAGAAAACGCGGCATCCAAATGGTATCAGCAAGGCGACATCGTTTAAAAAGATCGAAAATAGTAGCGGTCCTAGGTTACTGCCTTGCGGGACTCCCGAGTTGTTTGAGAAAACATCCGATTCCGACGCGCCAATCTTGACATGTACATAGCGATTCACCAAGTAAGATCTGAACCAATCCACAGCAGTTGACGAGATGCCAAGTATCTCCAGCTTGGCCAGCAGGATATTATGGTCCACCGTGTCAAATGCAGCTTTTAGATCCATATACGCAGTATCGACTCTTAAATGGTTCCCAAAATATTTGAAAATTTTAAATTAATTGAAACACGTAGCTACTTAGACCCGTGTTTCTCTTGTTGGAGGAACGTAGCGACGGGCAAGTGAAAATAGTTGAAATTTTCTAAATTATACTTAGGACTGTCCAGTTGACAGTTTTTGGAAATTTTAGATCTCCCTCCTCCTGCGTATAAAATCATTAGGGTTTGTAAATAAATTGTTTCAAGCTTGCTCTGAGTTCACTTGACTTACCTTTTTGGTTCTCTAAGGGGCTTATTACGGATGTCACTTCACGGTGAAAACTTGTCACGGTGAAGTGATTCCCATTTGATTTGTACGGTAATCACGGCTCTTATTCTGAGTATCACTTGCTTATCACCGTGTAGTGACACCCGTAATAAGGCCCTAAGTCTTTATAGCTTCTGGAATTGTTCCTGCCCAAAGGGTCATTCTATTTAACGTAAGAGGTCTTTTCGTTCTCTGATTAGCCTGATCTGTCATTTTCAGTCATTTGATGGTTCTTCTCTTTTAGGAAAAGAGGGTGCCTGATGGGAGCCCCATGGCCAGTAAGTACATGTTTTAAGTATAATTGAGTTTTGTGATGTTATGGTCCGTGGGAACTGCATGGGTCGTCTGCGGTAGTTGTTGTTGGTGTCCTTGTTCAAGCAGTATTTTTTCTCCACTCAGATGGGTCGTGATCCTGTGTAGTGGTGTGGGTAGTGCATCGTAAGAGGGGTTTTTGTGTGTCGTCTAGGTAAAAGTCAGTGGTCGTAACGTGAGCCCAGGATTCTGATGCTTGTTGCCGTGGTGTCCATGACGAAGCATAGGAGAGCCACGGGTCGTTACACAGAGCATTTCAGGTGTTACTCGAAATGCCGTACAGATTACTTAGGCTTTTGTATTGTGGGCAGTCGCAGATCATGTTCTCTACCGCACACTAATTCAGGCCTCCGTTTTTCGGTCATTTTGGAACTACGGAACTGTTCAGTAAAAGTTTAAACATCGGTCGATTTCATTGATTTCGTACGTGTATAACGATGATTTGAAATTTTACTGACTTTTTCAGCTGTTCAAACCCCGTTCAAAACCGTTTAACGACTTCGGAGATCTAAATTCAGATTGCGGTTGTTAATAAAACTTGACGGAGCCGAAAGTCCTTTAAAATAATTCTACAATCTATGATAAACACTATTTCGAAGCAGTGTCGTTGGAGAGCCGTAAGGAGTTCTTCTGAAGTTTTCTGTTGTGACTTCCGCGTACATATCGCAAAATCCTCAAATCATGCAACCGTTCTTTCTTTATACTCTCCGTCCAGTTTACTACTACACCAAACTCGTAGAAGTATCGTGGAGCCCCGATAATCGGTGGCTGCTGTATTTGGGCATCGCTTGCTTTCTCTTCAAATTATTCCTTGATTTCCAGAGTCGTCACTTCCATTTGCACTGCTTCCTCCTCAAGCACATCTTCCTCTTCCTCGGTTATCTTGTCGTTGTTCAACCACCGACGAAGTTTAACGATGATTCTTCTCCCACCACACACGGTACGTACTATCTGTTGACTTTTCCAGCTGATTTTCCGGATCTTTGGGTTGGGGCAAAAATTCACCCGGTGCCCCTCCATCTTGCACAAGAAACGCATGTTTTTCATCGCGTCATCGAAAATGTTCCCTTTCCGATTAAGGAATGGAATCTCCTCCCGGTCCACAACTGTGGATATATCGAGGCCCAACTTGGTAGAAAATTTATCCCAGACGAAACGCTTAACCTTTCCGTATTTATCTAGCACCAACCTCTGGTGATAGATCGAACACTCGCATGTATTGAAGGTTGCTCTCCACGGACGACATCCACTTCCACCAACAAAACCGACAATTACTTGCTCCGGGAGCAGGAATGCATTACTGCATTGATTTTTCCGTCTTGAACTCAATAAAGATCGGTTTATCCGCTACGTTGCTTCCATTTCAACGGGATTCGCATCAGGCGCCTTGGCGAAACTGGCAATTTTGCCCATGGTGGGCTTCGCACTTCCATTGGGAAAGACAAATCCGATCGAGTTCTTCACTTCCATCATTTTGATTTTTTCTTCCAAAGGCGACAACAAAAGGCACCGATTGAGCTGCAGGTAGTGAACAAAGCACATCGAAACAATAGATGCTACCGCCTGTACGGACGATCGCGTGATACACGCTGAGAGTCATAATCTGTTGCAAACGAACTAATCGATCTCAGTGCTGTCGCTTCTCATTTATGGGAGGCACAGGTGACGTTCCATCTACCATTTCGATGAAGGACGTTCTTCTGCTGAATCAATTCCATGATCCCGTCAAGTTGCAGTTTTTGGTGTCTTGCACACATGGATTCGATCTGTTTACAGTCTGCAAACTCATCCGGAAGCCGCAAAATGATCCACTTGTTCATTGCCCGCGGAAAGCGAAGTTTAGTTGTGGATACCGTGTATGTTTGATGATCCACCGGGGATTTTAGGGCGGCAAGGTTAGAGAACACTCGTCCCGGATCCGTCCGTGTAACAGTGGAAGAAGTTGGCGTATTTGCTGTTAGGTAGTTATTCCCGCCAGAAATTCGCTTGAAATCTAAGGGTCTCCAAAGATCAGGTGAGTTCTAACCCCCTGGCTTCCTTCCAGTGGCCTTTAGTCACCAAGTTGGCGAAGTTCCTGAGATGTGTATGCTCCTACTCTAAGTAGGAGGTATATTGCATCGTTCATTCCAGAATCCTCTGGTCTTTGCAATAGGTCCATGAATGCTGGCAGAAAGGTAGAAGATTGAAGATCATTCAGGGTTCGTCCAGTGCTGCTAATTCTTAAATTCAATTGAACGTGCAAATAATTATCCACTGCTTCGTCAGCTAATGAAATCATGGAGTATCTTCAATTGTGAAAAGCATAAAACCATTCAATTTATTGTAATCTGCGGATAAACGAAACTCTGGTTGGCATTCCGACGAAAACCCTGAGTCAATGCCAACAATTTTATATAATGTACCAACCTGACGTTGATCCTATATTGACCCGACATTAGGTCAACACCACACGATACTGGTCCGACATAGCAGTTATATGTTTAATCGGGACGCTATTTTCTGGTTTTATACCACATTATCAATTGGAAGTTAACGTGGCTCAATTGATAGTAGGACACAGGTTCGCTTCGATTTTGAATGGTTCTGTTGGCTTTTGCGTTAAATTGAATCATTTGAACATTGGCAACACTGGATGTGTTACGTTATAGTCACATTGATTTGTAGTTCAGATATTTGTCAAATGAAGTCTGAGATTGTTTTCCCTTACTATACTCAGTTGGTTCAATTTCTTTGCCAATTTAGGGTGGACTTTTCCCATTTCTTTATGAAATGTAAAAAGAGCATTTGATTTCTACGAACCGTATAAAGTACGAGTTCTCGAGTTTACATCAAATTGGCGATATACTGCATTGCCGCCGTTACATTGTAGGCATCCTTGAGATTGTAAAAAGTGCGCAATTCAAATTCCAATGCAAGTGTAATTATTGACAGAAAAATGAAGATAAACAAAAAAACACTGCATACAATCGATTTATTCTTTCCATAGGGCAGTGCACACAGTTTTCCAGTTAGGCATAACCAACCCCCGTGTATTATATAAAACAACAGCTAAGCAAAAGTCTATATTCCTGATGAGAAAAAAAAGTGTGTTACTAGTATTATAATAGCAGAAGATTTTTAAAAACGAAATAAAGAAAATAAGCTCAATTGAAAACACAGAAATAAATTTGCATTTTCATTTGATTCGACGCGAGCATGCTACTACTACTACTACTACTATTACCCATGTATTTAGAGTTCGTATAAAGTGTGACAGGATAAACAGGAAACAGAGGATTCAGTAGGTATTGCTTAAATTCTAGTTACCACCCTTTATATTGTTCTTTTATTATTTCCATAAAAATGTAATTGTTTTTTTTTCCCCGAAAGGAGTACTTTTCAATCTACATCTTTTTGTCTATATTTTTTGTTGGCTGGTAATACGGTGTACTACAGTGGGGTTCTTAGATTTTCTGTCTGTGTTGAATTTATTTATTTTTTCTTGTAATATAGTATAATTTGTGCGTTCTCCACTCATCCAGTTCCGGATGTCGGCTGTGTATGCTTGTCTATACTTTCTTGTGCGGCTGAGTGGATAGCATCACACTCATATTAGTGTTTTTATACTTTTTGTCCATGATGTCTTCTATAACTACTCACATTCAGATTTTTTTTTAAATTACTTAAACGTATTTGTTCATATATTCGACTATATCTATTGAATAATCACCATGCAATCAAAACAAGTTAATATGTTACGAATTAGTTTTAAGTTTGACCTGGTACAGATAAAAACGGTTCAAGACTACTGGAGCAAATCGAACGTACCACAAATAAAATGACGATAAATAGCTACTATTAAAGTTTTCGAAAATAATGGATATAATATGCTTTATGTTTTTTTCTTTGCCCTGTCCTATTGCATAAGTTTTTTTATCGCTTCAATGTAGATTTTCCTGAAATGTATCTGCAAGTGCGCGGACAAGGAATCAACAGCATGACTTCATTTGCATGACTTAACTATCTCGATGTCTCCTCTACTATTCCGTTTCCAGTCGCCCGCTTAGTAATGGTTTTGATCTTTCTTTTTCTCTGTAGAATTTCATCAGCGGTAACCGGAAAGCACGGTTTCTGCATCGTAATGTGCGTCGATGTAAGGCGGCGAATCCAGCGCTGGTCGCAGATCTCCAAAAAGAAGTTACTCCCATTGATAACCAGGACTGCAAATCGCCACTCTCCTCCGGTGCAGGAACAACGACTACGACTGCTGGTGGTGGACAGAAGAACAACAATGCGTCTTCGGCCGCCGAAGGAGGAGGAGGACCAGGCACCAACAATAATAACAATAACAACAACAACAATAGTACGCTGAAAAAAGGCGACACAGAAGTTGCCGTTTGGAACCACAAAGGGAAAACGGCACAAGCACCCGAACGATTGCCTAGCAGCAACGGCGATCAGAGCTACTACGTGGATGATCGCGAGCAGTTTCGGCTGAACGTGAACAACTACAAGATCTGCTACGTACTGAACAAGCATCTCATTTTCTACAAGCGCAAGTCGCTACCGAGGGCGCGAGAGGTAAGTCAATATCTTCAGGGTCCATAGGGACGACGGCCTAACATTTGTCGAACGATTTCATTCTTCAGACACTGCTTTTTTTTTGTTAGTTTCCGACGTCTGGCACTTTGTGTAACTTTGTATGTTTTTGTCACAGACGCTAAAACATTTCCCGAATTACTTTTGTCACCTTCGCTTAAGCCTTGAACTAGGTTTAATAATATGGGTAAACCTGGTTTAAGATTTAAGCGGAGGTGAAAAAATGGGCCCTTAAAGTTACCCCCGAATTTTCTTGATATTCGATATTCAAAACCAGATTTAATGTAGTTGAAGATGCTAATTTCAAATAACAGACTAAAGTGGTAATTTTTATACGATAGATGAGGAGATGAAAGTTTAGTGTTGATAGTTCCGTTAGAGTACGGCAGTGTGAAAATTGTATATAGAGAGTAGAAAACGAGCAAGGACAACCTTTAGGAAGGTACAAATCGGGTTGATCATCTTTCTTTACCAGGCTTGGCTCACTACCCGAGCAAAGCTGAAGATCAAATTGAAATCAAAATTTGCTGTTATGATGTAACTTATTTTGAATACTCCAGTTGATCTCATTTTGGTTGACTTAACGGTTAACACAGCAAAAATGAGAGCAAAATTTTACACTGTTGAAGCAAACGGAAAACTAATCCTGCTTTCAATGAAATCAATTTGATTACTGATTTTGCATTCATAATGTTTAACTGAATACGGGCCTAGAGTAAATGGTTACCATTCATGTTTCTCAAGCTGAAAGACTTGGGCTCCAATCTCACCGCGGGCAAGTCACGAATGACCTAAAATGTGTTAAACAAATCAGATAAACGATAATCATTAGTTCAACGACAGATGAATTTCAATTAAATTTTAAACAAGACGTAAACAGCAGAACTTCAAGTTAAGTTGCTTTCATTTAAAACGTCTTGACTGCATAATGAAAGCACAATATGATATCAGACTTATCTCGCAACATTTGAAATCAAAATGAGTTTTCATTATGATAGGAACTGCACACTTTAATATCGATTTGCTTTCATTTTGTTAACCGACTTTGCTCGGGTAACGGGTACCCAGCAGTATGGAAGGAAAGCTTGGTAGTTCCCATCCCCGGAAGCCGGGGTAGCCACCCGTGAAGTCAGCAAGTTCCGTCCATTAGCGCTAACATGTTGTATGGCCAAAGTTCTAGAGCGTTTGAAAGCAACGCCTCGAAGCTAGAAATTTCCTTAATCACCGACAGTACGCTTTCCGACAAGGTTTCGGAACGTCCACCTATTTCGCAACCCTAGGGGAAGTTCTCAAGAACGCCTACGACAGTGGTCTGCACACCGAGATAGTATCGCTCGACATATCGAAGGCCTTCAACAGAACGTGGACGCCCCTCGTCCTTAAGCAACTAAAGACTGGACTCGGAAAAAATGAGACACACAAAAATGATAACCAAAAATTCATTTTAAATCGAATACTTCTCAAATTTTCAGGGATTAAATAACTATAATTAGCTATGTTTTGGCATAATTGATTGAATTTCCTCCCCCCAAGCTGAATGCTCGTACATTTCTCTTAACACTGCTCATGAGATCTTGGGCGAGGCTTTGCCCATCTTCCTTACACAATTTTTCCCAGTTTTTCTTCAAAGCTTCATCGGTTTTTAATGTTTTTTCCGCTTTTCTTCAACTTCTTCTTCATGATCGCCCAAAACTTTTCGATCGGACGAAGTTCTGGTGTATTTGGCGGGTTCGCCTCCTTCGGGACCACATTAACGCCCTTCGTTTCGTACCAATCAATTACAGGCTTGGCGTAATGGCACGAAGCGAGATCCGGCCAGAACAGCGTGGGACCACGGTGAGAGCGGAGGAAGGTAGATGTTATAATGATAATTATTACTTGTAAGTTACAAGAAGAGATTGTGAAGTATGTGTTTGACTCATAAAATCTGTCAATATTGCTTTCAGTGCTCACTCTGAGTGAACGCTCACGAATCATAAGATCGATGATTATGACGCTCTGAAAGCAAAATTGACAAATTTTATGAGTCAAACACATACTTTACACCCTCTTTTTGTTACTCACAAGTTCAACATTTCATTATATTATCTAATGATTTCATAATTCCGAAAAACATTTTTTTATAGCAAGTGAGTGGAAGCAACCCTGCTCTCGATAAATCTGCCCGTTTATGATGCCGGTACAACAGGTACTTCTTCGCGAATTTGTCCATCTTTCTCTGCCGGAACTTTTCCGGAACCTCCATGCGGGACGTACCGACAAAAAACTCGAGGCCGGGGATTTGTTTGGTGTCCGCCTTGATGTATGTCTCGTCGTCCATGACGAGACAGCCTAGCTTGACCAGCCTCTCACGGTACAGCTTCCGCGCACGCAATTTTGCCACCGTGTTTTGCTTGTCAGTCCGGTTTGGCGCCTTCCTGACCTTAAAAACACGTAGCCCAGCCCGCTTCATGGTCTGCTGGACGAACCACTTCGACGAATTGACCTTTTTGGTCACGTCTCGGGTGGAAAGGTTCGGGTTATTCTTAAAGTACTGCCTTATCTTCCACGCCTTCTCTGGGTATTCCGTTTTCGGTTTTCGGCCGCTTCCAGCGCGCCACTCGATGGTCTTCGTCTCCTGGGACATCTTCACAACGCGGCCGATTTTGCCGATCCATCTGTGCGACTGACCAGGATTATCGATCACCGCGCCCAAGATTTGCTGGCGTAGCTCTTCTTGTTTCGAATGCATCTTGAAAACTACTTGACAGATCCCGATAAAATTTTGCACACATATACATAACACTCTAAACTAGTATTACCCAAAATTCCATTAATTTTTACCCACGCGATAAAAAGTTACACCCAAAACAAAGTGTCGCATTTTTCCGAGTCCAGTCTTTAATCGACTGGGGTCTTAACGGACCCATCGTTCACTTCATCCAGAACTTCTTGTCCAACCGCTCATTCCGAGTCGCAGTCGGCAACACCAAATCCCGGCTTTTCCCCGAGGAAACGGGTTTCCCACAAGGATCGGTTATCGCCGTTCCCCTGTTCCTCGTGGCGATGAACGGAGTCTTTCGTCAACTACCAAAGAACATATTTGTGTTCGTCTACGCCGACGACATTCTCATCGTCACCACCGGACCCACGCCAGTACGTACAAGGATGAGAGCCCAAGCGGCAGGTGGGCCCACTCAGTAGGCTTTGAATTATCAGCCTCTAAAAGCATCAGGTGCCATGTCTGTCTCGACACAGAATTAGCGGACCACCGATCAAAATCGACGACCAGTCCATACCGCTGAAGAAGACCGTCCGAGTTCTGGGAGTTCTCGTTGACCGCAACTTTGAACAGCATTTCAGTGCAGTCAAGAAAAATTGCCGCAGCCGAGTGAATCTCATCCGGACAATTTCCCGACAGAATAGATCGAACAACCGCAGCATCCGTTTTCACGTGGCGAGTGCAATTATCGACAGTCGTCTTTTATACGGGTTGGAGATGACCTGCATCGCAACGGATAAGCTTTTAGCTACGTCCGGATTGTCTCTGGCCTGCTGCTATCGCAACCAAAGCCGCTGCTATCATCTCGAAGACATCCGGAAATCAAGGGTTCTTCCTCCTCGACGAGGGGAACAGACTCCTCCGCACGGCTGCCAACGAAGATCTCCCCCAGTGGCCAGGGTCCACTGGCATGGAGACAAATGCTGGCAAACACCATTACCGAAAATCGAAAGCCGGATTAAGGACAGGTTCAAAGCCGGAGACAATTCCGTGGCCATGAAAATGACTGTAGCTGAAATGTTAGGAGAAAAATAACCCACGCACACTCACCGATACACGGACGGATCTCGATCTCGGGCCGGGGTCGGTGTCAGTCTAGCCGGAAACATCACACCAACCAGCTGCAGCTTACCGCCGCAATGTTCTGTCTTCTCTGCTGCCATCTTCATCGCTGCTACAACGCTCTCCAACCGACCGATCCTGGTCCTCACGGATTCGCACAGCGTCATACAAGCCCTGACATCCGAGGCCCCGACTCATCGCTGGGTACAAGCGACGGGTTCCGGTGCACTGCGGAAGACCAGGCAACTCTAAGCTGACTTTCTGGCTAGGGCAGGACCATCTGCCCTTCGCTATACTAACGAAGTACCGTTACACGATGTCAAGCGCTGGATCGTGAACAAAGTACAGGAAGCTTGGGACGCAGAGTGGGCTCAAAACCGGTCCCTCTTCATCATCAGACGGATCAAAGGGACGACGAGGAAATTGACTGAACAGTTGAACCAGCGGGATCAGAAGATAGCGTCGCGTTTGAGGACCAAGATCTCGCACAATTTCGGTGGAACGCCGTTCCACAGGACTTGCATCGGTTGTAGAACTCCAGCCTCAATCGAGCACATTCTATGCGTATGCCCTCAGTATCAGAACCTGCGGAAATTCTACGGTCTTGCAAATAGCATACGCGACATGCTGGGTAATGATGATCCCTCCACACTGGCAGCAGTAATGCGTTTTTTAAAGGATGTTGCATTGTATTTTAAAGTTAAGTCTTTTTTTTAATTCCTATCGGCTGTTGGGACATCTCTGCCTGGTGCCCTCCCGGTTCCCCCGGTGTGGAGCTGTCTTATTCAGATTTTAATGTTGTGTCTTTAATAAGCTGTGTAAATATACGATCGAGCCAGGAACCAATTTTCGGTTGAAGTAAACACTGTAGCAAACAGCTCTGTTGGGGGTCCTCCTTCTGAGGCCCCACCTTTCATGGACGGGATGAACTAGCCTATGGCTAAAAATCTCAAAAATGAAGTCTAAAAAAAAAATCTCTCTTTACCAAACTCCCCCGTTGGAGAGGGATGGTTGAGGGGAAGGAAACGCCACTGCCAAAATTAACTTGGAACTCACATTTGCCCCGGGACTGTTTCTTAGAATTCCTCTGAATTCTCAAATGCCCTCACTTGGAATTTTCTTTGGAATTCTTTTGGAACTTTCTTATGAATCTCCCTGGAATGGTACTTAGAATTCTTTGGACATATGTGCAAAATTCCCTTTGAATTATTATCTTTGGATTCCTCCCGTAAACTGCTTAAAAACCTTTAAAAAAATCTCAAAAAATTCTCCTAGGAATTCTTTTGAAACTATCTTCAAACTAGCTTGATTTCAGCCAAAAAAAATCGAGCTGTTTGTCAGGATTAGATTTCCTTGGAATTATAATCGATATTTCCTGGAACCTCTCCTCAGATTTCTCTTTGATTGGTTGACATTTCAGATATTTTCAGCCGTATACAAGTTCGTTTCAGGAACAGAATTAGATGGTATCAAGGGTTCCTTGGCTTAGTATTACATAGTAAAGTGTTACATAGATTTATTTTTTAAGCATTAAAATTATGTTTATTTCTGTTGATTATGATAGTCCATTGATTTAACATTTTAGTTGATTAGCCTACCTGGCTCTTCATCTTTGTTTAATTTGATCTTATAATTTAATATTCGC
Source organism: Ochlerotatus camptorhynchus (assembly GCF_037179485.1). NCBI lineage: Eukaryota > Metazoa > Arthropoda > Insecta > Diptera > Culicidae > Ochlerotatus > Ochlerotatus camptorhynchus. Next base: position 1,443,151 of record NW_027040598.1, on the reverse strand, counting down.
GTTTTTTCAACTAGTTCACTGAATACCCCTTTGTGGGGGGGGGGGGGGGGGGGTTGTTTTGTTTGAATTGAAAAAAGTGAAAACCTACCTAACCTACTCCCTTTGTCCCGGCAAGCCAATTCCTTTGGCTGCGGAAATCGTACGACAAATCAATGCCATATTGCTGTCGACGCACTCAAGTTCTGTGTGATAACGACTAACGTTCCGAATTTTTCAGACTCATCCGGCCGTCACGAAAACCATGCACCAACGGTTCGATGCCTTCGTGCAGCGCTGGCTCGATCAGAATGTGAGTGACGCCCAGCGGGTGCAGTGCAACGAGTGGCTCCTCGGCACCCGGCTGGATCTGGTGAAGAACGTGACCGTAGTTAGGCAGAACAATGACCTCAGTCGGACGCCGTACATGCTCTACAATCGGTACAAAGTGGAAAAGGCCGACCATCTGTGAGTTGTGCAAAGTGGAAGTTGCAGCAAGTTTTAACGCCCGAGGCAGGATCCAACGTAATGCGAACGACAACTGCTGCAGCCCAGAAAGTATTAGACCGAGAGAAATACTTGATTTGATTCGAAAGCTAAACAAAAGCCACTTAGGCCACCATTCACTTGTTTGTAATTACTAGACGGTAAGCTTCCTTCCTTATGTTTTTCTTTCTCGTTTCTGAAGGAAAACCTCGTTTTATTGTAATTCATTTTTATTACATTGATTACTTAGGTAAGCAGAGTTTTTAACGCAAGAATAAAAAAATGAAAAACTACAAAAACTAAGCTGTAAGAGGATCATGTACAATTGAAAGTAGTTCACTGCTATACAAACCGCGATTAAGAGTTAATTAGCTAAAGTACGGTAAGCTAATTAGTCGTTAAGGAGAGAAACAGCAGCAGGTTGTTGAGTTCGTTTATTTAAAGCAAACATTAAAATGGTAACAATTGAAACATTTACAATTACACACATCCACACGTAGGGCTGTCCGGGAAAATCAGATTCACACAATAAATAAAAACAAACAAATGCGTACAGATTGTAGTTATTAGATGTTAAGAGAACCATCCAATTAACGTTTAACATGGACATTTTAACGCTAGGTTGTAGAACGCATCAGCGCTACTACAGCGGGGATAAGTGCAAATCTTCCTCTTGTGGTGGAAGATTTCGGCCAAAAACCAGGAAAGTAGTGTTATAGTACGATTCGTGTGTGATTTTTTTTTTTTAGCAAAAACAAGCGAAGGTAAATCTCAACTCTTTGCAGACTTTATTCAAACTTGGTTGCTCCGATTAATAATGATACATAGGTACTTGAGTGCTTGGTGTGGTATTCGTTGACGAATTTTGAAACTATATGACAGCTGAAAGGTTGAGGTTTTTTTTAGTATAAACAAAATATAATGGCATAAATTCTACAAGCTCCATTGTGATTGCAACTTCTTTGTGCTGCTGTGTACCTATTGTGCCATAGAGCAAGAATCCGAATTATAACATATCGGTTGCCTCGAAAACCGATGCTTTTACTGTGTGTGGTGATTAAAGCCGTTCAAAACGAAAGGTGTCGTTCCACCAATCAAAGCAATTATTAATTTGGATCATCCTTGGAAAATGTCAGTATTTTTCAAATTGTCAAATCGAAAATTCCTTACTTCGTCAAGGAATACCGCAACTACCAATTACAAGTGAAACCTTGCATACAACAACATACAAATCGGTCGGACAGTAGAATAAGTAAATAAGTTAGTTAAAAGCTATTTTCCACTGTGAATATAACAAGTAAGCATTACAAGAAAAATGAAAATATTTAAAAAAGGCAAACGCGTCAATAAATGTAAAGTTATTTGAAAATTTGCTGGTTGGGTAGATACCATTTGCTTATCCGAAATTCGACAACTTCTACACCGCTTATTTAGCTCCTTTTCTGCAGTGCATTCTCCTATGGGAGACCGAAATTGCAAACATGCGAAACCGAACTCACACGCCGCGCAGAATAGGCCAATCTATGACAACCAATTCAAAAAGTTTTGATACAGCAGTAAGAGAGGTAATTCCCCGATAGTTGTTTACGTCGCGTTTGCTTCCCTTTTTATGAACAGGAAACATATCCGCAGTCTTCCAGCAAGACGGAAAGAGAGAGCTGGAATATGCGGCGCAGTGGATCTAAAAGACAAGTGATGTTCTTTTTAAGAATAATCGACGGATCACCATCGGGTCCAGCCTTAGCTGAAGTCTTAAGCTTAGATGCTGCTCTATAAATCGTATCTGTAATGGCTTCGACCATGCTGAGCCTTTGGTTGACCAAAGGAACATTACTGGCCGCGGAAGTAATGAGATTAGCGGAGAGTTGCTCGTATTCAAACACACTAGCAAATTTGGCTGAGAGCAGGTTGCAAATGTCAGCAGTTTCACCATTAAAAATCATGGAAGAGGGTAAGCCGACTTCCCTGCGTTGCTCATTAACGACGATTTCGGGTGTGATTTTAGCCGCCGTTGAATCCTCCTTTGATAGCGTTGAAAACAGAGACGACTTAACCGCTTATAGAGATGTTCACGTCAGATTGTATTGGTGCGATATGTGAGAGCGTGTTAGTGAATATCCGAGGAAAATACATAACAAATCGATGTCAAACTCATTTTGACAGATCTACTTTCATACATCTTTTAGGTTAGCCTGAGGAAAATAATAAACAACTTTACACGGCGTTGCCCCCGCTAGTGTGCGTGCGTTAAACGTCACTAATCTCTACACTCGTGGTTGAGTCTGACATAGTAGCTTGTTTATAAAAATAGCCTTTTGATTATTAATCATGCTAGCAAAGCTGTTATTGTTTACCCAATTTAACAATTGAATTTTACAATACTATTCAAAACATATTCTATTTGGTGGGCGTTGGCCAACTTTGGATTTTTCAGATATAATCCTAAATAGGACCTAGATTATTTAATACTCTAGTAACCTCAAGTCCGTGCTCTGTCACAATGTTTCATTGTGATTAATCAACACTCAAAGGGGTAAAATATCAAATTTGGGGTGAATTTGAAAGAAAGGGAACTTGGAGTGTAGAGCGCACTGCCCACTGGACGATTCTGAAGCCTGGCCAAGTGAGTGGGGTATGGGTTTATTTAATTGAACGTCATTTCCAATGTATATATTGATACATTCAAACCATTGGCATTTGAGATAAGACAGAGATAGGATGCGGAGGGCCCGCTTAGGGGAAGCGTAACCCATGTTATGGTTTCCATTTATTAAATAGTTCAGATAGGCTGGAAATGACATGTTCATAGTGAGAAAATGTACCATATGGGGCCCGTTCACTGATCAAAATCAGATTCACATCGCTGCCCAACACTGTACACAAACATCATCCTCTGATCGAATGAAACCTCAGACCATTCAAAACAAAACACCGAAATCGCTTTTTCGAATGATAGCTGCAACCGGATGACGGTTGTTTTTAAATCAGATGATTTTCCTCTCGAATACAGGATGAAACTTGTTATGAGAAGGGATAGGGCCTTCAGTTGAAATGCTTAATGCTCTCTGCAGAATGACTGTCATACTAAATGGAAATGCATATGGTATTGGTTCAGCCCCATAACGCAAATCGTTCAAAACGATGATGTAAATAATTCATTCGAACGTCATTTCCTGATCTGAGCTGACAAACGAGGTAGAAGCATATGCATCGCTATCAGAGCTGTTACGAACATAGGTAAAGGATGAAAACCAATGTTTAACTAATTCGTGGTGAAGGAGGTTTTTGTATCCATAATGGAATGGCTTATTATGGCTATTAAGGATGGAATTGTAGATAATCAAATTATAAATCTAATTAAATGCACTTACATGTCACACTATTCTTAAATGTTTGTCCTCTGAGTGCCGTATGTTTTATAACTAATTTTCAAATGAAAATCATCCTGTATTTGGATGACAGTCATATGGATGTTCATCATCCGACGACGGATTCAACCATAAGAAAATCCTCCGAAATTCGAATGCATATTGTTAAAGGGCTCAAGCAATGCAATAATCATTCGAAGCATTGCGGATGTTTTGGTTCAGTGAAGAATAAGGGGATTGACGTTGACTTGTCAAGTTTTATTTTGAATTTGCGTTTTGCATTTAATACTCTAGTAAATCTCGCGTCCGTGCTCATTCACAACAGTGTGAGGTGTCAATACTCACTGGGTCATATGTCTTAAACGCTGTCCAGACTGAGCAGTTATAACATGTTATAACGGTTGTCAAATAATTGCAACACAGAAACCACCATCAAGAAAGCGCTATAACATGTTATAACTCTGTAGTCTGAACGTACTATTAGACCAGTTCCAGATTAGTTTGCTATTAATATCTTCTGCATCGCAGTTCACGATAGATTCCTAAATATGGGTTCTCTTTTCCGACCATAATAGTGTGAGGGAAGGGGGTGAGTTCTGGATCAACAATGGAGGGGGGCCCATCGGCATTTGTGGGCAGACCGTCCAAGGCCCATTCCTCACAGATCGGGGGCTGCTCACGCAGGCCAACACCATCCTCGTGTAGGTGGAAGTTTCCCCTATCCGTTGATGGTGTTGGTTTGCGTGGGTGGCCTTCGCTTTGTGAGTGGGGGGCTTTGGAGCGGTTTGTTTACAAGTGCTGATGGGCCCTTTTCTATTGTTGATCCAGAGTTAAACGTTGCGATATGAGAGCGAATAGAGGCAAATAAATAGGGAAGACAACACTGTGGGGAATGAGAAACCTTGATATTGAATAACCCCTCGGTGTATCCCTATTGCTAAACACCATCAGCCACAGGGCTACCCTAATAAAAAATAACCATAAACGAACGATAACCCAAATTATTGAACTATTCCATAAATGGTTTGGATGATACCCAGAACACGTCGTTAAGCAAATTAACCATACAATTTTTATTAGGGTACCAACAGATAACGCCAACTATCTGGCATCACGTCTGCTCGGGCCTCGATCGGTTTCCCGATAGATTCGGGCCTCGATTGTGCAGCGAAGTCAAGCACTCGCTCTTTCACTAGTCGACCGTTGAACGGGTAAGTCCTGCTTGCGAGATCTTGGACGATTCTCTTGTTGCGCCAATAAATAGTTCCAACAAACACCATGACCCAAATAAGTAACCAATGCATGCGGCTCACACTTAACTTGTTCTATTTCTTTATTTCTTCCTATCATGTACTAATATTAACTGCCTGAGGACAAATGGGAACACGACCAGAAGATCAATAGGAGAAAAAGAAAATTCGAACAAGAAAAGAAGAATTAAACTTGCACCGGCAAGAGGAAGCAGACAGAAAGGATCATGCCGGTTGGAGACAGCCAATGTATACTGGACGCAGTGATGGAAAAGTTCGCGAAAACTCACTATGACTCGCGAACTTTTCCCTTGGTTAACTTCGTGAAATATCGCGAACTTTTCCAACACTGACTGGACGAAGCTTGTATCTAGGAAAAGTCGTATGTGCAGGAAACCGTAAGTAGGATAAGAATCGTAAAAGGTGTGTGCTTGCTTGATAAGATCCTAACTTTACTTTAAATACACGGTAGGAATCGAATATCCATTTATGATTAAGTTTTTGCCCATTTTTAAGTGGGAGTGGCAATACTCATTGATGACTGCTTTATCGTACCCATTTATTAGTAACTGTTAGCAGCTAATGATTAATTGATTTACCTATTTTAGAATTACCAATACTTCACATCAGAACCTCATTTCCTTCAATTACTACTCCGTCGCAGCACACACCTTATATGGATCACTAACCTTTATTTAGTTTCAGCATTTTCGACATTATAATCAAAAGGTGAGTTTTAAAAGTATAATTACCATGCATATAGATAAGTTAATGTACCAGAACCTGGACGGACACGAGCCTCCCTCCCCTTGGCTAGTTTTTGCACCTTGCTGTTGGTGGGCGGGCTTAATTTCATGCTAGTGGAGTGTTGGAGACGGTAGGTTTATGGTCGGCGTTGCTGGCTCATGCCGCGATAGAATGGCGTCATGGGCAGGCAATGGGGATTACTAAGCTTCCCCTCTCTGATAAACCACTGCATGAGAGAACCAAAGATCTAGTCTAGCAGTGATAGTATCACACTTGTTACTCCTTTTATTGAGAGCCGCGTCGTAGTACGCTTACGTATAGGCACTGACGTTGGGTGTGATACTGGCGGGTTTTGCCGCAAATCACTCTTATTTTATTTATTTTTTACGATAGATTTATTTGGGTTTGCAAGGGAATTATACTATTGAAGTATTTCAGAAAGTGCCCATCGGTGCTCCTTCTATTTGCGTGACAAGCTTTCATTGTTGTTTTCATTGAGGTATTACTCAGGGAACAATGTTAAACACCATTTTGGACATGGTATTGTAAATAATCTTATATGTGCTTCATTTTGATTTGGGATAAGTGTTTGAACTATGGCTCGGGATTTCCACTGTGGTGTGCTTCTATTGTGACATACCCATATGTATTTTTGTGGTGCGACATAGTGGAAACGTGAGAGCGTAATTGGAACATATACCCTATATAATGTAAATATCAGCTAGGAAACTAACTTCAAAATGAAGCATTTTAGTCACATGAAGGTGTTACCTGGGTCGAACTAAGATATAATAAATAGGTATAGGCTTAAATCAAAAGTACTTGAAACACGTTTAATTTTAGATTACAAGCACAAGTGCAGGTACTTTATAAAGCATGGGTTATGATTGATTAGGTGAATTAGAGCTTTTAATAATTTATTAAATTAGACTAATGAGATATCATAATCATCAAATGAACTTAAATAAGAAACTTCAGAAAGTCTAATGACATTAAGTAGATTAACAAAAGAATTAGGATGCGGGGGGTCCGCTTAGGAGGCAACTAACCTTTAAAGTTGTAGAATAAATCTTCTTATTTAGGTTTGAACATTAACAAGAAAACGCAGGCAGACCAATACTATTAAGCAGATTAACAAGGAGAGGAATAGTTTAGGAAATAAGTAAAAGTAAAGGTATGTGACAATTAATAGCTTTTAAACTTTTGGAGGTATTGTATTCCCCTGAGTTTGTTGTACTCGATTACTATATAATTCTCTCAATACGCGAAATCTCTTATATATGCGGTTAAAGCATTTGAGTTAACTTATTTCTTAGTGTTCAAGTACTTACATTTGTTAGCAGCAGTCAATGCTAATCTATGAACTAAACCATACGTAAAATCGATCTTTCCTTATGTGGTATTGATGCATGTTTAACTTTTCGCGGCTGTCGGAATCAACGCGCCTACGTCTACGGAGCTTACGCAGAAGTGATTCGCAAATGCGGTAGAGCTCACCAAAAGTTTTTTTGAGCTTCTGTAGTATAGAATTTGTTCGTTACGGTCGCGAAATCTTGAAATGATTGATACGTGCGGTAAAATAACTAAATTGAAACAAAGCTCAACAGTAAAATAAGTAGAATATTTAGGGAGGAAACCAAAATTAATCAACTTGCCAACATAGGCTATCACATTTATTTTGGTGGCACTCTTTAAGTGATAATAAGTTGTTTTTTTTTCTCTACGGTTGTTTCGCGTGGCGTTCACAATTTGCGCGATTTTCGTATCTTACGTAATTTAGATGTTTAGGGTAAACGCTCCTATAGTTGCGGTACGTTAGAAGCGTTAGGTTCCTATAGTTGTGTATGGAGACTCCGTACACAACTATAGGAACCTAACGCTTCTAACGTACCGCAACTATAGGAGCGTTTCCCCTAGCTATAAACGGTTTCACTGACATGAGGTCGTTCCTTAAGCGGTGTTGGTACAGGTTAAACCTTTGCCGACTGTCGGATTCAACGCGCCTACGTCTACGGAGCTTACGCAGAAGTGATACGCAATTCGGTAAAGTTTGTCAAACGCTTTTGAGCTCATAGAATTTGTTCGGTGCGGTCGCGAAATCTTGAAATAATTGATACGTTCTTTAAATTAACTAATTTGATACAAAGCTCAGCAGTAAGTAAGTAGAATATCTATGGAGGAAACCAAAATTAATCAACTTGCCAACATAGGCTATCACATTTATTTTGGTGGCACTCTTTAAATGATAATAAGCCATTTTTCTCGCTTCGGTTGTCTCGCACGGCTTTCGGAATTCGCGCGGTTTTCGTAACTTACATAATTTAGATATTTCGTTCGAAACGGATTTACTTATTCAATCGGTTTACTACGCGGATGTATCTACGCGCACACGTCACAGCATTTTTTCTATAACTATCTTAAAACAATGCATACGGAATCCAGTGTTCAAGCGGCCAACATAGGCTAGTCCTTCTGCTGTATTGTCAAAGATAGAAGCAAAATTTATTCAAATGGGTCAAGTCTTGAAAACTAAGCTGTCACGCAGCTCCAGCTTGATACCCAATAAAAAAAAAAAAAAAAAAAGAACCTGGACGGACACGAGCCTACCCAGGGGAGGACCCGGATACGACCACACATGTGTGTCTAGAGTATCGCACGAGCTGACGAGTGCAACGGGAAGGACAGTAGGTGTATAGACTAGGGGGTTGGTCCCTAGATAAGCCTTCTTAGCGGAAGGCACAGCCTATGCACTGAACAATTACAATTACAATTACTATTCAAAACATATTCTATTTAGTGGTGGAGGAAGTTGCCTTTACTAACAAAAGATTTTTGTATCCATGATGGAATGGCTGTTACTGACTGGCTATTCAATGTGGAAATGTAACCATTCGAATTATAAATCTTATTTTAAGCATTTGCAACTAATCCTAAGTCTTAATTTTTTGTCCTCTGAATGATTTACAAGCTCAAGCTCAAGCTGAATGATTTACAGTCAATTTTCAAATAAATATCATCCTTTATTTGGATGATAGTCATATGGATGCTCATCAGTTGATCACGAATTAACCACTTCATTCGAGCAGTTAAAACGACGTTTACTACCACTCGAACTTTGAAATAAAACATTATTTTGAGATATTTTCGTCTAGAACTACGAGAAAAGTAGCCATCATTTGTGCGTTTCATAAAAAAATAGAAATTAGTTGGTCCAGTTTTGTGAAATCGCTGATTGAAAGTCACGCCAAAACTGATTGACAAAGTGGTCAATTCAACCATAATCATCCAAAATTTAAAAGCTGTTAAAGGGCTCGAGCAATGCAATAATCAAATCTAGACTAACATTTGGGGGACTTCTGCTCCAGAACAATACACTGTCCTTCAGTTCTGTAGGAAAAGTGAAAAATCGGTAGTTTTTAACCTTTCGTCTGTGAATCGGTAGGTATCCCGAAAATCGGTAGGTCTGGCCACCCTGCAGTAGATATCAGTGAAGTGTCATTCACGACTGACTCGCTCTCTCGTCTGCCAGGGAGGGTGAGCTCTTTTCGGGACGTTGCAGCCTCAACGTTATCTGGATCAAGGATGTTCTCCCATACCATGCTAGACACCCTAATAAACAAATACCATAAACGATCTGTATTCCGGATGGGTAAATATCCCACAAATGGTTTTGACACGTTGTTAAGCTCACTTTTATGGTTATTTTTATTAGGGCAATACATCTATGATGCTACGGTGGTCAGCTTTACGGAAGTCATAAGAAACCATAGTGCACAAGGAGCCGAGGAAATTAATGGAGCCCTGTCCTGTGTGCTCACGAAGCAGAGTTTCCAACTACGATCATTTTCGTAAACTAGGGGAAATGCAGGTAATGTCGGCCTAAGTGTCCCTAATTTGGGCCCATACATAAATTCAGTAATCGACTAAATTTTCAATAGCAACCAAAATATCCATTAGTAACGTCCCAATAACGCGTTCATCTAGTTAAAATTGATAAATCCCAATAACGCGTTCATTTCACTTATTTTTTTTTTTTTTTTTTTTTTTTTTTTTTTTTTTTTTTTTATGTTTTGTGCTAACGTAAGAACTACACGACATTCACAAGACGCGACGCGAGACAAGACACAACACTTATCGTTCTTACAACTTTAAAATTAATTAAAATTTACCTTACTGTCGACCGGTTTCGGGCGTGATGCTGCCCATCTACGGGACAATGTCCGACAGTCGGACATTGTCCCGTAGATGGGCAGCATCACGCCCGAAACCGGTCGACAGTAAGGTAAATTTTAATTAATTTTAAAGTTGTAAGAACGATAAGTGTTGTGTCTTGTCTCGCGTCGCGTCTTGTGAACGCGTTCATTTAGTTAAAATTGATAAATATTTTAGCGATGGGCCCAATCTTAGATCCATAGGCCAACATTAGAGACATTTCCCCATGGTTGAGAAAGCGTCGCTGCGCTGTAGTTGTCGAGAAGGCTCTAATAGCTCCTGCGTGGAATGTAGAGCTATCAGGATCTGGATACAACAGGAATCCGCTATGAGATGGACTCCACGAAACGCCTGGCAGATTGAAATCCCCAAAAATGAATATCTCATCAACTGGAGTGGCACTTTCGATCACTGTGAAAACTGACCGACAGTGAGTATCGATGAGTTCATTGTCCCGGACTCGATCAGGTGGAATGTTCAGAGCGCATAAAAATAGTGTGCGATCACCCAGATTGATGGCTGTCCAAACCTGCTCAACATAGTTCCATGAATCGTTCTCGATGGCCCTTGCCTCCAACCCGCCATGGACAGCTACAAGGAGACCTCCACCAGTAGATTTACGACTGTTGTTAGGATTCCGATCGCAACGAAAGACCGAAAGTTAGGACCGACGACTTGACTGGAAAGCGTTCGACAATCGAGCCACGTTTCGCACAGGACAATTACATCGTAGCAACAATCCAGGATGACGCTCCGAAATATATAATTTCCTGTTTAAAAACATGTTAGCAGAACAGATACCGTTTCTATTCCACCACCACCCAGGATATTTCGGATTCCAAGAAATACAAGTCAAACTCAATCCATTAGAAGCATTTAATTCATCATCATCCGTATCCGTACATTACACTTTGAATGTTTATGTCATTCATCAATATGCAGTAAACACAATAGGTATTCGTTAGAGGGCGAGAAATTTCAAATAAAATTCAAAAGCCAATAATCGTCACAAGGATAGCACAAAGCATTCGACACTCAACTTACTTCTTGTTTTTCTTCTTGCCACCGCTGGGAGCCGGCGCTGTCACTCCGGTTAGTTTAGTGAGTTTCTCCTTCAGTGCCAATAGCGCATTAACTTCCGGTTGCCAAACAGACTTGTCCGAACTGCCCTTCAGCGTACGTACCTTCTCGGCCTGTTTGGAAATTTCCGCTTCCAACGATTTGATCGCTTCCGGATCGGCTGGGCCCACTGCTGCCGGTGTGGCGTGGTCGCTTGTGATTGTGGTCGTACTCTCGGACGTTCTCGGCAGGTTTAGCGATAGGAGCTGTTTCTTCAACTCGAGCAGAATATTAACCTCCGGCTGCCAGACGCTCTTGTCCGCTCCGGTCGATTTGACCTTGCGTACCTTCGCTGCCTGTTCATCTACCGCCTTTTGGGCTTCCACTAGGGAAGTAAACAGCTTGTTTCCGGGTGCTTTTGCTGCTGGGGGTTTGGCTGGTTGTTGCTGGGCTCCAGCGTACTTTTTCTTCAGTTCGTCGATTTTCGTCTGATCGATTTTGTTGAATAGGACAGACGGTTTTCCGATCTTGTGACCACTGGGCAGTAGGATGCGCATATGCGGTTTGACTGCATCGATGTGACCAGCTGTGACGTTGAGCTGGGTGTAGAGGTTCCGTGCCGTTGATGGCATGAATGGGAAAATTAGAGTAGCTAGCAGGCATGACAGGTTACAGCACAGGCCGATGACGGTACCAGCGCGGGCCTTTTGATCGTCAGTTCCCTTGACCGAAACCCAGGGCTCTTCGGCTTGCATGAACTGGTTACCGTAGCGGGAGATGGTAAGCAAGTGACGTATACCATCTCGCATTCGAGCCTTCTCCATTTGGTGGACGTAGCCCTTGAGCTCGCGATTGATCAAGGCAAGGAGATTGTAATCTTCCTCGTTCAGGACCAGCGGCGGAACGATCGAATCGAAGAACTTCTCGCAGAAGACGAGAGCGCGGTTGACAAAATTTCCAAGATTTTTGAGCAATTCGTTGTTGTTTCGAGCGGCCAAGTCATTCCAGCTGAAACTTGAATCTTGACCTTCCGGTCGAGACGAGCAAAGATAGAAACGCCATACATCCGCCGGGAGTCCAGTGTCGTGGGCGTCGTTACCGAACACTCCAACTCCGCGACTCTTGCTGAACTTGCCGTCCTCGTAGTTGAGATACTCCGTGGCCATGATATGCGATACCATGGTGAAACCTTTGTCAATGCCGATCAAACTAGCCGGGAACATGACCGAATGGAATGGAACGTTGTCTTTAGCCATGAACTGATACAGGTCGACCTTGGTATCCGGGCTTGGTTGCCACCATTGCTTCCAGTCCTTGCAGTAGCGACTGGTCATAGAAATATATCCGATCGGGGCATCGAACCACACATAGAACACTTTGTCCTCGTAGCCTTCCAAGGGAACCGGAATGCCCCACTTGAGGTCTCGTGTAATGCAGCGCGATTTCAGACCTTCCTTCAGCCATGCTCGCGTGATGACGCGGGCATTATGCGTCCAACCGTGGTCAACTCGGTCAACCCATTCACGCAGCCTCGGTTCAATCTTCGGTAGATCCAGGAAGAATTGACTGGACTGCCGGATGCACGGAGAACTATTGCAGACCTTACAACGCGGACGAATCAGCTCAATGGCGTTGATCAGTTTACCGCAAGCATCGCACTGATCACCACGAGCGTCCTCGTAGCCACAACCTGGGTGAGGACAAGTACCTTCGACGAACCGATCAGCCAAATAACAGTCGCACTTTTGACACAGGAGCTGATCAACAGCCCGGGTTTCGATAAACCCTCCGGCGTAGAGATCCTTAAACATATCCTGGACAATTTGCGTCTGTTCAGCTGTAGTTGTCCTGCCGAAATAGTCGAATCCAATTCCGAACCAACGGTAGATCGAGTTGTGGATTTCGAAATACTTGTCGCAAATCTGCTTGGGCGTGAGCTTCTCAGACAAAGCCTTCGTTTCCGTAGCCGTACCGTACTCATCCGTACCGCAAATATACAACGTATTGTAACCACATAGACGGGAATATCTGGCAAATACATCGGCGGAAAGGACGCATCCAATAATGTTCCCCAAGTGAGGGACATTATTAACATACGGCAAGGCCGAAGTGATTAAATTGTTCTTCTGCCCAACCTTTGGCAGCACTACCTTCTCGTCCAGTACGGGCGGCTCTTCAACGATAACGAACGCATCCTTGGCCGCTTGGAGTTCTTCCTTTTGAACTGTAGCCGCAATGTTGTCCGAAGTGTCCACCAGAACTTGTCCTTCAAAGTCGATGATCTCCGGATCCAGAACGATATGATGCAACCCTCCGAAGTGATTGGAATGTTGCAATGAGGCAAAGCTCAGCTCGGTCAGCGGTAGCTGCTCCAAGGCTGCTTTCACTTCCGGCATGACGTTGATTGCGCGGTACCATCTCAACAGATTATCGATATTCTGTGCGCCCTTTAGTGTTCCATTCGGGGCCAACATGCTCCACACGGAAATATCCGCGGACGTTAGTTTTTCCCCAGTGAGGAAAGTTTTCTTAGTCAAGGAATCGTCCAGGAACTTGACCAGCGAGTTCAGGATCTGTTTCGCGTTTGGTTCCTGCCGATTTCCTACGGCCATATTGTGGGTCAACGCCGAAGCCAACCGAGTCGTAGACCATTCCAGCCATTCGTCTCGCTGGATGACGGGCGTTTCACCCTGCAGCAAATACTTGACGGCTACATCCGTGGAAAACAACTGCACTCCACTTTCCAATTGCAAAATTGGCAGATGCTTCATGTCCTTCAGCTCGGCATCTGCAATCGATTGGAAGTCAATAACCTATTCAACCTTTAACTTTATCATACTTCATTTCATATTTCCAATCATTTTGGGCGCGCACACAAACACACACATACAAGCCACTTGCAAATTCTTACCATTTAAAGAAACTGTTTTGACTTGCACCTCCTTCTTGGCAAATTTGGCACAGATCAGCAGCTTCAATCCGAACGGATTTCCGGCGTTCGTGTAGATTATCATCGTTTCCTCCTACCCTTGTCTTTCGGTGCACTAGATTTCCTTTATGTTCCACTCAGGGAATGATGAAATAGAGCCCACTTTTTGCAACGCAAGTAATTTTATAAACGGGGAAAAATTGTCGCGTGTTCTTTTCTAGATGGGAAAGTCTGCGGTGTGCGCTCGTGGAGATTTTTTCCTATACAAATGATAATCGCGACCGCGAGTGAGTTGTCAAATCGCGAATAAACCGAAGAATCGCGAAGCGCCGGCGCGAATCAAGAACAGTTTTACTCGTCTTTCGTGCGGCTGGTGCTAACGGTCTGATTGCGATGATTTTGGAATTATTATTTTTCAGTGGGGCATGTCAAATGTATTTGCTCAACTTCGAGACAAAACAGTGCAAAACGTAAATACAGAGAGAAAGTTCTAAATTGTCGTATTTTCGGCTAATTTAGTCAGAAAATCAGGTACGTAGCGATTCAGCATGTGGCTTAATATCGGATAAAGTTTAAGTATTGTTCATTACTGCAAAAACAAGACACTTAGTGTAATTTTTGCAAAAAATAGTTGGTAAACACTGCAAGCAAAGACCACGCAAAAATATCCATTCTCTGGTGAGTGGAATTGGTATAGCTTGGTCGAATGTGAAAACATAGAAACTAAGTTTTAAGATTTTACATAATATCCCTGGTTAGAGGCAAGGTTGCAAAGACTCATTTCAGCTAAAATAATGTTTTTCGGAATAATAAAACCAAAAGATGGTATGATGGCATGTTTTACTTGTAACTTACAAGAAGAGGTTACAAAGTATGCGTTGGAAACATAAAACCTGTAAATTTTGCTTTCTATGAGTCACAATCAGCGATTTGCTGATCGCTGAGTGAGTGAGTGAGTTTGTGAAAAATCGTTGATTGTGACTCTCATGAAGTGAAATAAACAGGTTTAATATGTCAAACACATTCTTTGCAACCTCTTGTATCCTACCAATTCAAAATTTGATCATGGCATCTAATTATTTCATAATTTAGAAAAACATTGTTTTAGCTGAAATGAGTCTTTGCAACCTTGATTGAATCATTATTGAATTGTGAATCGTTAAATCTGACAGCCGCGAGAAGTTTAAAATGCACTTGATAAAATATAGAATAAACGTTTTAACGAATCAAAGGATATAGGTCCACTACTATGATTGAATCAGTAAATCTATTAAAGTGTAAAATATTTATACTAAGTGAGTTCCGAAAACCGCGCGTAACAGCAGAAAAAACAGCTAATTACTTAAAGAGTGCCACGAAAATAAATGTGGTAGCCTATGTTGGCAAGTTGATTACTTTTGGTTTCTGTAGTGATGTTAGTGAAGAGATTTGAGTTACGGTTTAGGTTAAGAGATAAAAGAGAAAACGAGAAATCAAGAGAGTGAGTTCTCGCTAACGAATGTATAAAAGGTAAAGACGATAATATATGAGTTCAGAATTTGTACAACCATCAACGGATTAAGTGTTTTATTATTTACTCTCATCACCTCGACTCGGTACCCCTTTTTATAGTTATTTCAGTTTCCTCCCTAAATATTCTACTAATAGACTACTATAGAGATTCTTCTGCACTATGACATGATTTTAAATCCTTCCCACCAACGTCAAGGTGCAAAAACAAGCCATGGGGAAGGAACATGCTGCAGAGATGCGTTATTGATATTATAATCGAATGTAGTTGATTTTAGCATGTGATAGAAACTGATAATTATATCAGATGAATCATTAGTAAAATTAACAATAAAAGAAAATTAATATTGTTCTGTCAACTTTTTCAGCTTAAACCACCATGGGTGAACGCAAGGGACAGAACCACTACTACCCGCCGGATTACGATCCGAAAGTGGGTAGCTTGAACAAATGGCACGGAACACACGCCTTGCGGGAGCGGGCCCGCAAAATCCACCTGGGTATCATCATTATACGCTTCGAGATGCCATATAACATATGGTGCGATGGCTGCAAGAATCACATCGGTATGGGCGTGCGATATAATGCTGAAAAGACAAAAGTTGGAATGTAAGTTTTAAAGTGTTGAAAATTATGTAATGCAAGTAACTTCATCCACAATCTAACATTCAAGGTACTATTCTACACCGGTTTACCAGTTTCGAATGAAGTGTCACCTGTGTGACAACCATTTCGAGATAAAAACAGACCCTGCGAATTTGGACTACGTAATAGTGACGGGGGCGAGAAGACAGGAGAACCGATGGGACCCAACGCAGAACGAGCAGATTGTACCGGAAACGAAAGAGGTTCAGAAAAAGCTATTCGATGACCCTATGTACAAACTGGAGCACGGTGCCAAAGATATCAAAACAGCGGAGGATGCAAAACCCGTTTTGGGCAAGCTGTACGAGAGGAATAGTAGCGTTTGGGAAGATAACTTTGCGGCCAACAGTCGTCTGAGAGCAGAGTTTAGAGTAGGAAGCTTATTAGTGGGTTGAGAAAGATTCGATGTAATAATTTGTTTTTTGGTTTTACTTTTCAGGCTGCCAAAAAGCAAATCAAACAGCAAGCTGACAAGGATAATGCTTTGCTAGCCAAATCCAGTTTGGATATATCCCTAGTTCCGGAAAGTGAATCTGATCGCAGGATGGCCGCTTTGATGCGCCTGTATTCAGCTAAATCAGTGGCAGAGAAAGATCGTGAGCGGAGGGTGGCAATTCTTACACGCCCAGCTTTGCCGTCCACTTCGACAGGAGATATTGCAAAAGTTAAGATAGCCAGTGCTAAGCTGGAACCCAAAAGTCTAGGCATAGTGAAAAGGCCTGCTCCGTCTTCGGCTGCATTGACCTTGGCCGGAGTTGGTGATAAAAATGCCTCTACAAACGGTAAATCATTGTCGAAGAAACCCAAATTGATGCTTTGTGACTATAGCTCGGGTTCTAGTGATAGTGACTGAAATTTGGTTGCAGTCATTAAGTTATGGTTTTGTAGTTAAATTGCTTAATATGAATGAATGAAAATGTGTGTAATTTTTTGAGTGTGGCACTTTTTGAGCAAGTATTGGTTATCAAGAATACTAATTTCCTAAACGAAAAATACGCACACATTATGCGCATAATCTAACAGGCATTTTATTTGTCAAACCAGTTATCAGTTAAATGCATCATGTTCATTTTCATTTGGTTCATCTTGACATTATTCAGTTAAAAGTCTATCAGTTAGCGAACGTCTAGTGCACTTCAAACATTATTCAAGTTTTTTACACAAAACCCACTATGTGTGCCAAAAATAAAGCAGCAGCTTATATATTATTAGTTTGAATCAATGGACGCAGTAGTTGAAATCAAAAATAAAATGCCTTGAGGGGATAGTGGGTATCATTATTTGTTTGGAAATTCGAATGTAGTCTTTTCGTTTAAAACCGAAATTTTGTGAATGAAAATGTGTTCACTGTGTTCCGGTAGGCAAGTAGAATGCAATGTACTAATTTTCATGAACGTAATTTTGGTTTGGAACGAAACAATTTCTTTTGAATTTTTGAAAATTAATGACGCCCTCTTTCAACTTAAGATATTTTTGTGAAAGTAGGTGCGACTAAAACAAATAGGTAATGATGTTTTTGAAAACATAAAACAACGGCTGGCTGCTGAACGGTAGACCTAAGTATATTTAAAATTAATGTTATTTTTATAATATAATTTGAATTAATAAATTGTGCCTTAAAACTGACAAGTACAGATTGTTTGTTGTTTATCTATAATAAGTTATTGTCGGTTCTAGAGTACGGTAGCTTCTGCTTTCAACCAGCCGCAAAAACACACATCCTGAAGCTGCAACGGGTTCAATACCGTTGCCTCCGAATCGCGCTTGGCTGTATGCACTCGACGCATACGATGAGCCTCGAAGTACTCGCGGGTGTTTTCCCTCTGACAGATCGTTTCGCGGAACTGTCCTTCCGGTTTCTTATCCGTTGTGAAGTAATGAACCCATTCGTAATAGAAAACTTTGAGAAGCTGCTCGACATAAACCCTCAAACAAGTTTCATGAGTCTCTATTACGAGTACATGACATTCAATTCCAATCGTTTTTGCCTCCAAGACTTTTATAGTTCCTCTGTAAATTTTGATCTGACCGTGGAATACCAGATCACCATCGGTCTATGGTTGTTCCCTTATTTTTTGCAAACAAGTACCACCATGTCAGTAACAATAGGATGTTTTCACAGATGGGTCAACTATAAACGCTTCCACTGGATTTGGAGTATTCAACGAATTTCATAGCGCCTCATACCAACTGCAAAAACCCTGTTCCGTATATGTTGCGGAATAAGCAGCCATATTCTAGGCTATTCGTACAATGAGGCCGATGAAGCACTCCTCGTATTTCCTGCCTGAAATACGATCTAAACTAAGTGCTTTATCTAACTGCTCCTATACTATCACCTTAGTTTGGGTCCCATTTTATTGCTCAGTTCCGGGTAATGAGAAAGCGGACTCACTAGCTAAGGTGGGCGCTATGGAAGGCGGTATTTTTGATCGACAAATCGCCTTTGCGGAATTTTTCTCAATTACCCGTCAGCAAGTCCTCAGCAACTGGCAACAAAAATGGAGTGCGATTGATCTGGGAAGATGGTTACATTCTATTGTCCCACATGAATCGAACAAGCCGTGGTTCAAAGGATTGGACATGAGCCGTGACTTTATACGTGGCATGTCAAGGCTCATGTCCAATCACTACTCATTAGACTCGCATTTCTTCCGAATCGGGCTCGCAGGCAGCAATTTATGTTTATCACGAGATCGACCACGTGCTTTGGTCATGCACCCTCCATTGTGTTGCTAGATCCGAGTTATCCGCATCCCTCAGGGCCCGAGGAAAACAACCTTTGCGGCACGTTAGAGACATCTTGGCGAGCCGAGATCTCGACTATTGCAATTTAATTTATGTGTTTTTAAAACGGATAGATCTGAGGATTTAGTAGTTAGTGTCATCTTGTGTTCCCCCAAGTTGTTAGCTACCCATCGGTGTACCCCCATGTTTGTCGCTTAGTTCGAGATCAAGAGCACATCCCAACTAACAATTTTCACGATGTAAACGCTTTACTCATTTCATTTATACAGCCTCAAGCTGTATTCAAACGTTATAGGATATGCGGAAACCTTTACTCAACTCAACCTCTATTCAAGCAAATCTGGCGAACTTAGCCAGCTAATTATGGTTGTTGGGACAGTTGGGACAAGCTCTTATTGCGTATCCATTAACGCTCCTATACAGCTGTTATCCTGCTGTCTAGTTGTGTGTCAACTTTAAATAGCGCTTATTCAATCTTTTCCCGGTTATCCAATAATCACTACACAGCTTTCTCTTGTAGCCGGATTAAATACTGTTTACGATTTTTTTATGGAGGAATTTATTGAGTTTCCCAACTCCCAACTAACAATTTTCGCAATGTAAACGCTTTACTCATTTCATTTATACAGCCTCAAGCTGTATTCAAATGTAATATGATATGAGGAAACCTTTACTCAACCTCTTTACAAGCAAATCTGGCGAACTTAGTCAGCTACTTATGGCTGTTGGGACAGTTGGATCAAGCTCTTATTGCATTTCCATTTACGCTTCTAAACAGCTGTTATAGTGCTGTTTAGTTGTGTGCGAACTTGAAAGGCGCTTATTCAACCTTTTTCCGGTTTTCCAATAATCACTACACAGCTTTCTGTTGAAGCCGGTTTAAATATTGCTTACGCTTTTGTTGTTGGAGAAATTGATTGAGTCTATTTTGCTGTGAGAATCAAATTAATCGAAATTAGTTATAAGCACACCACCAAATTATTTACCCTGCACCGGAACCTGGAATCGAACTCGAGACGACCGTATTTGGCAAACCTTGACACTACCAACTCCGCTACGCCAACACTTTGAACTGACGTAAACAAATATACATGCCCTTCTACAATAATATCGTTGAGTAGAGGCCTAGAGAGGCTTTATAATAGTGCACATGAATCACTTTTCTCGACTAGTTACTTCAGCTTTGTAAAGGAGCAGAGTAAAAGCTGTAAAACTGCACACGCCTAAAAATAAACCTAGTTGACTGTGAAAATGCTTCCAAAGTAGCTCTAACACAGTTTATTAGGTGAGTACAGGATGTTTAGCTGTTGAAAAAGCACTTTTGATGTTTATGTTATTCCGCAAGAGTGGTTGGTTGTGTAGAAGCCATCAAATGAGTAATATATTCACTTTATTAGCTTTGTTTTGCAGTAACAAGTTGAAAGTTGATTAGTATGTGTATAAAAGAAATATTTTTGGCTGTTGTTATTCAGTGCGACTAACAGATTGAATTATGGTTGTGAAAAAGTTGAGTAAACGCTCTCCAAAACTATTTTGCTAGCTTCTGCTTGTAGCTGTATCTGCAGCTTATTTTCAGCTACTTTACAGCACAACGCTGGAAAAGTTGGCTTATAAAGCTGAAAATGTTAGTTGGTTAGTTGCATTGCTTTCCAAACCCTGTGTTCTTAATCCCTTCCCTGATATTCACATGGGTTCTTCAATTTTCAAAAATGTATAATTTTTATACATCATCTGAAAGAGCTTCGTTTTCTGAGCACAGCGATATTTTCACACTTTCATTTCGATTTTTAACGTTAGTTTAAGTAAGTTTGTAATGCAAACACTGAATATCGGCTCCGCAAAGCTACAGCAAATGAGCCTGGAAAAATAAACGAATTAAAAAAAATCTTTATTATACTTTCCCCAGTACAGTTAGAGCACAGACAAACAGACATAACACATTGAATATTCATCACTGTGAAACATCGTCGCTAAAACATTATCACCATCTGTTGAGTACACTGTGATGGGCACTACGCTGAACAGATGGTGGTAGTGTGTAAACGTCAAATGCAAGGGAATTGACTATACGTGCCACATGTGGCGTTACTACCAACTAGGAAACTTTTAAATTGTCCTTTAAATGCTTGTTCGATTAACGACTTGCGAGTGTTATGTCTGTTTGCTGTCAATCAACAATATCAAGTTCAACTCGCTTTAGTTCGTCATGCATATGAGATACAGATTTGATTTTCATACAAAAGTTCCTTATTAGAGAGTTGTATAGATTTTTCTCCTTTACTTTTCTTAAATCTTTGGTTTTTACGAGGGTTTTTATTAGTTAGGTAGGTTCAGATTCAACACATTGTAGTTTCATTTTTATACCTGTGATCTTGACTTTTTTTTACCTAGGAGATGAGTACTTAAGGGGGTTAGATTTTGATAAGTTCTTTAGTGGGAATGACTGCACATTGTAGTCGAAATACGTATCTGTCATGGATACCAAAATTAATTAAGTGGAATTAAATGGAAGATAACCCTTTATTGCTGTTTTATTTAAGCATTCCGCTAACAACCCAATTTCATTACTTCAATACAAAAGTTGTTGCTAACATCAGAACCTACAAAAACGTCATACACTATTTTACGGGATTCTTTTGATCAAAGAAGTTAGAGGCAAATGAATGTAAATTCATGTACGAAATGAATGTAAATGATTTTCCATGCCTGCTTATGAAGCTTTGGATGCTTTAAATAAATGCTCCGAAGACAATAAAACGATTTGACGCAAACGTGCTCTTTTATCACACTTTTTGCATTTTTGTAGCAGTTCAGATGTAGTTGCAGCCAACCGAGCAGCCAACAAGGTACCCTAATAAAAAATTACCAAAAACGAACGATAACCCAAATAATGGAACTATTCCACAAATGGTTTGGATGATACCCAGAACACGTCGTTAAGCAAATTAACCATAACATTTTTATTAGGGTAACCAATAAAACAAATTCAATCCTTTTTGACCCAATTACAAATAACTCATAAATCCGCATTATCCATGCGATGTTTTTTTCGACCAGACGTCCGAGCCCATCCACCCAGCAGCGGGTGAGTGTTGTCAACACACATTATTGACAGTTCTTTTCACGCGAATCAAGTTTTTCTCGCGAGGTTTTCTTGTGTGTGATGATTACGCGTTCACCTTCGCTCGCTTCGGGACACGGCCTAATCTCGCAGAGCAGCTCGCCACTTAGCAGTATTTATTCATCATCACATTACTCCGTACGAATACAGTCAGCCTTTGCGATAAAAAGAAGAGAAATTATTTCACAATAGTGCTTCTCTGCGGGGAGAAACCCTTGTTCCTTTGTAGAACTATTGTTTCGGGATCGATCTTTGTGTTGGCATTGTTCTAGAAGTGCGGAAAATTGAGCGGATTGTGAAAATTGTGGTGCAAAATTTGGAAGTGTAACTGTACGGATCAAGTCGTGAGTGGAAGATTGGAAAAATAGCGGAGCAAAATCGATTTCCTAGCGCTGCTGCTCTTGGCAGGAGAAGTTCAGTATACACGTATAGAGAGAAGTCGATGACTGGGTGGCGGACGACTACCTTTCCATTTTCGCGTTTCGGGTCGTCATGGTCGTCATCGACGTCGTTGTCTCGGTCGCAAGCGGCAAGGTCTTTTGAAAAAATAGCTTGTCTATCTGCTACGCTAAGAAGCTAGTGTGTGGAACAAAGATAATACAGTTAAGAAGTCCCCCAGGGCTCAGGTTTGCGTGCGAAGAATGTCATAGCGGTCATAAAATTAAACCCCAAAAGTTTGGCCAATAAAGCGAGCGAGTGTCTGTGGCCTGCCCTAGATAATATTATTGTGTGAGAAAATAGTGTATTATGTTCAGTGGCCAACAATCCGCTATTTAGAAACGGATAAAAAGGCGAGAAAAGTGTGGAAAAACGCGAAGCAAAATAAACAACATAAATCTTTTGTCGTATGTTTTGTAACAGTGTGAAGAAGAGGAAAAGGCGTAAGAAGAGAAAATCAGAGTGCACGAGATTCGATCCGCCGCCAGCTCGTCCTAAGTAGATCAGTGGGGTAAAACAACAACGGCAAAGAAAGATGGCCCTATCGTCGGATCCGTACGAGCAGCGGCTGTACAGTCTGTTCCAGGAACATGATGTCCATTCCCAGGGAAAGTTGAACCGGGAAGCGCTGCTGAAGTTGTGCAAGACGTTGGAGCTGCCGAAACCTGCCGAGCTGTTAAAACGGCTGCTACGTGAGGGCAAAACTCAGGTTTCATTCGGGGAGTTCCGCGAAGGTCTGTTGTACATCTTGAGTGGTGAAGAACCGGAGGAACCGTCGCCATCACCTGCTGCAGTACAGCAGCACAACAAGCCGCATCGAGCTGCGCCGGGTCAGTCAGGTTAGTCCTCATGTTGTTCGGTGGGAATTTTTGTTTATATGTAGATAGGGTTAAGATCTCTTTTCCGTCATACTAAGTGCAATCCACACTTTACCCTTCTGTTTGTTCCCATTATGCATGAGTATGAACATATTTTCCACACATTTGATCAATATTTATAAATAGTAATGACATCAACTCACACTCTACAGACATTTAATAAGTAAAGTTGATTATAAATTAACTGCAATAACTATTGGACTATGTCATAAAAATCAGGCAAACAACTTTTGATCAATTTCACCCCGAAGTGGTATTTAATTAAGTTAGTAATTTGATACAAAAAAAAATAAAAAAAAGAATAACAATTCATTTAATGATAAATTAATAAATTTATAAAAAAAATATGTAGTTTTATGCGCTTTAGCGAAAGACGATTTTGAATTGGGTAAATTATTGTGTTGCCTCTACAATATTTTTTTATTTTTTTAATAGCGGGGAGGGGATGGGAGTGACATAAATTATAAATACAATTTGCATCAGCCTAGATTCATAATTTATGTAGTTTTATGATAAACCGCAAAGTGAGTGATGATTTTGAAAAGGGCTGATTTTTTTTCCTACTGACATGTATAATTTTTGACTTTCCATCAGCCTAATTGGCTGATGCAAAGGGGCAAAATTATGAAATATTTTTTCCAACACTTCAACACCGCTGTCTCCTTGGCTCGACCTTGACGTGTGGTATGCCCTAGTATAAAAAAAAGTACAGACATCTATTTTACTACCTCACGAGAATAATTACCTCACGGAAAGAATCTCCGCAAGCATCTAAAGTTATTTTTACAATTTCAACCTGTCAACTTCATTATACATTCAAGTAAATCTTGAACACAGAGATCGACCGGTGCTCACCAAAATAGTTGGCCCAATTTAAACAGTCACACTTCGGATGATGAAAGGGAGAGTAGGTACTAGAGGTGCGATCTTCTCTCTGCCCAGGAGGAACGCCAGCCACAAACCTGAGGGGTGGGATGCATTTTTTCGTGACACACGATCACAAAACTATCACTGACGCTGTTGCTGCTGCTGTAGTCAGCCAATTGCGCTCTCTATAATTACCATTTCACGATGCTCAACCATAAGGGAGATGAAGTCATTGAACTTGTCTGCCGTAGCTAGTCCGTCGTCGTCGTCGTCTTTTGGATGATTTCTCAGTTTTATTTGTCTTCCTGGTGATCAATGCCTAAAAATCTCAACTTTCTTCGGTTAGGTATTAGCCCAAATCGAAACCTAATATTGTACCACCGCGTAATCGGATGGCACGTGGATTTACTTGGAAACCGTTTTTTGGACCGTTGTCGTTTGAGGTGCCGGCAAACGGATAAAAGCAATAACAAAAAAAAAATGACTGCATAATCAATGATTGGTTGATGGTTGGTTGCGTAGTGCTGGCTGAGCCTACCAACGATTTGGCAAGATACATAAAATTCAAAAGAAGCGCCGTTGCTCTGTTCGCTGATGTCTTCGCTTTGCATGGTTGATATTGTTTGGCGGAGGAAAATTGAACAAACTTTCGAAAGTGAACTTGTTTCTTAATTGATTAGTGTACCTCTTCGCTTTGGCTGTGCCCTTCTGGGAAACAATGGCTAATTGGCACAGTTGTTTGTCAGGATTGATGGGGTCAGAACACGCTACAGTTTTTCTTTTTTTCCAGTGCGGTGCATGTCACATTTTTAGCATTAGGTCTCGGAGTTGGAAAGTATAAACCTTTGCAATGTAAATTTAAAGCAGTTGTCACGAAATATATTCAAAATATGGCGCATTTTTTTCTAGGCGGTGGATCCTGAAAGTAATGTAAGAGTTTATCCGACAAACAGTGTGGGTCTCACCATAGGTAAATTACTTTAGTTTTTATGATTATAGTAATGACAAGATTTTGAAATGGTCAGATCTCACCATAGGTGCATACATTCAGGTTTTTTAACTTAATTTTTTATAGATCCCAGAATTTAAAAAAAAATGGTTATATTTCAGATCATTTAATGAAAAATCTGACGCTTACTGCCTGGCACTGGCAATATGAATGAAATCATCTTATTGCTGCAAGAAGCTTCACTCCGCTAATTAGAAGTTTCATTTTGGCATACGATAAGCCCCGCCCCAATACTTACTTATAGCGAATTTGTTTATTATTCAGTTCCAACCTGGATCGGGTATCAAGATTGGGTCTGCTTGTATTCTGACAAACGTCAGTTTGATCGTTTGTTTTAAAACCTACCTCAGGTTGAGGTTCGCTCTGACAAAAAGTTCGGTTTCGCACTGGGTTGGAACTGGTTCCAACCCCGATAATAAACAAATTCGCTATTAGACTTATCACTGATAATGTATTGATAATTTTAATCAGGCAGCGCTGCAATACATACTTGATTGACACGTATTTAATGAGTTTTAAAATGGTCATTTCGAGCTGCATAGTTGTAATATAATCTATAGACCACCGATAAGTAACAAGTATTTAGCAGAACGTCATCCAGCTGGATGTTTCGATGTCCGAAAATTTTCTAATGAGCAGTACCACGCCAAATGACGAACCGGAAAAGCTTGACTTTCTCAGATTTACATGAAACTTTGCATAATTGTTTTTTGTGGGCAATGATTCACATTTTTCCTAAAATTCGGCCATTTTAGAACTTGTAAAATTTAAAAAATGGCGTCTTTAATAATTTTCAACAAATTGTAACACGAAAACGGCTTTTCTGATCGGACGTCTGAGACAAATATAGAAAAGCAATGTTTTTCTAGAAAAAAAACATTTTTTTTTGTGATTTCTAGTAAAAAATATATAGGGGAATTTACGTATACTCGGCAACCTAAGCAGCGACCTTCTTTCTATAGCCTTTTTCTCTAAGGAACGAACACATATGCAGTATTGGTTTGTTTACAATCTTTTGCTGCCAGCTGTTCTAACAATTTCAGTCGAAAGAATTGTCAAAAACTGTTTTGAAACGCTTTTACAAAGCTCCAATCTTCTCTAGTGAGAGCGAGTATTGTCGGCAACCAGTTTTTCTTCGGCAACCGTTCCATTTGAACTGCATGTAAATCTGCTGTTCTATTATCGGCAACTCGAAATCAGCTACAATTTGTAGTGCGTGTGTTTCATTTCAAGAAAACCTTGCTAGATTACTTTTTCTCAGTGGTAAAAATATAGTCAAATTAAAGCTGAAAGCATAAAGAATCGTTTGCATGCATTCAGCGAAGTGTTTTCGTAAGAAAATCCAGTGAAAATAGTGTTTCAATTTGGGTTACCGAAAATAGTCTGGCATGCCGAAGCCGTCATTTCCCCTATATATATGTAAAAGTCCTAATTATCTCTAAATTTGTTGAAAAATGGAAACTTTTCAATTATTTCTTTTTGAGAAATCGCGGATTTCGCGGATCAAATTTTGCAACAAGCCTATAAATGTGTTTGGGTAGGAAGAGATTTTGATCGGCTTTATCATCTCTCTTTACCAAACTCCCCCTTTGTAGAGGGATTGTGACAGTGGCGTCCCGTAACCTCACTTTTTACCTGTGCACCAACTTTCAAAATTAGATTTAGTGCCATATTCATACTCGAATCGGTTGAAAAATAAACATAACCTATAGTTAACTCGATACCTATTCATTACAAGCAATATTTAGATAATTGTTTATGTTTTGAGAGTTGGTGCACAGGTAAAGGGCGAACATGAAATTATTGCGACACCGAAAATGTCATGCCAATTTTCTTATAATGTTTAGAATCAAACCAAAATTTTAGGGTAGTTTTATACATATATTTACTTCAAAAATCAAAAGAAAAGTTAATCGATGGAGCCTTGAGTGCAAAATTGAACGCATTTTCGCTTGATGCCCTCCATCAAAGTCTTTACAGTGTCATCCGGTACCAGTTTCTCAGTTTTTTTCCATTTTCTTAACATGTCCTTCTCGTCTTTGACTGTCTTCTTGCTCTTCCGAAGTTCCCGCTTCATTATTGCCCAGTACTGCTCCACCAGGCGCAGCTCCTGACAGTTTGGCGGATTCATGTCCTTTGGAACAAAATGGACAGAATTGGCCTCATACCACTCCAGAACACTTTTTGAATAGTGGCATGATGCCAAATCTGGCCAAAATAGCGGAGCTTCGTCGTGCTGCTGCAAGAACGGCAAAAGGCGCTTCTCGAGGCACTCATATTTGTAGATCTCGCCATTTACTGTGCCCTTTGTCACGAAAGGCTCACTCCTCAGTCCGCAAGAGCAGATGGCCTGCCAAATGAAATATTTGGAGGCGAACTTCGACATTTTCTTCTTTTTAAATTTGTCGTCCACATCGAACTTGCTCTAGCCGGTGAAAAACTCCAACCCCGGAATTTGCTTAAAATCGGCTTTTATATACGTTTCGTCGTCCATCACACAGCAGCCATATTTTGTCAGCATCTTCTCGTAGAGCTTCCGTGCCCGAGTTTTAGCCGTCGATTGTTGCCGCTCATCGCGGTTTAGGAAGTTCTGTACCTTGTATGTATGTAGTCCAGCTCTCTTCTTTGCATTCTGGACGTAGCTCTGCGACATGCCGATCTTTTTAGCCAAATCACGGCTTGAGACGTTGGGATTTTCTTTAATCATCCGCTTCACCTTTCCCTCCGTCTTTTTGTTCTCCGGTCCCGGTTTTCTTCCAGCTCCTTTGCCGTGGTCCAACGTTAACCGCTCCTGGAACCGCTTCAACACTCTGGAGACGGTTGAATGGTGAATGTTCAACATTTTTCCCAACTTCCGGTGCGACAGGTCAGGAAATTCCAGGTGTTTGGAAAGAATTTGTTCTCTCAACTCGCGTTGGTTCACCTCCATTTTCGTTGAATCGAAAAACACGACTTCGAGTTTGACAGCATGTACACAATACACATCAATGAGAAAGTGTGCAAAATTTGGTTGATTTTTACCCAATGGTAAAAAAGTTATGCCCTGTTGAATGTGTCGCAATAATTTCGTGTTCGCCCTTTAGATTGAGGTTAAGGAAACGCCACTGGTTCCAATGTATCCAGGTCCAATAGCATGCATCGGTCTGCATAAGGTGGTAAATTCATTGGACCGCGCCACGGCAGGCTGCGCAAAGCCAACCTCAAAAATCTTTTCTGAACACGTTCTATTCGGAGATTCCACACTAGCTCATATGGAGACTAGACCACAGATGCATTCTCAAGTATGGGCCGATCTAAAGAGCAATATAGTGCCTTCAAGCAGTGAGGGTCTTTGAAATCTCGCGCAATCTTCGAAATAAATCCCAGTTGACGATACGCCTTAGAGATGATCGAGGAATAGTGAAGATTGAAGGTCAACTTTGGGTCCAAAAGAACACCAAGATCAGTCATACGTTCTACTCTGCGAAGCGTTACATTGGCAATGCAGTAGTCGTAAAGGATTGAACTCTTAGGGCGGTGAAACGTCATCACTGCACACTTTGGAACGCTGATGATGACCTTATTGCGACGGCACCAATCCACAAACAAATCTAGCAGAGCTCGAAGGCAACCCCGGCGTAGTCGTTAGCATCCATACTTCTCACGCCTAAGTCACGAGTTCAAATCTCACCCCCGGACAAGTCACGAATGACCCATGAGCGTTAAAGTGACTATAATAAAAAAAAAAAAAAAAAAAAAAAAAAAAAAAAAAAAAAAACAAATCTAGCAGAGCTCGAAGGCGATGACAATTCTCAATCGAGTGAACTATGACGTGTAGCTCAAGATCATCTGCATAAACGAGCTTGCATTTAACTCCCAACAAAGCTGCTACATCGTTGAAGAATAACGTAAACAAAAGTGGGCCCAGGTTACTTCCCTGAGGTACTCCAGAGGTGCTGGTAAACGTAGAAGAGACACAAGATCCTAGTCGTACTCGAAGAGTTTGTCCAGTCAAGTCCAGGAATGTAACCACGACCTAAGTTGCTCAGACGCTCCTAGTCGGGAAAGCTTGCATAACACAACCTTCTGGTAGATTTTGTCGAATGCGGCTTTCAGATCAGTATATATGACGTCGACTTGTGCCTTATCCTCCATCGCGGTGATGCATGTACTGGTGAAATCCAAAAGGTTGAAATGTAGTTCTTCGAGCGATTCAGGACAAATTCGCTCAAGATGATCTCAAACAGTTTGGGTGCTGCCGAAAGAGTGGTGATACCTCGATAGTTCCTAATATCCCGTTTATTGCCAGCTTTGAAAACAGGAAACATATACGACTGCTTCCACAATGTTGGGAATTTTCCTTGCTCCAATGATGCATTAAATATGGCTGCTAAAGGTTGCTGCTAAGGCAGCTGAGCAACGGCAGAACACCACTGCCGGAATTCCATCTAGACCAGGAGAGAGTGAGGGTTTCAGTCTCCTTGCTGCTGAAAGTACCATATCCCGAGTTACTTCGAATGTGCTCAGTTCCACTAAGTCACTAGGCGTATCAGAGGCAGCAGATTCAGCTTCAACGTCACTTGTCAGATTTTTATCGAAGACAGATGTAAAGTATTTAGCAAACATCTCACACGCTTCGCTAAGAGAAGTGGACTCTTTCTTATCGAGAAACATGTTGGACGGTATACTCGAATCTTTCCTTTTGCTGTTGACAAAGCTCCAAAAATTTCGGGGGTTACGCCGCAAATTCCACTGGACTCTGAGGACGTGTGATTTGTACAAGGTGTCAGCTGTTCTTGATTCATTTAAAAATACCAATAGCTTGATGAGATATAATATCAAAATGTGATATAAATTTGCTATGATTTTTGCTTTTCTTTAGATATGGCAATAACTGACTTTACTCAGATTTTTTGATATTATTTTTAATATTTTACCTCGTATTCCAATCAAACTAATAGCAATTTTTGAAGTTCATTTCCCCAATTTTAATAGTAAAACATGCTATTGATTTGATATTCTCTTCTACTCGGGAGTTGACCACTGAACTGGAAAAACCTGGAGAATCTAATTCTGTTTTATAAAATTCAAAGTTCGATATTCACGAATATTTATCTAAGAATCTTGAATATTTCTTCAAGTTTGGAATTATTACCTTTTTCTTAGTACGGAACACCAAAAGTTAAGTCTGAGATCTCAACAAATTAGCAATGTCTACAGAGTATCAAAAAATGGTCAATTCCAAGATTGTGATAATTTTTCTAAATGTTTCCAGTGAGAAATCTTAACAATTTCTAAGCCTTAGAAACGTGATTTTTTAATAACTTTGCAATTTCAAAAGTTGTCCGGCATTTGAGATCTTACTGTTACTCTTTTCAGACTTTCGCTCTATTTCATGAATAAACGTTTCAAAAATTTCTATCCCCATAATCTTAAAAAGTTTGCTTAGACCAGTCAGGATCATTTAAATTACTCTTTAATTAAGTCTCAAAAGTTTAAACATTTGTCTATATCCTGGATCTTCAATTTCATTGTGAAGGATCTTTAAAAAATTGCAATTATCTGATTTAACCAAATTTTTTCTTCGGAACTTATCTCAAGATATGCTCAAATTCCTAGTGAATTCTTCTCTTTGGAGCTCCCTTAAAATTTTCTTCAAATTAGCTTGAAATCCAAAAAAGAATTTTTGTGAGCTTTTGTTCGAAAGTATTTTCTTACTTACCTACCTTACCAAACAGGCTAAGGCTTCGCTTTGTTCTCTTCTGCTGTCCGAAGAAGTCGTCTCCACTCTACTCGATCCATGGCCATCGCCTACTACTTGGTGGATCCACCTTGCCCACTGCGCACCTCTTCTTCTTGTTCCTGTTGGGTCGCTTTCGAGAACCATTTTCATTGGGTCGTCGGGCGGCATTCTTACGACGTGCCCAGTCCACCGTAGTCGCTCAATTTTTGCAATGTGGACGATGGATGGTTCTCCCAGCAGCTGGTGCAATTCGTGGTGCATTCGCCTCCTCCACGTTCCGTCATCCATCTGCACTCCACCGTAGATGGTACGCTGTTGCCTTCCGTTCGAAAACACCAAGGGCGCGTTGGTCCTTCACGAGCATAGTCCAGGTCTCGTGGCCGTAGAGGACCACCGGTTTAATCAGCGTCTTGTAGATAGTCAACTTCGTGCAACGGCGAATTTTATTCGACCGGAGCGTCCTCCGGAGTCCAAAGTAGGCACGATTCCCTGCCATAATGCGTCTTTGAATTTCTCTGCTGGTATCATTTTCGGCAGTCACCAGTGAGCTTAAATACACGAACTCGTCGAGCACCTCGATTTCGTCACCGTCAATCTGAACTCGGGGTGGGAGGTTAACAATGTCTTCCCTAGAACCTCTACCTCTCATGTATTTCGTCTTCGATGCGTTGATGGCAAGTCCAATCTGGCTAGCTTCAGCCTTCAGTCTGATGTACGTTTCCGCTATCGTCTCAAAGTTCAGTGCCATAATGTCAATGTCATCGGCGAACCCAAGAAGCTGGATGGACTTCCTGAATATCGTGCCACTTGTGTCTATCCCAGCTCTTCTGATCACACCTTTTATCGCGATGTTAAAAAGCAGATATGAAAGTCCATCACCTTGCCGTAACCCCCTTCGAGATTCAAAGGGACTCGAGAGTGTCTCCGATACTCGAACAACGCCTCCATTGTCGCGTTTATTGAGAAATCCGTGCATAATCTGCCATAGCTGATCTCGATCGATTGTGCCGTATGCGGATTTGAAATCGATGAACAAATGATCTGTGGGCACGTTGTATTTGCGGCATTCTTCTGCAGAACCTGCCGAATCGCGAAAATATGGTCCGTGGTAGCGCGGGCACCCATGAATCCCGCCTGGTATTGTCCCACGAACTCTCTTGCAAATGGTGACACGCGGCGGCATTGAATTTAGGAGAGTACCTTGTAGGTGGTGCTCAACAGTGTGATCGCGCGATAGTTACAGCAATTCAACTTGTCACCCTTTTTGTAGATTGAACATCCGGTAATATCTCATCCTCCCAAATCTTGGCAATTACCCAGTGTAGCGTTCTAGCCAGTGATTTACCAACGTATTTTAATAGCTCACTTGGTAGCTGATCTACACCAGTTGCTTTGTTGTTCTTCAGCCGATCGATGTCCTCCTCAACTTCAGCGGCCGTCGTCTTCTGCGTGTGCTCCAAGGTCTGCTTCCACCTCTCAATCACCTCACACTCGTTCGTGAGAAGGTTACCGTCCAAGTCCTTGCACATATCGGCTTGCAGCACGTAGCCTTTGCGCGAACTATTTAGCTTATCGTAGAATTTCCGTGTGTCGTTTACACGGTACAGATTTTCTATCGTCTCAGTCTTCCTGCTGGTGCTTCTTCCTTTGGAAAACTGAGTTTTGTCTGTTCCGCGCTTGTCTGTATCGTTCCACATGCAATCTCGTGCGGTGTTGCAGCATTCTCGCCCGTGCTGTATTCTTCTCCTCTACTCACAGTTTGAATTCTCCGGCAAACCAGTCATTTCTTCGGTCCGGGATCGCAGTACCTAGGAAGTATTTTGTCTTGGAATTATTATAGATATTCCCTTGGAGCTCTTCTCAGACGGCTCTTTGATAGTTTCCGGTAGTGTCTGGATTGTCATATCATGTGTGTTATGGGATATCACCATTATGTTTGTCGTAGACTTTTAAATGCTCCCTGAAATTCCTTCAGTTTTGTTTTCCCTGGAATTCTACTCATACTAATAGTCCCATAGTAGTAATTTTTAGTTCTCCTTACAATTTTATTTAATTACTTCGCAAAATAGCTTCGAACTTATATTTCAGTATTTGTTTTTGAAATTCTCATCAAAACTCATTTGGCATTGTCATCAAGAGTTTTTAAATATTTTTTCAAAGTGTCAGAATCCTCAAATTTTGTGTGTTGTTGAACATAACGTCATGTTTGAAATTTCGATAAGTTCAAGAATGTGACAAACTGGCTTTACCATCTCCTAAACTTTCTTGTGTAATCTTCAATAAATTTCTTAGTTTAAACCTCAAATGTTATTCCGTAAATTTTATTTTTTTTTATTATAGTCACTTTAACACTCTTGGGTCATTCGTGACTTGTCCGGGGATGAGATTTGAACTCGTGACTTTGGCGTGAGAGGTATGGATGTTAACCACTACGCCGGGGTCGCCTCATAAATTTTATTGTTTTATATAAAAATTGCTTAATTCAACATATCACATTTAATTCAATTCCATGATCCACTCGGCCCAGTAGTATTCGGCATAGTGCCCTTCGAAAAAAATATGACTCTGCTACTAGATATTAAAAATTATAGAGGTATTGCAATTATCTCATGCATTCCTAAAATGTTTGAAGCAATTGTTAATCAGAGAATATTTAACTGCATTTCAAATAATCAACATGTTTTTTATTCAAAAGTCATTCAACATATACTAATCTATTGGAAATTGAATTATTTTTTTCCTTATGAACAATGGAAGGTAATGTTGTTGAAATATTATACACTGACTTTAGCAAAGCCTTTGACATAGTAGACATTCCCTTGCTACTTTTCAAGCTAAAACGTATTGGCAAGAACACTTTTAAAATCAGTCGAATCATACCTGACGGATAGAACACAGATGATCCGCTTCAAAGGAATAACCTCTACACCAGTTAATGTCAGCTCGGGAGTTCCACAGGGTTTTCATTTAGGACCTTTATTATTTATTCTACTCGTAAGCGATGTCAAGCTTGTGTTAAACCGCCTCAATGTGCTGGCGATATGAAACTGTACATGGAAACCTGTAATAGGTCAGAATTACATTATTTTCAGGACGAAATTGATGTCTTCTACAACTGGTGTGCTAAAAGTTTCGCTTGATTTTGACGTAGGACTACGTCTTTGATTTCTATATGGGGGTACACTTTGCGAAAACCGAAAATGGAACATGTAACAAATTAAGAAAGATTTTGAACGTTAATAACTCAGCTGCCCCTGGTCCAACTTCAGTAATTTTATCACCAATCGATCATAAATATGGCTACGCATCGATAACAATGCTTCCGAATGTTGATTTTAAACAAGAAACTATTGAAAAACTGATAAATGTTCAGCATTGTCCAAATGCGCCGAATTAACTAACAAATCCACCAATTACCTACATGCATATGCTGCTTCCCCAGCACAGTCGTCAGAGAGTAGTAAGTAGACGAAACAAGTCGAAGTGGCATTCGCCTCCGATCCTCGGGCGCGTGCAAATAGGGAGGATGGAATTGCGTAATATTTTGCACACTCATCGCCATACTCAGAACCACACGCTCCCAACGACCACACCATTGTGTGGTGGTGTTCAGTCGTCGAAATTAGTAGCAGCAGTAGCAGTGCTTTCGGCGTGTGGCGTTGAAAATTGTTCTCCAGTAACAAAGAAAGGCTGCCTGCAAGCAGCAAGCTGCAGAGCCCACATAAGCAACCATCAAAGGAGGAAGAAGCTGCACCGCTCCAAACGACATACAGCTCGACAGCCTCATCCGTGTTGAACACCCAGCTCAGAATTACTCAACCATCAATACAAAACGGTCCTTTTCAGGGCCACCAAAAATTTGTTAAGAGTATTATTTGGACATTTGCCAAGGTCATCAGTTCCCGCAAGCAGCTAGCTATCAAGGCTCAACCTGGTCTCTATAGAAGGTGTGGAATTGTAGGCCCGAATGTATTGGTGGGATTAATCATCGTCCGACCATTTTCCAGAACACGCTGGTAGGAAGTGTTAAAAATCCATATAGAATTTGAGAGAAGTGGGAATAATTCGCTTTGGGTGTATATTCAGTCCCCAGAAAGCCAATAAAATCAAATTTGTGAGAAAATTAGCTCTCACGAGTTCAATCTCTCAAAGTCCCTCCTTTTTTACATATTCTGCACAAACGATACTTTCCGCCTCGCCCCATTCATAAAACTCGGAAGGGAATCCTGTGAGGGGTGAATTGAATACATTTTAATACCAAAATGCACAAAACTTAAAAATTCATAAACAACAAAAAATTCAAAATACACCTTTTAAAGTCGGGTAGATGAATCGAAAATACTCAAGTTGACAGTCCCTTGCATTCTCTTCATCAACTTTCTCTTTGAAATAAATACTACAAATTTGATACGCTTACAAATAAAAAACGGATAGAGTTAAGATAATTGATGATTGATCAATTAAAAGAACTAAATGTTCACATTTGTTCCGTCCACTAGCGGTCCTACGTCAAGCTTCCGTTCGTGCTCCTAGGCACAGACCCTTCTACTTTTTTTTCCTTGATTTGTTTTCCGTCGATCTTGTTTTCCGTGCTGAGCACCAATGCTACCGACACCAGGGAGGTAGCTCCCACACCTGGACCCTACCTATCGACCCATCAACCTCATGAACCGGGGACCAACGGCTTTACTTCCCTTCCGAAGGAAGGCGTGATCAGAGGTGATGAGAGGTAATCACGCTTAGCACTACACCACCGGCTAGTAAAAAGTTTCGCTTGATATTAATGTTAAAAAGTGCAGTATCATATATTATACCCAGCGAATCCAAACACATCAAGCAACCAACGATACAGACAAAACGGTTGACACGACTATCATGACAAATTCGCTCTGTAATATAGCTTGATCGGAGTGGTAGATGGATAATGATATATTGCTTGCCTGCTTTGTTGCAATATACACGGATGAGGACATAGCTTGATCTGAATTGAGAAAAGACATAAAGCTGGGTTTAGACAGGGCAAGTCAAGTAGCTTACTTTGGAAACATGCTTGTTTTGGCGTCGAATCTGTTTGTGCTGTTTATCAAACTTGATATCAAAAATCATATTTTTTAGCAAACTCCGAAAGTATCGGAAACATAGGGATGTGATTTTTTAAAGCTGATCAAACATCCGTTTAGACAGTGCCAAATTGGTAGAGACTAAATTGGATGTTTATTTTTGTAATTCATGTAATTGACAGTTAAGAAAAACGATTAAAAAGCCTTTTATATTCACTAAGGAAATATGGTGAAAAAGCCTGCAAACATTTCAATATTGCTGTAGTATCCAAATTTACTATACTATACTATAAAAAATGTAATTCGGCTAGCATTTATCGCATTTTTGTAGTTTGAAATTATACAAAAAATATATTTCTCTACAGATCGGGCTGAAAACTTGGATTTTATGAAGATTATGGGATAAATATCAAAAGATCCGAGCTACTTGATTGTGCGGAGGATGGTCTACGTGTGTTTTTAATTATTCTCAACGTTCGCAGCCACTCGCCATAGCACTATATATTCTCTTGTACTGTTTCGGGTATCGAAGTGAGATTGTTTAACGACTGATGATTACTACTGCGCACTCAAATTGATAGCGTATGGCTATTCGGTTAGTGTATTTTTTATCATTTTCTCAAAAACATCTTCCTTTCCAAATTACTAAAATAGCTCAAACTTCAGATAATGATACTTAAATAAAATACCTATAAATCAATGAAACAGCCAATATTTCAGAAATAAAATTATCAATGTTTAAAAAAATGACCAATACACTGTTTGATTACCATAAATTGTAAACTTATAAGTCTAAATAGAACTGTAAATAAGTATTTATCTCGTTTACCTCAAAAATGGAATAAGACCATAGATGCCTGATTTGCTGGTGTGAAGTACACTCAAAAACGTCAAGTATAACTGCCCTCGATGAAATTCAATCATCTGCATACTGTGTGTCTATACCAAAATCAAACGCAAACCTTCTCCAAACCAAGTTCCGGCAACTTAAGCCTTTTACCATTTATTTTTGACATCCACCGACCGTCACCAGCTAATAGAAAAAAAAAACACAAAACAAGGGGACGAGAAAACACCATAAAGTCCATTCTTTTCCGGCATGGGTTACGTTTTCACCCATGAATGGCGTTGGCTATAGCGCGATGTCGCGTGAGTTTCCACGGCTTTCAATAAACATATTCAACGCGACAGAGAGTTCACCGTGTGCACCGGTTCGTAGCTATACATACATGGGAAATGACCATCAGCCGCACACGACGACGACGACGACGACGATTGGTTGTAAACACGGAAAGCTACGAAGATTCTTATCATACTTAAGTATTCATTGTTCAACCCCCCTAATTCTGTCCCGTGCTGATGACTGTTGTATCCGAGAGGGGTGGGACTTCCCCGCTCAGGTGAGGCTTTTAATGATCGAAAATCGATCGTAACAGGTGCAGCACAAACGGATGATTCTTCTATTTGGTGACCTAATTTTTAAACTTCAATAAACCATTCGAAACTAATCAACTCACTTCCACTCCATCGGTTGACGGGGTACCGAAAAGACTAACTCGATGGTCATTCAAAAATAAAAAAGGCGTAATTCATTCATAGCACTCAGCGACCGGTGATGGATGATGTCAATCGCTGTTTTCGATTCTATAAACCAATATGTCGATCGATGCCGATTGTTGGGCTGATACCAAATGCAAACAATCAGCGTTTATCATTGATGGTTTTTTTTTTCTAGATTCGAGTGCAACCGCTTTCAGATTTTCAGAAATTATTGCACATTGGTTTATCGAACAGACAACGTGACCATTGTGTTGATTAGATAATGCGCAATTTCCTAGACAAATGCAAAATCATTGCTTATTTCGAATTTTACTGCTCAACCTCAACGTTTTAACGTTTTTTTGCCATCGAAGTGTGAGGAGTTGGTCGAAAGTCATATGATTAGCGATTTCTATGAGAATTATGCTTGTTGGAAATCCCCAGCTTGTTTTGATGCATGGCTTCTTTTTGATCGAATTCGGACCACGAAAATGACTGTTTTGGTAAACACTAGGAGCAAGTTTCCACGATTTTCACATTATAGTATTTAATTCCATCGAACATCTGGTGGCCGGGCTGCTCCCTTGTTACGTTTCTACCTGTTGTAGTTGTTGTTGAGTTGCCATATCGGTGGAGACACTGCGGCTAAAGAAACGTGCTTTGGAGCTTTGTGCTATTTTGGCACATTGCCTGTTGTACAATGTGAGCCATACCGTCTAGCATCGATTTACATAAGCGAGTGTACCATTCCTTTATTCAGTAGCTACCGAAGGGATATATTCAGTTCACTTTACATATCTGCTATAAGTATTTGCATTCACACCATTTGACGTAGGTATTTGTACTTACGTAGAACATGAAAGTAGTGATTGTTTCATACTGAGGGAGCATGCATTGGACTCGAAGGAATTTGCTCGCTCCTGCTTCAATTATTTATGTCATGTCCTTCTTAAGAAGTTAACTTCACAAAAGCAAATAAAAAATAATTCTTTTATGATCTTTGATTGTGGTCTTCTTATAAATTTTGGACAGTGTGACAAAACAGGTTTCTCGTATTTATCTAGTAGTTATTGCATCCGGGTACAAGGCTGTGAACAAAACACATAAATTTGCAATTGTTTTTTGCCTAATTTGATCAATCAGTTCTGAACGTCATTTTTGCTGAAAAAGGGAAAAAAATAGAAATTTCGATTTTCGTCGAGGGTGACCCAATTGAACTTCTTTGAAACTACAACCTATTAAATGGAAATTTCTGTTGAGTATCAGGAAATTGTAAAGAGCAGTGTAGCTCGGTATTTTATTTTGCTGGGTCTCAGTAAAAAACATGCCGAGATTCAGCTAATAAACACGAGAGTATAGTGTACGCTTTTAGAAATTTCTCCATACATATTAATAAAAGTAACTCACTCTCTGAGTAAGATTCGTTTTTAATTTACCTAGCTAGTCAGCGACGCCAATCTCGGCAATACAATTCGGGTTCGTAATCACACAAGCACTCCCGAGTAATAAAGTTTGTTCCAGTTAGTATTTGGCCGCTTCTTTTTAATTACTGTAGCGCCTCTATTGACAGCGTTTTGATCAGGAAGGATTGTTTATTTAGTAGTGAAAATTTCATCAGGATTCATATACTTGTTCAAAAGCTATCGAAGATGGAACGTGACAGACGTGAAAAAATTCTGCACACTCACGTGCAAAATCCAACGTGGTCAGGAGAAATGATTGCAAAGGCTCTCAAATTTCCAAAATCACATGTAAAAACCCATATTGATCCACCGAGCAGGTGAATAGAACCTTTGTTCCCCAGTATAAAGGGTGTCCACGATGAAATTGCCACACTATGAAATTGCTCTAACTTTTTAACCGTTGGGTAGAATTTAATGAAAATTTGGGTGGATTTAGTTCATAGTGCATTATTTACATCCTGCAAGTTTTAAAGTCCTGTGATCAAAACTCGCGGAAACGGAGTCGAAAGAACAGCTCGTGCGTGATAAAATCTTGCGCATTCATCACGAGAACAAGGATCTCTCGCATCGTTCCATCGCTAAAACGTTGGGAATCGTGAATTCCACGGTGTCGCGAGTGATTAAGCGGTTCGAGGAACGGTTGACCACCGATCGGAAGCCCAGAAGTGAAGGAAAAAGTATTCCGTACAACACCAAAAATCACAACCGCGTAGTTGGGGCCTTCAACCGAAATCCGAACGCCTCCGTTAGGGATGTGGCTAAGAAGCTGCACCTAAGCCGAAGTTTTGTCCAGAAGGCCAAAACTAAGGCTGGGCTTCGAACGTTCAAGGTACAAAAGGCCCCTAATCGCGACGAGAAGCAGAACAAGTCCGCCAAAACCCGTGCCAGGAAGTTGTACCTCAACATGCTGACGAAAGTTGAATGCTGCATCATGGACGACGAAACATATGTGAAGGCCGACTTCAAACAGATCCCCGGCAACCTGTTTTTCACGGCCAAGGATAAGTTCAGCGTTCCGGAGCATGTCCGCACTCAGAAGATGTCCAAATTTGCGAAGAAATTCCTGGTTTGGTAAGCCATCTGCACGTGCGGGAAGCGGAGTGCACCTTTCGTGACCCAGGACACGATGAACGGACAGGTGTACATAAAAGAGTGCCTCCAGAAGCGGCTGCTTCCTCTCCTGAAGGCCCACAACGTCCCAACAATCTTCTGGCCGGATTTGGCCTCATGCCACTACTCCAAGGACGTGCTGAAGTGGTATGCGGACAATAAGGTCAATTTCGTGCCGAAAATGTTCAACCCTCCCAACACTCCGGAGCTCCGCCCCATCGAGAAGTACTGGGCGATTATGAAGCAGCACCTTCTTAAACGACCTAAGGTAGTGAAGACAGTCGAGGAACTGAAGAAAGTATGGGTTTACATGCAAAAAACGGTTGATTCACAGGTTGTGCAGAATCTTATGGCCGGGGTTAAGGCCAAGGTGCGGGCATTTGCGTATGGACTGTAAATAAAATACGAGTAAAATGGTAAAATGAAGTTTAATAGTTATTTCTCAATCCCTGAAAATTTGATGGCAATTGGATGAAAACTCGAATTTTGCGAATCAATTTTGTGTGTGGCAATTTCATCGTGGACACCCTTTAATCTCGTTTTTGATATTTTCCATAGATATATGTACGAGCCCTAATGGATATTTTTTTTATTGGTCTCAGTTTCTGCACTGCTCAATTGCTGCAAATTGAATTGGAGTCCAAAGCATAAATCAGAGATTTATGACTTTATACTTCATCTTTTTTATTGTGCTCTTCATACTTTAAGCACAATCTTATTATATACAATCTTATTATATTACAATAATATTTGACGAACCAATGAAGTTAAATAATCAATCAGCCCGATTCTCTTCATCGATTTTTGCGACTTTTGCGAATAACCCGACTGCAAATGAATTTCCCATTCAGTGTGTTGATTCAGGCGCAAGCTAACTATAGTCTGGCGGATAGAATTTCGATCTATCAAAAAGCGGAGCCAATTTAATATATTGTAGATCAAAAATTGAAAACGTAATATCAAGTTTTATAAACAAAACGTTGATCATGCTTTCCTCGCCAATCGAACACATTATCGGATAGGGGAAATTTTCTCCAAAGATGGTGTTAGTTTGCGTAGGCGAGGCTTAAGTCACGAGAAAACGGCTTCCGGAAGTTTTGTTCGCAATAGCTGATGTGCTCTTTTCTGTTGTTGGTCGTGAATTGACAGCTGAATTGGTCAAACAGCTATTTGACAGCTGTCCTGTTAGCTAAGAGAGAAATTCGTTTATGTTGCAGTGATAAATCAAAGAGAGAGGCCGAGGAAAGGCCCTTTTCAAATGTTCCGCGAGAATACAGAATAAAATTCGAAAAAATGTGGCACCATTGCCCGCGGCACCTCCAACAGCTACGCTAACGGGACTGATCGGTCAGAGTTTCCAGGTTTGTTTCACGATGTAGCAGTTCCAATAGCGATTTTTAAAAATAAGTGTGGTGTATAGACCAAGGTTTAAAGCGCCAGTTACACTATCCTCCTTGTGAATATTTTGACATGTGTAACGTCCACTTAAGATGTATAGAGCTTTTTGATGTTACAATATAGTTTGCTCTATATTGTTTAGCCCTACTTCTAATGGAAATGAGTAGATCTTACTGAAAATTGGATTGTTTAGGAATAACGTGTGCAGACAGGTGGAAAAACTCTCTGCACACGGCCAACGAGATCAACCCAAATTTGATTTTACTTTACTCATAAATCACTTTTTTTTTCCTTTATTAACGAGACTTTCAGCCTTAGGCTGGTTCATCTCTACGAGATCATAAATCACAAAAAGTGCAGAAATTCAGAAAAATTTACTTCATGTGTTTCCAGAATGCCAAAGTAATAACACTAACGATTGGATTTTCTCGGTCTATTGGTACTACTACTAGACTGTGTAAAATTTTCGTAAATTTTCCTTATTTTCCAGCAGATTATTGAGGTTTTTATTTAGGTTGATCTCATCGGTCGTACACAAATTTGAAGGGACAACATCTGACTGGTCTTATAGAGCTTTTCGACGTCTAATCGGCGCACACTACTGTACCATTTAAATCCAACGAGTGCGAGCAAGAGGGAAACAGTTTAGTGGGAAAATACACCGTCGATTCATACATGTGTGATAGATAGAGAAAGACGATTAAGCATCGAAAAGGTCTATTGGAATACGTAGGGTAGGATAGTTCAAAACGCACCCCTGGGGTAAAATGGCCCTGCGCTGTTTTTCATGGCTTTCCGATTGTCAATTCGTGAATTTAACAATCAGCATTGCTAGTTCAGTGCTTGAACTAACATTCTGGCACATGATTTTTCCAGAATAAGTAATGGAAAAGCAACGAAAACTGCACGGGGTCATTTTACCCCAGGGGTGCATTATGGGCTATTCTCATCTACATTCCACGATTTTGCGTACGATTTCTTCTTCTGATCATAACACCCAAACTAAACATAAAGCCTACCTCTAAAAAAAAACAGAGGTTAACCGACATGCACGTATCAACCATATTGATCGGATAAGCCATCTTGAAAAAATCTTGCCTAGATTAAATTGGGAATCGATTGGGCTTTATAGATTGGGAATGTTTTATACAGGTGAGATAGCTTGTGTGGATAGCTATCGGTCGCAGACGGCAAGACGTGTGAAAATCGATTCTAATACCTATGTTACGCTAGTAACAAAGGTAATAAGGCGGAATCTCCAACACTAAACGTCAGATCGGTATGATGTATCGTTGATTTTAAAAAAATCGTTAACTAAAATCATTCTGCCCTATATATCTCCGAAACCGGAAGTCAGATCGAGAAAAAATTCAATAGCGATCAATGGCGCAATAAGGGCCTTTCAAACGAGATATCAAACCATATTGATCGGATGAGCGATCTCGAAAAAAGCTTGCCTACATGAAACGCGTCCACAGACGCACATACAAACATCAGCAAATTTCACCTTGCTGGGTCAATTTTTCATATTCAATTTGATTCTACGATGTCGTAATTAAACTGTCGAGCCAGATCGAGCCGAGTTCTATCGATTGAGAATGTTTTATACAGGTGAGATAGCTTGTGTCTATGGCTATCGGTCGGTAATGCCGGGCTTAAGGTTCAATTTACTTTGATGCATTTTCGAAAAATTCAAATGCAGTTTTCGACCCATCATTTCAGATTGCAAAAAGCTCCCGTCATTCTATTATTTTTGCTATTTTACACAAAATGACGCGAGCTTTTTGCAATCTGAAATGATGCGTCGAAAAAAACTGCATTTGAATTTTTCGAAAATGCATCAAAGTAAATTGAACCTTAAACGTTACCGGGAAACACTAACGTTGGATCGTGCAAAACAAAACAAACGTAGAAGTGGAACATATGACCGAAAACTACGAGCGAAGGTCATAAGGGCAGTCCAAAAGAATCCTGGGATCACCGGTCATGATTTGGCGAAAAGGTTCAGTGGGACACACAGTACAGTTCGGAGAATCTGTATGCGAGAAGGTTTCCGGTCGTACCATGCCAGTAAACATCCCAACAGGACGCTGAAACAAAACCTGGTTGCCAAAAACCGTGTAAAGAAGCTGTACGAGCAAGTTCTGACCAAGTATAACGGATGTATTTTGATGGACGATGAAACTAACGTAAAAGTGGACTTTGGACAAATCCCGGGCCAAAAATTTTACAGCTAAACGTAAGGGGGATGCTCCGGATAAATTCCAATTTGTCTTTGCAGATAAATTCGCTCTCAAGTTGATGATTTGACAACGCATCTGCAGTTGCGGAAAGAAAACATCACTGGAGCGACTATGAATGGACAACTTTACAAGGAGGAGTGTCTCCATAACATAATTTTGCTGTTCATTCAATCACACGAAGGTCCCGTAAAGTTCTGGCCTGACTTAGCCAGCTGCCATTACAGCCGCGATGACATTGAATGGTATAAGCAGAATAATGTCGATTTTATTGAGAACAGTATCACAGTCCAGATTTTCGTCCCATTGAAAATTTTTGGGCAATTATCAAGCGCAAACTGAAGAAATGTGGCAAAACAATCAAAACACCATCTGATTTGGAGAAGTGGTGGAAAAGGATGGTAGATGAGGTTGCCAGTACTACTGTGCAAGACATGATGAGAGGTATTCCGCGAAAAGTTCGAAAATTCATCCGAAAATCTGACGAATAATTTTTGTTGTTTTGTTTTCCTTAAAGATAAATAAAAATCCTACAAAATG
Organism: Ochlerotatus camptorhynchus; assembly: GCF_037179485.1. NCBI lineage: Eukaryota > Metazoa > Arthropoda > Insecta > Diptera > Culicidae > Ochlerotatus > Ochlerotatus camptorhynchus. The sequence continues at coordinate 1,398,837 of NW_027040598.1, read as the reverse complement.
ATACCTTTAGCGTTTTTGTACTTTATTTCCCCTTGGAGAAATGACCTATTTTGTGCGGTCAAATTCTAAATGGAACAGACTTTATTGTGCTAATCGGAAATAACACTAGTTTACAAATAAAAGTAAAAACAAAAATGAACTTCAATGTTTGACCTATGATCCTTATGTAAAATCGTGCGCTGAATCTAAAAATGTAGTGAAATGGAAATCTCAGTAGGATAGTTTTCTAGATACAGCTAAAAAACGATATGTCATATTCAAAAAAAAATTTTTTTTTCTAAGGTACAAGTATCTCCGGCTATAATAAAGCTACATCAATTATTTTAACGTCAATTGAAAATTTGCTTTCTATCAACTAGACATCATTTTTCAGTTAGTTTAGTGGTATTGTTGTAAATTAATAGTTTATTTAATTTATTTTTATTTTTTGCATATTTCTAAGATAAATTGAATTTCAGCTAAGTTTTTAAGCAAGGTAATTTTTTTTTGTAGTGGTTGTGCCAACAATTTCACTAATGTAACTAAAAAATTATGTCAAGTTGATCTAAAGCAAATTTTCTTACCTTTAATTTGGCGTTAAAATAATTGATAAATATTTGTAATTTAGAAATCAAAAAAAAAAAATATAGTGAAATTTCATTTTTTAACTGTATCTATCCTGAGATTTTTTCTGACTACATTTTTGGATTCAGCACACGATTTTACATGGGAAATGACCACCAGCGTACAAAGTTCAAATATTAAGCTAGTGTCATAGATAGAATTTCTTTCTCTATTATGCACCATAATATTTGAACGGGACCCAAGAGGGAAATATTATTATAATCTCACTGAAAATCGGTCAATACCGCCGATTTATCCCAGGAAACGCCTGCCACAGTTTTCACCACGACGACAGAGAGAGAGAGGGAGATAATCCACCTTTTGCTCCTGCATGCTGCTTGCCACGCCGTCCGAAGCCGGAGCATGACAGCAGCGCTGTTTTATATCTATTTAGGTTCAAGTAGAACGATGTGCATCCAAGTGGTACTCGATTCTGGCGACTGGGTTTGGGGAAAACGTTTATTTAATAAAAACAGTGATACAATCGTTTGTACATTTTTCAATAGTTGTTTTATGAAAAATTGGATTAAGTATTTATTTCAACAGATTCATGAAGTTATTTCCTATCGATTGGTGTATTTGGATTTTAATTTCATCTTTAAATGACAGAGTTACAAACGTTCAAAACCTTACACTATTTCAAAAAAAAAAAGTTGTGTCTACAAAGACGTAGTGCTACGTCAAAATCATAACACTGCATAATTGTTTGTTATGGTCAATAATTCACATTTGAGCTAAATGTGTGCCATTTTGAATCTTGTATTAAAAAAAATGGCGCGTTCGATAGTCTTCAACAAATTACTACCAATCGAAATGACGTCTGAGACAAAGTTGTAGGAAACAATAATTTATTTTCAGGAAAAATATACATGGTAATAAAAATCAAGTTATTTTTGTTGGAAATCCAAAAAAGTATTCATTATTTAAATAACAAAAAATTAACCGCTTTAATATTTTTTGAACATTCATAAAAAAGCTTACCAAAAATGTTAACTTCTGTGAATTTTTCAAGTTGGACACTTAAAAACTAACAATAATCAAAGATCACACATTTTTGGTATAATTTTGAACTTTATATTTTTTAAATCTTTTTTTCAGACTCGAAAAATCGTTTTCTGTGCAAAATTTCTAAAGAAAGTGTAAAACAAAAAAAATAAAAAATTTACCATAAGTTGTTGTTCTATTATTTTTGTCCATCTTGAAATTTTCACAGAAGTTTGCTTTTTCATATGCTTTTTAAATCTGTTCCATTTTTTATGTTTTACCTAAAATTACTTTTGTCGTGTATATTTTTACTGAAAATTAATTTGTCTCAAACTCTCAGACGTCATTTCGGTTGGAAGTGACCTTTTCGAATTATGTTTTGTTTAAAAATATCTAAAACTCAATTTTAATTTTTTTTTTTCAAGATTTAGAATGGTTGATATAGCGTTAGCGTTAGCGTTAGCGTTGTTATGATATACTTCGTAGATTGGATACTAGCGACACTCACGTCTCTTCTGAAATTCTCAGTTAGACTACTTTCAGGAATAATGCTGAGGAGTAAACATTGGTTCCAATCTAAACAAGAGTAACAGAAGCATGACTGTCGCTATTCCCGGCCACGCCCATCTTTACCATAACTAGGGATAGGGAAGGAAATGTTGATGTAGTACTTACTTAACGAGAGGCCACCGACTTAGCGACACCCTCATAAGTGCTACGGAGTTGGAGGGTTGGGTAGGGTATTCGGTTAGGATTCACCTCAAGTTGGCGATGCAACCAAAAGTATGTATTGTTTATTTGTTGTTTATTTAATCTCTCGATAGCCGGCTATCGAAAGAACATATTCATTTCGTTTAGTAATCATGAATTTTAAGAGTCATGACGGAGAGCATGGGATTAAACCCATGATCTTCTGCTCAGTAAGCAAAAACGATCGCTCCAGGGTCATCGAGCATCTCAGAACCATAACGCTTCGCGACAATACAGGACTACGTTTTCGCTTGATATGCAAATAGTTTCCGAGGTTAATGTTCAATATCAAATATACAAATTATGGTGGCGATTTATTGTGCTGTGGAAGAGCATGGGGTTAAATCCATGATTTTCTGCTCAGTAAGCAAAATCGATCCCTCGAGGGTCATCGAGCATCTTATAATCCACAGCACTTCGCGTCAAAGTACGAATATATGGATGAACTATCTATTATTTAATAACTATTATTTACGATAATTACATAAAATAAATAAAATATAAACTACAAACAAAACGTGACTGCTAAAATCTCAAAAAAAATATTCTCACAAATATATTTCACGCCACCAGGAATATCAAAACCATTAGACGTTATAATGATACTCTGCACATGTTAGACACAAGAAGAGGCCAAAAAGCAAGCGTCCGACACACAAAACCCGTCAAATTCACTTGCAGTCACAATCAACGATTCTATGAATCGCGAGCGTTCACGAATCATAAAACCGCTGACTGCAACACTCTGAAAGCGAAATTGACAGGCTCTATGCGTCAAACACCCGCCCTCCAATCTCCTCACGCATCCAACAGCACAAATCTCCATTACAACATCTAACGAATTCAAAACTCCGAAAATCACTCATCTATAGCAAGTGCATGCAACCATTCTTCATGATACACTTTTTCTGCTTATCTTTCTATTGGGCCTGTGGACATGCGTTAGCTTCGAAACTTCTAACCAAACTGGGAAAATTTTCAGATCACAAAAAAAAACTTGAAAAAAAAAAACTTTCAAAGGTAATTACAAGTAAAATAAATATTGATTATTTAACGCAAAAACGAGCAAGTAATATTAAATCTCTTGTATCGTATGCTAAAGCTGATTGACTGTAAAAAAATAATATGCTTCAATAAAATAAAATATTAATAAAATGATATGCAAAATTTAATAGAAGATCATTACTTTATTGGTGAAAAGTTTCTAATAAGCCCTCCCAGTTCCTCTGTATACAGAACAAATCTGATACTATAATCAGAATTGCTCAGTCTGCATGAAGCAGCCGATTTCATCAAGGAAGTTCTATTAACAACCAAGAATTAATCGTTTGAGGCATACTGAAGCATTAAGAAGGTGATATGTGTCACTATAGGAAATCATCATCGTTGCAAATATAAAGAAATTAAACATAACCCTTTGCTTCAGTACCGTCAACCTCCATGTCCATGGGGAGGGTCAAGATTTAGAATGGCTGATATTTAACACAAATGTGATACAAAATTACATTAACAAACCAGCCAGTACCTAATTGGCCGCATCCGGCTATGTTTTGGATACCTCCGAGGAAGCGGCCAGTTTCTGACTAGGACAAAACCCATCCGCATCCGCATGGCAAATTACTTCAGAAATCAAAACCAATCTCAATGACATGGGAGTAACATCTCAACCCCGTACAAGTCACGAATGCAGTGTTCGGAAAATCATTCTCAAATCTCATTAATTGAGTCTCCTTGCGAGAATAAACTCGCGTGCGAATGTGTTATACATGTTTTGTTAGTTTTCCAACCCCTGTTGCAAAAACAATAGTAATAACAATAAATAACGCCAAAATATCAATAAATGAATTTTTGAACCTGAAAACTCATCGGTGATTTTTGCGACGTTGAATTTGCATGAGTTTTGAGTTTTTGAGTTTTTCCGTACACTGCGAATGACCAAAGAGTGTTAAAGCGACTTAAAAAAAGAAGAAGACCAATGACAGCCAAACCGAGTGTTCAGGACCACATTTACCACATTCAGCCATATTCTTGGTAACCCCAAGGAATGTCCCGTTTCTGACCAGGATCAACACCCATCTCAAATTACATTAGAATTGGAAATCAAGATCCTGGTTGAAACGGGACATATCGAAAGTCCAGGACTCCATTGGTCACATCCGGGTCTGTGAGGTACCTCCGAAGGAGTGGTCAGTTTCAAACTAGAGCCATCATCCATCATGCGACACATAAATTACATGAGAACTTTAAAACAAGGTCTGCTGGCTGATCACATTAAGACCCCAGGACCAGGACATGTTCTGATATTACCTCAGTTGCGTATTTATGTCTAAACCTACATCTACACATACACTAGACAGTGAAAACAAAACTCACCATGCATAGAGAATTTTTGTCGCCCATCATCGATTGCGTTGTTTTAGCTCGTAATAATTCAATACTGCAGCAATGCCCAAACAAGCCAATTCAATAACTTTCTGACAGAACACGCTATCCAGAGAGCGCGCTTGAAACGTGATACACTGGCCAGCAAAGTGTACCAACAAACCATCCATCGTCCGTAGCTCTTGTTCCATTCACGCAGGACTCCTGGCATGCGGCATGTGGCAGGTCGTCACAGTGTCTGATGTCTATTCAATAGCAAATATAATATACCTACGTTTACACTTTACAATTGCACATGGCTGCCGATGGGTGCACATTCGTCGTGTAAGCAGCACGGCAAAGCGGGAGTCGATCAGCAGCGCTACTGAAGCGGAAATTTCACCCGTCGTCCACATATTCGTCGATGGTTGCGAACGAACGGATGTTACGTCCCGGTTTATGGGGTTTTGTTTTTCGATGAGGAAATACGATTCTAACTGCGTTCTTTGCGCTGTAATTTGATTGAGTGGCAATAATGAAAAGTGACTGTTGCTTTTCAAGTCGTTCTGGGAAATTTGAAACTAGTTCGAACCATTGGCTACTATTGGAAATCATGACAATTGGTACATCACCGCACCATAAAACTGTATAGTAATGGATGGGTATGTTACACTCACCTCTTACGCAACATTTTTTATATGTCTATCATGAGCCAAAAAATTAACCACAAGACAATTAGAGCCCCTTTCCGTTTATGGTCGTCCGAATGCCATAGAAAAACGTGAAAAATTTCACACTGTTATGTGGCGTGGCGGTCATCATCATCATCATCATCTTCGCACTCCATTCAGCTTCTCTTGCAACATTAATCTTGCTTTATCCAACTTTTTTTTTATTGGACAGCTGAAGATTTGTTTCTAACCTAACTATATAAAGTATGCCGGTCTATTTACGGAAAATATCAATTACACAGAGTTTATTGTTTTGCTGATTGGGACAGCGCCAGCGCCACCTCACTAATCATCAGGTACTAAACAATAACTGGTGGGCAGTATGCATTTTTGATTAGAAGCTGTTAGTCGTGGTAGCCGTCGTCGTCGTCTTTGTTTATAAATCAACACAGTGCCACTATGGCTGACGCGGTATGGCGTGGAGATCTCACGAACGCCTACTTTGTGTAAAATCACTCGGTTGTAAGCAGCAGGCGGCTCTGTTCGGTAATGAAGTTGTGAAGAGGTGAGCAATTAGAAGGTGTATTTGAAAATGGCTGTGAGGGAGGAAAAGTGGATCGGAGTGGTGTTAAAATGTGAAGATAATTCTTGATGTATAACTTATAGAATCGTTAAATCAGTAAATGAATGTAATTTTTAAACAAACATGGAATACTGCTCCTCTTTTCACAGTGGGGAGAAATAAGCCACACCATTCAAATGCTTGGCTGGGTAACGATTTCAGTCAACATGTAATGAGTTTTAATTAAGATAAATCACAGGATGTCCGACTTTTCATGACGTGGTCGCTTTTACGATTATCAGATCGGATTACACTAGTTAACGCTGGTGGACATTTTCCATGTAAAATCGTGTGCTGAATCCAAAAATGTAGAGATTTCTCAGTAGGATAGTTTTCTAGATGCAGCTAAAAAAGAAATTTCTCAAATACAAATACAAATATCTCCGGCTGTAATGAAGCTTTATCAATTATTTTAACGCCAAATTAAAGGTTAGCTTCTGCTTGCTTTCGATCATAATTGGACATAATTTTTCAGTTAGATCAGAAACAGATTTAAAAAAATAGCAATAATTTTTACATAGGAGCTAATAATCTCAAATGGACATTGCTATCCAATTTTTCTAATTTCCTATCAAATGTTTCATACGTTCTTTTGAAAAGTTATGCTTGAATTTACTCCACTGAAAAAAGTTTTTTCTAATAACAAAATTAATTATTTTTATCTGAATATCACATACCTAACATAATAAATTCCATTATAATCATATAGGGGATTTTACATATTCTCAGCACTTTAAGCAGTTGTCCAACTAAAAATGAAACTCGTTGCTTTTCTTCCTCTGACTTTCGTCAATGCTGGAACAGCAAATGTGACGTCACGCTCACTGTAGAGTAAATAGTGTGCGAATGGATGAAACGATAATTATACATTACCATACCATAACTTCACTCATTGTTCCAATCCAGTATAGATTCTAGACCAACAATTGAAATGGTTGTTCCAACCAAACGTAAGCAATGGCTTTAAACGAAACATTCTCGAGAATCGAAACATATCCACGCAAACTAACAATGACATTTGATAGAGGAAGTTCACTCTATCAGATGTTGGTATTAGGTTGGGTGGGTATGTTTTGATTATCGATAATTTTGCGTTTAAGAGGAAGCTCACCGCTTCGAAAAAAATATTTACGTTTTGATTTTTCTAAAAATATTGAAAAAAAGTATCAAAAATCTAAAAAAATCACATTTTTTCTAATTTTTTAAAGAAAATTCACGTGCAAAAACATGTTTTATAAGTCATTATGCGATAAAGTTGGACTCAAAAAACCACAAAACATCAACTTTTCGGTTTTTCTGAGAGTCCAATTTTTTTTCACGATGGGATAGAAAAAAATTTTTTGCATGTAATTTTTGACAAAAATCTAAGGAAGAAACTGATTTTCTTGGATTTTTGATAATTTTTCCCAATATTTTTAGAAAAATAAAAACGTACCGAAAATATTTTTTTTATTTTTGGGCCGGTGAGCTTCCCCTTAAAGCAAGGGGTAGGTCACTCCGCACACCAATCTTGGGTCATCTTTTTTGTCAGTGTGTCGCAAGTGTGCCGATTGTGCCGGTCATACAGCAAGCTGCGATTGTTTGTAAAATACCCATCCCGGCAAACCGGTATTTCTGACACCTTGAATGTTTTGGTTTTAAATCGCAAGGATAATTCGAATTGAGGTCGACGTGGGAACTGGCGAGTGTGCAAAATGTTGGTGTTTTGTATTCATAGGCTAATAAAAGTACAGTGTTTTAGGGGTTTATTATGCCCAGAAACCTAGCCTTTGATGTGAAAAGCAACGGCCTATCAGCGGCCGGAAAGAATTGGAACCGGTGAGGAACAATTTTTGGAGACCGACTATAGAGGATGATGAATATGACTTTTGTAGTATGTTTTAGTGAGTTTCAGCATTATTTGAATTAAGGATAACTAATGAGGGCTGGTTAACTGCTTCTTTCTCTTGAGCCCACTCTAGAACCTACATGTCGTATTTAGATGTATAGTAAAAGTGAACCAAAAAGTGAACTGCTGGTCTGCGTTCCTCTGGTATATTCAATTAGAGGATGTTCCTGAATATACAGTCAAACAGCACGTAATATTGTGAACCACTTCAATGACAGTTGTCCTGCAGTGGTTCCATTTCATTTACAACAATCCAATGTCTACGAAATTGTGCTGAAGTTGTGCCGATGGATGTGCCTAAGCTGTGCTCAATCTAATTTCGGCACAATGTAAAGGGTGTCCACGATGAAATTGCCACACACAAAATTGATTCGCAAAATTCGAGTTTTCATCGTATTGCCATCAAATTTTCAGGGATTGAGAAATAACTATTAAACTTCATTTTACCATTTTACTCGTATTTTATTTACAGTCCATACGCAAATGCCCGCACCTTGGCCTTAACCCCGGCCATAAGATTCTGCACAACCTGTGAATCAACCGTTTTTTGCATGTAAACCCATACTTTCTTCAGTTCCTCGACTGTCTTCACTACCTTAGGTCGTTTAAGAAGGTGCTGCTTCATAATCGCCCAGTACTTCTCGATGGGGCGGAGCTCCGGAGTGTTGGGAGGGTTGAACATTTTCGGCACGAAATTGACCTTATTGTCTGCATACCACTTCAGCACGTCCTTGGAGTAGTGGCATGAGGCCAAATCCGGCCAGAAGATTGTTGGGACGTTGTGGGCCTTCAGGAGAGGAAGCAGCCGCTTCTGGAGGCACTCTTTTATGTACACCTCACGAAAGGTGCACTCCGCTTCCCGCACGTGCAGATGGCTTGCCAAACCAGGAATTTCTTCGCAAATTTGGACATCTTCTGAGTGCGGACATGCTCCGGAACGCTGAACTTATCCTTGGCCGTGAAAAACAGGTTGCCGGGGATCTGTTTGAAGTCGGCCTTCACATATGTTTCGTCGTCCATGATGCAGCATTCAACTTTCGTCAGCATGTTGAGGTACAACTTCCTGGCACGGGTTTTGGCGGACTTGTTCTGCTTCTCGTCGCGATTAGGGGCCTTTTGTACCTTGAACGTTCGAAGCCCAGCCTTAGTTTTGGCCTTCTGGACAAAACTTCGGCTTAGGTGCAGCTTCTTAGCCACATCCCTAACGGAGGCGTTCGGATTTCGGTTGAAGGCCCCAACTACGCGGTTGTGATTTTTGGTGTTGTACGGAATACTTTTTCCTTCACTTCTGGGCTTCCGATCGGTGGTCAACCGATCCTCGAACCTCTTAATCACTCGCGACACCGTGGAATTCGCGATTCCCAACGTTTTAGCGATGGAACGATGCGAGAGATCCTTGTTCTCGTGATGAATGCGCAAGATTTTATCACGCACGAGCTGTTCTTTCGACTCCATTTCCGCGAGTTTTGATCACAGGACTTTAAAACTTGCAGGATGTGAATAATGCACTATGAACTAAATCCACCCAAATTTTCATTAAATTCTACCCAACGGTTAAAAAGTTAGAGCAATTTCATAGTGTGGCAATTTCATCGTGGACACCCTTTACTGAGTGACTTACCCCTTGGTTTAAAGCCATTGTTTTTTTATAGTCACTTTAACGCTCTTCGGTCATTCGTGACATGTCTGGAGGTGAGAGGGTCGCCCCCAAAAAAAGCCATTGTTTAGGATTGGATGTTCCGCCTGTTTCAATTATTGGTATAGTCAGGTATCGAATTGACAGCTCCATCACATACACATTTTCGTTTTGCATTTTGCCTATAAAGCACCAGCAGTGTTGTCCTATTTGTAGGGTAATTAATAGTTTTATAGTGTTTACCATTTCCATATTGATTTAACGTTAATGTGTCTTAAAAGCTATAGAGATTAGCATTTAACGATTAAATTTTTCGTATTTTAATATCTACATTGATGCAGGCATTTATTTGTCCAATAATTAATGAAAACAGGATTCAAAAAATTGCCAAATTTCTGAACCAACACTACTTTTGTTATTCAGGCAACTAGAAGAACGGATGAAAAGTGGCTGCCGATGAAATATAGAACGAGAAATCAATCTCAAAGTTTTATAACTGCTATATATTGAGTGCATCTTCGTGGTATTTGAGGGTTTTTGAAAGTACGTAGTGACGTATCTCTTCTCAAAGTGATCAATCAGCACTATAGAGGAAAAAAACCGTTTTAAAATTGTGAGTATTATTTTGATTTTCTTGCTGTGCCAAGCTTAAAATAGTCATAGATTAATTTTTCAAATAGCTTGGTTGGATTTTATTACTTTCATATTATTTTACATGGAAAAGTAAGCTGAAACATTGAATAATATGTTAGTTTCGTAAAACTTGGTTTTATGTTGCAAAAATAGACTGTTTGAAGGATATAATAGTCATATGCTGCCGAATACATCATTTACCCTAGATTTTGTAAATTATATAAAAATGTTCCAGCTCATTATTCATTTATGATTTTCTGAAAATTTTGAAATCTTGCTAAGATTTCAATGAGTATGAGGGGGTGGTTACTGAAAATCTTACACTGTTTTGAAAGATGAAAGGGGCTTAATAATGACTGAGCAGGGTGGCCAGCAAACCGGGAAATATCCAGGAATTTGAAAAGTAACCGGGAAAACAGGGAAAAAACCCGGGAATTCGTTGAGAGAACCGGGAAAAATAAATTAACCACACCATAGGAACAAATTTTCACACCAGAATCTTTGAATTTAATGGTTCAAAGAGTGATTTTTCACCAAATGAATGTCTTTCTCTATTTGCTGCATAATTTTCTTCAGATTCCCGTCTTATTGATTTTAAAATTTAATCACTCAGCAATATTTCAAATTGATTTTTGCGATTCAATTTCAGATGTTAAGTGAAGTGAAGATGTTGAACTTAAAACAAATATTTGTAAAAAAATGAAACTGAACTATTCTTTTCCGGGGTTTTAATTTTATTCAACATTCTCATGATATGAATTTCAGAATGAACTTGGAATTATGCTCTGAATTATTATATAATTCTTCCAAAATTAACCAGAAAACACTCTGCTTAATAATTACCGTTGATTTTTTTTTGGAATTTCCTTGAAACCCCTTCTAAGAAATTTTTTGGAATCCGTCTTAGAATTCCCTTAAACCTATTCGGACACTTTGATTTCATTGAAATCCTTATCAAAATTTCCTTTTAACTCTAATCAAAACAGCATAAATTTTTCGAAATTTTATTTAGAAACCCCTTGGAGTATTTTAAAGAATTTCTTTCTAATCATTAGCAATTTTTTTTGCAATAAATTTTGTTGGAGTACTTTGATGAATCTTTCACACTAGGGTTGAAATTATCGCCAGAAGACTCTTAGAACTCTGTGTCTTGTTGAATTCTCATCATAATTCTCTTGGAATTTTTCAAAAATTATCTAATAATTTAATTTAGAACTTGCAATCTTCTCCACAGAAATCCCTCCAGATTCTTCTAAAAATTTCTAAGGACTTCATGTCAGAATAATTCTGGAATTCTGCTCAGAACTTCTCCGCAAACTATGTGGGAATCCTCCTCAATAGTTGTTTGAAATCAGTACTTTGAATACTTTTACATTTTACTGAAAATTTCAGGGTTTACCCGCAAGATTCTATCGATGGTTCTGTAATTTGTTATTACCCTTAAAATGCTTCCAAGTCTCAGAGTCTTCACAATTATGACTGCACGACTATTTAATAAATATTATATATTTTTTTCTCTTCAAATCTGTGATCTAGGAAAATTTTTAAAATCTCACATTTTAACTATTTTTTCTTCAAATCTTGCATCACGAAGATTGTTATTCATCCCAAATTTTGTAGAAAAGTTTTATTTTCAGACTCTACACAAATGTCAAAGCCCTAGAATCTTTGGAATCTCACTTTTTAGTACATAATCTTTCAGTATTTTTTTCGTGGGTATTAAATTTTATTAACCATGTTTAGTTTCACGTCGAGCTAGCTCAAACGTTAGTATGCAGTGGCGTCGCCTTAACCTCAAGCTACCTGTGCACCAACTCTCAAAACATAAACAATTATCAAAATATTGCTTGCAATGGATAGATATCGAGTTAACTAGAAGATTAAAGCTGGGTTTAGATAGGGCAAGTCAATTGATCAAGTCAGTTGAATTCAACTGACTTGAACGCGAATTGAACGTGTAAACCATGCCATTCAACTGACTTGATCAACTCACTTGAATTGAAAAAAGTTGAACCAGGCTCAACTTTTCAAGCCAATTGAATTCAACTGAGTTGATCATTTGACTTGCCCTATCTAAACCCAGCTTAAGTGTATTTTTCAACCGATTCGAGTATGAATATGGCATTAAATCTGTTTTTGAAAGTTGGTGCACAGGTAAAAAGTGAAGTTACGCGACGCCACATATTTTTTTTCGTGTTTAACTTTGTATATCAGCGCAAGTACTGAAAGTTAGTATAGACAATGGAGTGAATACACATTTTCCTTATCGGTTATCACTATCAATTTTCTCTAATTCTCATTAGTATCAAGTTCATTTTTCTGAAACATTTTTTTTTAAATTAAATCTCTTGTTGCTCACAATTCTGTCTTGTAACCTATTATTCCGGATAGCATTTGGTCCAGTGACCTTTATATCTGTTACTCAATAAATTCTAGGGCTTTGAAACCATAAAATGTATCGAGCATAAAAAGTGGTAGAATTCGATTTGTCAAAGAAGGGGAAATGTATGTAATGTCGGCCTAAGTGTCCCTAATTTGGGCTCATACATAAATTCAGCATTCGACTAAATTTTCAATATCAACCAAAAATATACAATAGTACCGTTCCAATGACGCTTTCATCTAGATCCAATTGATACATAGCAGATTTTTAGCGATGGGCCCAATCTTAGACCAATAGGCCAACATTAGAGCCATTTCCCCTATCTAGAAAGATCAATAAATTGTTTTGAATACATTAAGTGACTCATAGAGTTGAATTTTTCCTATAGTTTTTTTTTTGTAATTTGCTGAAAATTTACAGCTGGCTACGTTTTAAAAAATGCGTACAATTTCGTTGTTTGTTGATTATCTACAACCGGGAAATTTTTAAGATTTGAACCGGGAAAATCGGGAAAATATCGGGAATTTCAAAAAGAAAAGTCACTGGCCACCCTGTGACTGAAAAATCCACACATAATTTGTGGATGATCCCTTAGCTGATTTTTTTTTCTGGCACGCACTGTATAATGAAGAGGTGTGAGCTCTAAGTGATCCTTGTCACGTAACACCATTCCTCCATCATTCCACTTCACATTATCGTCAGTTTAGAGAAAAATTAGCATACTGAAAATTACATACAGATTATTTGCTAACCACAGGTTTAATAGCATGCTTCGGTTGTCAGTTTTAAAGCTATTTTTCTGAATCTGCAATACCGTAAAGACTGGTAATCCGGACACTTAGTCCGTAAATCCGGTCACTTTTGAAAGTTGATTACCACTGCCTAGTATGCTCAAAATCTATATATATAAAAATGAATTTCTGTCTGTCTGTCTGTCTGTCTGACCCTTATAGACTCGGAAACTACTGAACCGATTGGCGTGAAAATTTGTATACAGGGGTTTTTGGGGCCGTGGAAGGTTCTTATGATGGTTCGAGACCCCTCCCCCTTCTGTAAGGGGGGGGCTCCCATACAAATGAAACAGAAATTTCTGCATAAATAACTCGAGAACTAATCAAGCAAATGGAACCAAATTAGGCATGTGGGGGCGAGTGTGGGGGTATAAGGAGATAATCATAGGGGGTAGCCCCTTAGATAATAGGGGGGGGGGGCTACGTACAATATAGCATGCTTTTTTTAAATCGGCGCATAAACTCAAGCTAATATTGAATCCCGAGCTAGACCGGGCACACTCAGCTAGTAGCATATAAATTTAATCATGGTGTTTTAGCATCGTTCTGATGCAGCACACAGCATTATTATGTCGCAAAGTAGTCGTAATAGTTAATAATAAATTCGGTGTTCCGGTACCTTACCTTACCAATCAGGCTAAGGCCTTGTTGACCTCTGCTGTCCGAAGAAGTCGTCTCCACTCTACTCGATCCATGGCCACACTTCGCCAGGCTCGTAGTCTGCGAACGGACCGCAGGTCGCCTTCTACTTGGTCGATCCACCTTGCCACCTTGTCACTTTCTAGAACCATTTTTACTGAATCATCGTGCGGCATTCTTACGACGTGCCCAGTCCACCGCAGTCGCATAACTTTTGCAAAGTGGACGATGAGTGTTTCTGCCAACAGCTGGAGCAAATCCTGGTTCATTCGCCTCCTCCACTTTCCGTCATCCATCTGCCTGCACTCCACACCGTAGATGGTACGCAACAGCTTCCGTTCGAAAACACCATGTCATCCACGAGCATAGAATGAAAAAATGTCTGCATAAAAAACAATAAAAATTACATTCAAAGTGTTTTTATGTTACTTCATACGCGAAGTTTGCGATTTTCAGAGTTGGTTGGAAATGCTATCCAACATGAAGCTTTAGTGTGATAATTTATTAGCTAAAGAATGGTCTTAGAAGAGGGTAGGTAGATAGCTCCGTTAGAGTACGGCAGTATGAAAATTGAATAGAAGTTAAAAATGAGCGAAGGGCCATTAATGCGACAGTACAAGTCAAACGCACACTTCTTTGCCTAACTCGTACGATGTACGAGGAGATTTGAAGTATGTCTTCATTGATAATAAATTACCACACTAAAGCTTCATGTTAGATAGCATTTCGAACCAACTCTGAATAAAAATTATTTGTGAAAAAAGTACAATATTTTGTTGTTGCTAAACGATTTTGGTCACTTTTAAAGTGTATCCAATATCAGAAAAGTTATCATTTTTGATAAGCTTTCAAATGAACGTAAGTTAAACAATCTTATTTTTTTTGTTATTGCAGTTTTTCAGTTTTCATTTCGACGACAAGTTGTGATTATTTTCAGTGTACATATTTTTCTGAACAGACATTTCAGACATCATGACCCATTTTCGTGCTATGATTAAAAAAAACATCGTTCACCCCATTTTGAAAAATCAGAATAGATTCAAAATGGCCGGATTCCATAACAAACTTAGTTCATTGCTTCAATAGCACAATTTTATGGAATTCTAAGGGAGTAAAATAAAATCGATTCGTCAGTTGGAGTGGATTTGGTCAATAGATGAAATTTCAATGCCTGGTTGAATCAATTAACTTACTGTTAGTTTTTATCTGAGCTTGTTATAAACCTAAACATCAAGGGGACATTTCGAACTGCTTTTAGTAAGAGTACCAATATGTGCTATACATGAGCTATAATAACAGAGAGCCGTAAATGTGCGAAACATGTGACACTTCTTCTGAGTACTTTGCAATGCCATTCGATTCATCATTTACTCTTTTAAAATTTTCCCAGCCTATCAGCCGTGCACCGTGCAAAGCGTTCAGTAGGTAATGTTTATTTTCGCGTTGGAGGCGCGAAAAAGCCTTCCTTTTAGCTCGGGTTTGCTCTGAATTAAATACCTACGTGCTTGCGCGGCCGTTGTTGTTGTTTCACTTATAGTTTTCGTTACATTTGCGCTCATTGCCACCAATTTATTATAGTTAGTTGGTCGGTCGGTTCTACGATGTTGTGTGTTGTTTTTTGCACCTACCTAAACCTACTGCTACTAGGTAGCTATTTGATTCGAACAACCGTTGGAGTGCAGTCACGAATAGAAGTTGCGCTTAGCGCTTCTTGAGCCGACAAAGGCCGCGTGTTTCGTCATCAGCACCATGATAATCATTCTTCGTAAGGCATTCCTCAAACTTTCCAAATGGCCCATCTTCCTCACAGTGTAGATAAAAGTATTCTAATTGATTCATTTTCTCTTCGCTTACAGATTCCTCCGACGGTCAGAATGTATCAACAGGTTCACCCACAGTTGCATCGCCAAGTGCAGTCTCCAACACTAGCAGCAATGCCGGATCAACGTCAATTACGGCGGGTAGCATAAGCTCCAACACATCGAAGCATCCTCACCAATTTACCTATCGCCGCGATAACGAGACAGCTGCAGCCGAGAGCGAATCTTCTCAGTCCTCAGTCGTGAAGATTGTCGGCTGCAGTAGTCGCCTAGTGCCATCGGGTGAGAGTGAGGATGATGATCTCGTGCAGACAACGATCAATCCTACTACCCCTACTACTACTACTACTACTACTACTAGTACCACAGTATGTGATAACGAGAATGAGTCATCCGATCGGGAAGTGTCGCCAAAATTTGTAGTCGGAACGAAAAAGTACGGCCGCCGGTCACGTCCTCGAGAGGACTGCAACGGAGTGGATTCATCGTCAGATTTCAGCAACTCAGACAACGAATCTGTCCCCCAGCAACACCAACATCCACAGCAGCCACAGCAAATAATACCTCCTTCTACAGACAACGCCTCGAGCAAGAACTCCTCTTCCAAAGTCCAACGATCCGCTTCGCAGAGTGACATTCACGGCTCGAAGCGACGTCGGCCCATGAGCGGAAGCAGGCTTAAGCGTTGTGCTTCACTACCGACCCATCGTCAGCGACCGGATCTCGGCAAGCTGAACGCGAAAAACGTACGTGATCAGCTGAATATGGATCAGAAAATCGATAAGAAGATCTACTTTATGAAACTTTCGGAAAATTTACGGGACATTTGGAACTCGCTGGTCGGTAGCGGTCACGGAGATTTGCTCAATCAGTCGCAGTTGGAGATTGTTTGCGAAAGGGTGGGTCTCCAAAAGCTCCCAGCCAAATTGGCCGCCCGCGAAGTGTTTGCAAAGCTATCGCTGCAGCCGATTGAGGGAATCAGTTTCGATGATTTCATTTCGTTGCTGCAAAGCGACTCGGACATCCTTCCCATCGGTGGCGGTGAAATGGAACCGACAGTCGGTGGTAATTGTGGTACTGGTGGCGTGCGAGTGCGCTTATTTGACGAGAGCGACACCTTCAAGGTTCAGGAACTGGATCGCGACAGCGTGGAAGAGACGGTCGGGTTCACAATGCGGATGCCGGGTAAGTTTGTGCACATTGACCATTGTAATCGATAACGTTTAATACAACGGAACATTTGCTATAGCAGAGTGGACCGCGGAGATCGGTTCGCTGTCGGCGGCCATCATCATCGATATGTGGGAGTCGGCTGGCATTGGTGAGCCTAGGAGTTTGCTGCAGGATCTCGGTTTCTACGGCGAAGAGGTGCAGGTAACGGAGCTAATCATTGCGCTGGAGGACGAACAGCAACGATTGGGCGATGGCAACGATACGTCTGTGGTTGTGAGGGTGAGTGGTTTTTTTATTCGTTTTTGCTTCAGTTTTGTTTGGTTCGGTTCGCCCACACGTTCGTAAAGTCATGTTAAATTTGCATTTGTAATGACGAATTCCAGCCAGAGGAGGTGTGTGGCTTATTTTGATTTCTGTGTTCTTGAGTTTATAAAAAGCAATATCTATGGAAACCACCTGGTAGTGCGGTCGAGCTTACTATAACATGAAGCTTACTTGTTTTGAATACATTAAGTCGAGTCTTCGTAGGAGTCAATTTGATGTCAACATTAGTCCAAATTCGAGGAATGAACACAGAGAAAAGTTCGGAAGAATTATGCTCTTGAATAGCACAAATATCGCGTCACTTTTCAATATGTCCTATCCTGACGGTTTTCGCAAGTCAGTCCCATCTGCATTTTTATTAATTTTGAGATAGCATCATTATTCAGTTTATCGTTCTATGTTTTTTGAGATGTGCTATTGAAAAAAGGTGGTTTGTTCAAGAAAAATGAAAAACAATACCAAGTCAAATTGTCCCACAGCGAAAAGTAACCGCAAGTCAGTCCCATTAGAAAAACATATGTTAGAAATGTTAGACAACACATCGCATCATGAGATTTGTCTCAAGACAGATTTTGTCCACTTCCCCTAGGGTATCTGGAACATGTCCGGATGTGGCCAATATAGTTCTTACGATACTCAGTTTAACAGTTTCTCATGTGAGTTGATGTATCGCCTGATGGATTTTGATTTAAAAAGGATATACCACTTCCCCGGGGATACCCGGAACATGTCCGGGTGTGGCCAACATGGTGCTGGTCACTCATCATGACTCTTATTGATCTTATTTTTGAATTCTCGTGTGAATTGATTTATAGCATGGTGGGTTTGGCCTGTTTATGAAAAGCTCTGGTCTGATGAAGACCCATACTCACCAGAATATGTTCCGGCCATTGCCCTGGAACCAGCGGAACAAAACCAGAAACATTCAATAACGTTCTATGGGACCATGGTATCTTTCTACTGTTCAATACTGTGCTAAACTAATGCAGCATCGTCATGGGATTGTGACTAACTTGCGGTTATTTTTCTCATTGACGTTAAATATAATCGCCAGTCAGTCCCACTTAGATTTTGGCCATAAAATGAGAATTTCACGATATTTTTCGAATATGATTTGGTAAACATAGATGCATTCTATCGCATTGTACGTTTATTTTTAAAATTTATCCCTCCAAAATATTGTGTCAAATCAGCAAACATGTGAAATCTTTGAACGCCAATTTCTCATTTCTAGATTTTTACAGATGGGACGGACTTGCGATTATGGGCAGTACCTATCTATGTTGTTAATTAACATTCTCCGAAATTTGTGAAAGACATTGCACACTCATCCAGTCAGAAAGGTGTTACTGGTTTTTTTTTGACTTGTGGAACTGTTCGGTAAAAAGTTTAAAAATCTGTGGAAACTTTAAAATTGAGAATTTTTTTCGAACTTGTACAGACTTAGTTCTGTTAATCCCATTTAATGATAGAGATAAAAAAAATTGTCGATTTCATTGATTTATTACGGATCGCGCTCATTTGAATTTTAACCCACTTTTTCAGCTATTCAAAAATCCAGTAAAAGAACTAACTCCTTAATAAGTAATGAAGTTGGGTTGTTAGCGGAATGCTCAAATAAAACAGCACATTGTAGTCGAAATACGTATCTGTCATGGATACCAAATTAATTAAGTGGAATTAAATGGAAGATAACCTTTTTTTTTGCTGTTTTAACTAACTCCTGCAAAATAATCTAAGTGTTTGCTATCTAAAATGAAATACCTTCCGCTCATAACCACAACCGTATCTTCTCGTATCATCCGCAGGCATCGCTGGCACTTCACAAGGCGGAAGTCACCGCCCTCCGGCAGGCGTTCCTTCAGCTCATGGAGGAAAACAAGAAACTCTACTCCGACAACAAGGAAGCCAACCAAAGAGCGCAACTGCTGCTGCAGGAGGTGGACGAGCGTCACAACTCGCTGGAAAGTGCCACCCGCAACAAGATTCGTCTTCTGGAGCAGCGCCACCACGAAACGGTGAAGGAACTAACGTCGCAACTGGCGTTTGAGCGGGAACAGCTGTCCTGTGCGAACGCTGGTCTGGAGAAGAGAATCCAAGGGCTGGAACAGGATGAGGGGAAGCTGAAGGCGGAAATGAATCGGCTGTTGGAGGAGAATGACGGTTTGCGAGCGGAACAGGAGAACCTCACCAAGGAACTGACGGACATGTTGGAGAAGAATATTAGGTTGAACAGGGATATTGCCGAGCTGGAGGAAAACAATAGGAACGATTTCGACGATGAATTTGATGGGAAGAATGATTTGGAGGTGCTGGAGTTGATTGAGAAGAATTCACTGCTGCAGGATAAGAACAAGGAACTGAAGGACAAGAATGATGAGCTGTGCGTAGAGATCGAAACGCTGAACGTGGAGCTGGCTAAGTTCAAACTGAAGAGAAGTGGCATCAGTAGGACAAGTTCGTTGGATGTTTCGCCGGTGATGGTGGAAGTGACTGGGTTCGAGGAGAATTCCAGTGCTGCCAGGAAGCGGCAAGGAGATTCACCGAGTAAGGCTCGGCTTTCGGATGAAAGTCCACGGTTAGGAAAGTTCCGGAAGTGCAGCAACGATGTTGAGAATGAGTCCGATTCCAGTGGCGATTGGATGGCGCTACATTCGGAACTGGGACTGCGAGTGGATAGTGCAATAGCGTCACCGGGGGTGAATGTTGAGGGTGGTAGCAAGGAAGAAGAAATTCAACAATTAAAGGCAAAGATTTTTGAGTTGGAGAAGAAGTTGAATGAGAAGAAAGGAAATGAAAAGATTGAATCGGAGTCGGTAGAAAGCGGTAGTAGAGGTACGAGTCAGACGGAAAAGGTAAAGTTGAAGGCAAGGTGCGACGAGCTGGAGGCAAGTTTGGAGCAGATGAGCAAGGAATACGAAGCATGCGAAGATTACTGGCAAGCAAAGTTGAACGAAGAACGGTTGCTGTACGAGGAGGAACAACGTGTGGCAGATGAAAAGTTCAACGAGCTACTGAAGAAGATGGCCGAGTATGAGGAACAGTTTTCCGGTCAATCTAGCAACAAAAATGAGGATGGTCGGCTTTCTCCGATTGAGGAGAAAGATGTTCTAGAGCAGCAGTATTTGGACCTGGAAGGTGAATTCCAACAGTCGCAACTGATTCTAGAGGAGAAGGCTCATGAAGTCGAGAAACTCAGGAGCAGGATCCTTGAGTTGGAACAGCTTACCAAATATCCGTCGGAAGCGTTACTGTAAGTATTGCTTTTGAGGCATTTTCATCTAATGTAAGTAACGTGTAATCCTGTTTTCAGTGCAACGCCCGACATGGAAAGCCCCGCCAGTTCACCGATAAGCTATCTGTGGAATCAAAGTACGATTCAGGCTCCGGCTACTCGAGATTATCAAAATCCACACTGGTGTCATCCGTCGAAGGTGAACAGCACCCCTCTGGAACAGGGTCACGTCTGTGACGATGGTAGTACCAGTAGTAAACTAAATGCTTCTCTATCGTCACTTCCGTCTAAGGTTGCCGATGAGCTGAAAGCCGATGCCGAGGATGCTGGCTTTGATCGTACGATTTCACCGATCCAGAAACCAATTGTTGCAGGGACCTCTTCCACTCCTTGTACAGCGACAGAGGGACAAGAACTACTGGCAGACTGTTCCGATGTATGCTCGGTGAAATCGGCCAGAAGTGCACACAGTTTGGCTTCTACCCACAGCATGTAAGTATCTCTCGATTTGAATCCATGATTCCACAGAAAGTATAATGTCTTGCAATTATTCAGTCACAAATCCGTATCCCAAACGGACGTCGCCATGATCAGTCAGGAACAGTTGAAACTGCTAGAGCTGCAAGATGAGATCAAGGATCTTACCCACCAACGGGACTGTCTAAAGATGGAATTCCAACAGCTGAATGAGGTGAAACCGATCCTGGCGCGAGCCTACACCAAAACGGCGCATCCTAACCTCACGCAGAAGATTCAGCACCTGGAGCAGAAGAACCGGCAGTTGCAGTCGATGCTGAAACAGCAACAGGCCTACACCGAGCAGATTTTGCATCGTGAGTATTCTGAAGAATTGGTATGCAAAAACATTTAGTAAACATTTTATATCCATTCAACAGAAATCTGGCAACAGCAGCGTAGCGAAATCAGTGAGCTTCGCAACCGACTGGAGGCCCAGAATATGATCATCTCGGACCAAGCCAGCCGACTGGCCAACAACGATCAGCTGGTACGGGAACTGTACGTCGAGAATGGTCGCCTTATATCGCAGGTACAACGATTGGAACAGCAGAAGGCCCGGGCCTCAATGCTCCAGCAGCTGTCGCAGGCTACAGCGAGTGCCCACTGTCATCCGGGCCAGCTCAGCGGGATCGTACCCGGAATGCCCTAGCGCCGGCTGCCTATCATTGGCGTAGGCCGGGAGTGTTTTAATGTGTCATAATCGATAAGATTGCGTTTTTTTTTTTTATTTCCGAGCGTGAACAATTTATTTGTTAACTTTATTGAGTAATTGTTCGTGTCGTCAAGAGAAGGGAGTTCGGTTTTCCGAATGATTGAACCATTGCGCACCAAAAAGAAACCAGATGAATGAAGCAGCAAGATTCGAGTGAGATGGGTTTTTTGATTATGATTCTTAGAATTTATTTACCAACGAGACGGATCGTTTTCGGCTGACGAAACGAGTCTGGTCCGAATTGTACAACAATTCAACGTATTGTAATAATATATTCGCATATTTATTTTTTACCTGATTAGATAGAATTAATTCCAGCCGCTCCTCGCGGGGAGATATCAAATTATAGAGAATACAACCAAGAAAAAGTAGCGCAGATCTAGAAGAACTAACACTCGTCACATTTATACTCAATTTCTTATAAATCTGATTGTAGGCTTCGTCTTGAACTAACTAGTGTAGCACTTTTTCCGTTCTTTTGAGCAACTTTCGAAACTGTCTGTTTACACTTTTCAAAAGGCATTTGTTTCCCTTTACCGAATAGAAAATCTATCCAAGGTTGAAAAAAAATCTTTCCGTCTATTAAAATGTAGAATCGACTGAAACTATTTTCTATTAGTCTGAAAATAGAACCGAACAAAAGACATTTGTTTTTAGAAGAATGCTCTGTGATGATTACGATTGAATTTTATTATTTCCTCAAATCTACATCACGGTTTGGAGCTTTTTCGATGTATTATTATAATACTCGATCGAAATATTGCAATAACATAGTTGAGGGTCGCAAAATGTAGACATTATCACATCGATGTTGAAAAAAAAATCAGAAGCAGCCTTAACTGTGAGACGTTAACTTTAATTGGTTTACTCGATTTCCTCTACACAAGAACGCATCGGTTCCTAAATAAACACACTACTCTCACATACTCGAAAGAAGAACGCACTAACAGGATAGAATTGTTTTTAAGAACCTTATTTACAGATCGGAAATAGCAGTAAAGCCTAACATCATCATCCGGAAGAAGACTAATTTTGCTGTTTTGTGGTGTTTCACAGTTTAAAGTTCAAAGCGATCGGATGGGATGATGCACCGAATCGTGTAGGAAAGTTTAGGATGTGTAATTCGTGTAGCTTGATAGTAAAAAAAGACATTTTTTTCGAAACGGTAAGAAGTTCGAAATGGAAATGTATGTTGTTGTAAATTAGGAAGAAATCTAAGATTAAAAAGTATGTCATCAATAAAAACTATTGCCTTCAAATGATATGAGAAAATCATACAAATTGCTGAAATTTTGGGTTTGCTGAATATCTTATCCTTGTTGAACTGCGGAATTTTTGCTTACAAGCAAGTAAAAGTAAATAAGGCACCGACAAACCGACATAAATGACCATAGCAAAAACAATACATTTTCTGACCAAAGCACACTACTGACATCTGGCTCCGTGTTCGCGGGAAATATTTAGCTACGCCATGAACCCGCAAAAGTTATGAATTGTTTCGTGTCTGATCTATTCTGGACAAATTATTTTTATCTAGATCAAAAAATCCTCTGGTTTTGACAGTTCGGATAACTACACATTTAAATCGGTCGTTTACGGTTTTCGGGCAGAATTGAGAATTATGTGTCATGTGGTGTCCTCCCGTCATTTTTTTCAATTTTGTTATAGGGTGATAGTGATAGGGTGCAAAACGCGTTCCGCTGGTCAGATGGGCAGCAATAAAGAAGCACTCGCAGCAGTAGCACCACCGGGTGAAAAACTGCAACCGGGATCAGAGGACTAACGCTGGAGGAGCTCGAGGATATTTCCACACACTTAGATTTTTCTACCGAGATCGGCTGTGCAAATCTCTGCAAAATTTTTTTTACTGAGATCACAGCAAAGTGTGCAGCTTCCCGCCGGCGCAGTCGAGCTCCCTTGAACGGCGAATAAATCCGGATCAAGCAGGAAGAAGAGAAGTATTTTACCCATGGCCAAGGAAACGAAGCAAATAGTGTTTGTAGTGTGTTGATGTATCTGTGTGCAATGTGAACACCATCAACACATCTCAAGCTGCCTGTAGGCTCAATTGGCTAAACTTGGTGAGTTCGTTCCTTTTTGTTCATTTTATCTTTTCAATCCAGTAACGCTGGTAGATCACCTTTTCGTGCTGTGTTAACGGAACAAGATTTTCACCGAACGCTAGTCCTGAACAGGAGATGTTCACGCTCGGAGGGGAACAGGAGTTTTCAGTGAGCAGGGGAACACACTTTAATGCCTTGTTAATAGTGACAAGACTCGAGTATGTAGTTGTTGGTGCTGCCATGGTGATTGTATTTGGTGAGCTTGTTCTAGTTAAAAACAACCCGTTTGTTTTCTGCCGGGGTAACCTCAATTTGCGCGTGATCTATTTTGCGAGTGCAAGAACATAGTTGAGTCTTGTAAGGGGGGGGGAAGACATTAAGATTTATTCCAGGCTACTATTATAGAAAATCGCAATTGATAGATATTGGGCGGAACGCGTCGGAATGTTTAGAAAAATAGGGTGCACGCTTGATCCAGTTTGGGATACATTGTTGACTGCTTTCGGGAACGTTATTTAACTTGTTTAACCAGGGTTTAAACAATCGTCACGTCGGTCATAGCTTGATATGATAGCCTGAACAAATGATAAGAAATTGTCGTTATAATACCTCTGACCAAGGCAAAATGATTTATATGTTTTTTATAAAACTTGACGATACCAATACTAATAACACAGACAAACAGACGTAACTCTTTGAAAAAGTTTTTCTTGAAAACATAGTATCTCAAAACATAGGACCTCAGTAGCGACATCTTTCAGGCTTCTCGCGGAAAACAAGCTTGCTCGTTAACTCGCAAACAATATTGCATAACAGTTCTATAGAATGTATAGAAACGTAAAAGTGATCCGATGCCAGCGCTGCGGCGAGTAGTTCGCGGAACTGATAATATTCAAATCAACCGTTAAATGCGTGAACGAAGATACACAATGAAGAGTTACGTCTGTTTGTCTGTGCTAATAAGGAAAGGAATTCCACATTTCCTTTTCCCAAGTCCTTTTCCTCTCCTTCCCTTCTCTTTTTCTCTTTTCAGAAAGCGAGTAATGGCGCTATAACCATATGCCATTTAGGGCTAGGACAAGAGTTAGTGCTCAGGTCCCAACCGCTAGAAGAAAATGGAGCATCACTTAATCTTTTTAGACTAGATGCTCCCAACGACAAATGATTTATAAATAACAATACACGGGACGTACGGTACGAGATGTCCACGTTTCATCCATTTATTGGATTCTGAAGCGGCGTGTTTAAATCTTGGATTTAAACAGGGCCGATGTTTATGAATCATCTTGCCCCTTAAATGCTGCACAGTAGGCCTGGCCGTTTTGATATATTTTGCGCATCTATGATGTGCAACATATACCAAACCATTCCTCGTTCTGCTAGCGAATGAGCAACATCAGGGTCTGTTGTCTCGTCACACGGCATCGCTTTGAAAGTGTTTTTTCACCGCGAAACGTTATTTTCCGGAAAAAGTTTTTGTGCCTCAGGTGACTCGCGCATTTCTGGAGGAAGCAGCCGATCCTGGCGAAGCCTACGGTCGGACTGTCCACCTTTAAAACCCGCTTCGACGATATCGAAATTCGGCATACGGCAAAACACACGGACGGTGTACAACTGGAAACAATAGCCAGCAGAAAGCAGTGAGCCACCGCACGGACGGTGTGTACGACTGGCATCTATTGTGGCAGAGCAGCAACAGTATAGCAGTAGAAACGGTAAGGGCAAATAGTAGCACGTATCTGTTTTTTTGTATACCCATTCCTCTGACTGTTCGCTTGTGAATCGTCTGTCTCTCCCCCAGTGGAATCGTTCCACATAGGGTGGTTCGTAAATCAAAAAAAGTAAAAATAATAATTACTTCCTAACGAAAGTTTTAAATTTCGTATGGATGAAGGACAGGGGGGCGTCAAGCCTCCCAATGATAAAGTAAGAAAGCGTCATTACCAGGCGTCTTCTGCTTCGCCTTGGGTTGTCTACTTTCGGCAGAAAGAGAAAGCCCTAAACTTCTTAGGGATTAAAAGAACGTTGACGCGTCGTTTCCCGGGGACCGAATTCCATCAGGTCAATCGGAACAAACTGCGTATAACTGCACTCACATATAAAGTCGCAAATGAGATTGCTGACGACGAGGGTTATAATGAAGAGTATTACGTCTACATCCCATCTCGAGATGTGGAGATAGACGGCGTGGTCTCTGCAGTGAGCCTGACGTGTGATGACGTCATGGAAGGTATGGGGCGCCTTCAAAATGCTGCTACATCTACCGTGGACGTTCTGGGTTGCAGGATATTGTATTCAGCGACCACGGTAGATGGTCAAAAGACTTATTCCCCTTCAGGCTCACTACAGGTGTCTTTCGCTGGATCGGTTCTCCCAAAGTTTTTAGAAATTGAAAATGTTTTTTTCCCGGTGCGACTTTTTGTACCAAGGGTATATAATTGTACCAACTGCAAAAAGTTGGGACACACAGCTGCTTTTTGTGACAACAAGCCCCGTTGTGGCAAATGTAGCCAAGACCACATGGAGGGTGCTTGCCAACAGGAAGCAACTAAATGTGCTTACTGTGGCAAAGAACCTCTTCATGCTTTGCAGGACTGCCCCGCGTACAAGAAGCGTACCAATAATGTGAAGCGTTCAATAAAAGAACGCTCCAAGCTGACGTTTGCAGAAATGGTTAAGTTGCAAAATGGAACCTCTGAAGCGTTGGCATCAGCCGCTCAAAATGAAAACACTTTTGAGATTTTGTCTTCCGATGAACTGGACTCTGACATAGCAGATGAGAGTGAGTCTCCTCAGGTACACGCCCCTGGTAAAAGGAAGCCGACTAGCTCCCCGGGAGTGCGCCGGAAAAAAAAATAAAACCACTCTCAAAAGCATGCAAAAATCTGAATTAGCGGGGATTTATTGAAAAAGCCGAACAAATCGGTAATTGCTACTCCATCTGATCCTTGCTGCAGCTTTTCCACCCCGCCGCTACCTAATAAAGGTAATCGTAAGAGATTACCAAAAATAAACACTACGTCTACTCGCAATTCAAAGAAAACCCTCCCGTCCAAGCGAGGAAAGATTAAATTTAAGGACATTGTGGATAACATTTTGAATGCCCTCGGCTTTCCCGACGAATCGCCACTTCGAGGGCTTATTGACCTGCTTGTTCCTATAGTCGGAAACTACTTCAAGCAATTGACTGCATCATGGCCCCTCATTGGTGAATTCATATCTTTCGATGGATAATTCGTCGAGTGAGGATCAAGATATGATCACTTTATTACAATGGAACTGTCGTAGTTTAATACCTAAATTAGACTCGTTCAAGTATTTGATTCACAATTCTGATTGTGATATATTTGCACTCTGTGAAACTTGGCTTTCTTCTGAAGATGAACTAAACTTCCACGATTTTAACATTATCCGCCTGGACCGAGATGATTCATATGGTGGCGTACTTTTGGGGATCAAAAAGTGCTACTCCTTCTATAAAATCTCAATCCTAAAATTGTCGCTTGCCAAATAAATGTGAAGAACAAAGATCTTTGCATAGCTTCTGTATATGTCCCTCCTAGGACTTCCATAAACCGTCGTCAGCTTTGGAGTTCAGTTAATATCCTTCCATCTCCAGTTCTAATACTGGGCGATATGAACTCACACGGTACTGGTTGGGGCGAATCATACGATGACAATAGAGCGGGTATTTTCTATGATTTGTGCGACGATTTCAACTTGACTATCTTGAACACGTATAGCAAACCCTCCTGCTCGAGAGAGCCGTCTTGACATTTCTTTGTGCTCTAACTCACTATCATTAGATTGTCTGTGGAAGGTTATCAATGATCCCCATGGTAGTGATCACTTGCCAATTATTATTTCAATCAAAAGTGGTCGTCTAAAAACAGATCAGTCAATTCAAGTTCCTTTTGACCTCACGAGGAACATTGATTGGCAAAAATTTGTATCGGCGGTAACACTTGGTATTGATTCTACCGATCCTCTACCACCACTGGAAGAGTATCGTTTCTTTACCGAACTAATCTACAAATGCGCATTAGAAGCTCAGAAACGACGTGTTCCAAGTGCATCCCTCAAAAGAAGACCCGCCACCCCTGGATGGGATGACGAATGCACAAAGTTGTATCTTGAGAAATCCGATGCCTTTAAAGATTATCGTAGACATGAAAGATCTGAGCTTTTTGAAAAGTATCTAAAGCTTGAAAAAAAGCTTAAAAACTTACTAAAAGCAAAGAAACGAAATTACTGGCGTACTTTCATCGAGGGACTTTCTAGAGAAACCTCGATGACAACGCTTTGGAAAAAGGCTCGCTATATGCGAAACCGCTCATCTTCCAATGAGAGTGAAGAATACTCCTCCCAATGGATATTCGACTTCGCTCAAAAGGTTTGTCCAGATTCTGTTCCAGCACAACCAACTTTACGGGATACAGCCCGAAGTAACGGTTCTCTGGATGAACCATTCACAATACTGGAATTTTCAATGGCACTTCTTTCATCGAATAACTCTGCTCCGGGAAGCGATATGATCAAATTCGACCTTCTAAAAAACCTCCCCGATATCGCTAAAAGACGATTACTTAACTTATATAATTCATTTATGGAATTCAATATAGTTCCACCAGCATGGAGACAGATTAAAGTAATAGCTATTCAAAAGCCTGGGAAACCAGCGTCTGATCACAATTCTTACCGTCCGATCTCTATGTTATCATGCCTGAGGAAATTATTAGAAAAAATGATCCTATTAAGACTTGACCATTGGGTTGAATCAAACAATCTACTTTCAAATACGCAATTTGGTTTCCGGAAGAGTAAAGGAACAAACGATTGTCTAGCGATGCTTTCATCTGATAAAGGGTGATACGGTCAAAATTTGGTCAATATCAACTTGACGTATTTCTTTCAATTTTGCATTTAAAAAACCTGAACACCCCTCATTTTGAAGGTGTGTGTGTGTAGAATGTTGCTTCTTTTTTGATTTTGGAATTCACTCTTCAGTTGTCAAAATGCCGTCCAAGCAAGAAGAGCAGCGTATCAAAATTTTGCTCGCGCATCGCGAAAATCCGAGCTACTCGCACGCAAAGTTGGCAAAATCGCTAAAAGTTGCCAAATCAACCGTTACAAATGTAATTAAAGTGTTTGGGGAACGTTTGTCGACAGCCAGGAAGTCTGGATCGGGGGGAAATCGAAAACCGGAAGCCGCTGAGACGACAAAGAGAGTTGCCGGTAGTTTCAAGCGAAACCCTAACCTCTCTCTCCGAGATGCCGCAAATAAGCTGGGTGTATCGTCTACAACCGTGCATCGAGCCAAAAAACGAGCCGAACTATCGACTTACAAGAAGGTAGTGACTCCAAATCGCGATGATAAACAAAATACGACGGCCAAAGCGCGATCCCGGAGGCTGTACACGACGATGCTGACGAAGTTTGACTGCGTGGTAATGGACAACGAAACCTACGTCAAAGCCGACTACAAGCAGCTTCCGGGACAGGAGTTTTATACGGCAAAAGGAAGGGGAAAGGTAGCAGATGTTTTCAAGCACATGAAACTGTCAAAGTTCGCAAAGAAATATCTGGTTTGGCAAGCCATCTGTACCTGTGGCTTGAAAACCAGCATTTTCATAGCTTCCGGGACTGTCAACCAAGAAATTTACGTGAAAGAGTGTTTGAATAAACGTCTGCTGCCTTTCCTGAAGAAACACGGTTGTTCCGTACTGTTTTGGCCGGATTTGGCATCTTGCCATTACGGTAAAAAGGCCATGGAGTGGTACGCCGCCAACAACGTGCAGGTGGTTCCCAAGGACAAGAACCCTCCCAACACGCCAGAGCTCCGCCCAATTGAGAAATACTGGGCTATTGTCAAGCGGAACCTAAAGAAGACCAAAAAAACTGCTAAGGGCGAGCAGCAGTTCAAGGCAAACTGGCTTTCTGCGGCGAAGAAGGTGGACAAGGTGGCTGTACAAAATTTGATGGCAGGGGTCAAGCGTAAGGCCCGGCAATTCGGATGTGGAAAAGCGGAAGCCTAACTGAATATTTTTCCTGAATTTTATACTAATTGAACTTGAAAAAGAAATTTAATTTGATTTTTTAAATAAACGATTTCACCGATTTACACGCGTTTTCCCTTGACCAAATTTTGACCGTATCACCCTTTATTCAACTGGCCTTTGCGCACAAGGAGCAATTGGCTTCAGTCTTTTTGGATATTAAGGGCGCATTTGATTCGGTTTCCATAGACATACTGTCAGACAATTTGCACAGTAGTGGATTACCCGGTATTTTGAATAATTTCTTGTATAATTTGCTGTCAGAAAAACAAATGACCTTCAAACTAGGTCAACTGACAACTTCTAGAATTAGCTACATGGGCTTACCCCAAGGTTCATGTTTAAGTCCCTTACTTTATAATTTCTATGTCAAAGATATTGATAACTGCTTAGATAATCTATGCACGCTTAGACAGCTTGCAGACGATGCCGTGGTTTCCACGAGAGGTCCACGTGCAGAAATCTTGCAAAGACCATTGCAAAATTCCCTAAATAATCTGTCTCTCTGGGCAAGAAATTTAGGGATCGAGTTTTCACCGCAAAAAACTGAATTGGTAGTGTTTACAAGGAAGCGGTTTCAAGCCCAACTGCGTCTAAATATTTTGGGCAGAGACATTACCCAATCTTTAACCTTCAAATACCTTGGAGTCTGGTTTGATTCAAAATGCACTTGGGGTACCCACATTACGTATTTGAAACAAAAGTGTCAACAAAGGATCAACTTTCTACGATCAATTTCCGGGACATGGTGGGGTGCTCACCCGGAAGACCTCATTAAACTATATAAAACGACTATTCTTTCAGTTCTTGAGTATGGCTCTTTTTGCTTCCTCTCGGCAAGAAAAAGCCACCTAATCAAATTGGAACGTATTCAACATCGTTGTTTACGTATTGCCCTTGGCTGTATGCATTCAACACACAATATGAGCCTAGAGGTCCTAGCGGGCGTAAAACCCCTGCAGAACCGTTTCTGGGAGCTCTCATTAAGAATATTGATTAAATGTAGTGTCAGTAACAACCTTGTGATTGAAAACTTCGAAGAAATGCTCGAATTGAGCATCCAGTCTAGATTCGTGCGAATCTATCTTAATTATATGTCATCGGATATTAGCCTTCCTTGCTATAACCCCTCTCGTGTATGCTTTACTAACTACAGTTCCCCCATTGACTATGACCTCTCCATGAAACAGGCTATTCAAGGAGTTCCAGATCAACTTCGACCTATCTCAATTCCCCGCATTTTTGCTGAAAAGTACCAACAAGTCAATTGCAATAGAAGATTTTTCACTGATGGATCACGCATTGATGGCTTCGGCGTCTTCAATGAATACTCAACCGCCTTTCGGAAACTTCAGGAACCTTGTTCCGTTTATGTTGCTGAGCTAGCAGCAATCAACTTCGCATTGGGGATGATTTCCGATATGCCCATAGACCATTACTTCATCTTCTCGGATAGTCTCAGTTCGATTGAGGCTATTCGGTCGATGAAACAAGGTAAGGGAGCAGATGAGTTTGCTGGTCGAAAGATCATATATGATTACCTTTGTATGGGTCCCCTCACATTGCTCAATCCCAGGCAATGAGAGGGCAGACTCTCTCGCAAAGGTGGGCGCACAACAAGGCGAGATTTATGATAGAAGAATTTCACATGATGAATTTTTCCCATTAGTACGTCAGAGTTCTCTTTTAAGTTGGCAAAACGATTGGACAAGTAATTCTCTTGGGCGGTGGTTACATTCCATTATTCCAAATGTTTCTTCGAGAGCGTGGTTCAAAGGTCTGGATGTAAGTCGGGGATTCATTCGAGTGATGTCAAGACTTATGTCCAACCACTACTCGCTAGACGCACATCTCTATAGAATAAACCTCGTTGACAGCAATATATGTAGGTGCAGAACCGGTTATGATGACATCGATCACGCAGTTTGGTATTGCCCGGGTAATGACGCCTCCAGAGCACGACTATTGAATACCCTAGTGGCCCGAGGTAGACAACCCTTCCGTGAAGTAAGAGATGTATTGGGAACACGTGATCTTCCCTACATGCAAGCGATCTACGAATTCCTTTGTTTGTCTGATGTTAGAGTTTGATGTGACTATCCCCATCCTTTCCAAACAATTTCCCGCCATTGTGTCCCAGTCTTATTATCCTCCTGTTCCTGTGCTACTTGCCCCTGCCCAGTCAGGATTTGGTCAACCGTCCGAGAGTAGTATCTGAAGGAGGCTTCAGAAACCAGTTTCCTACCTAGATCCTTCCAATTGAAATTGTTACCCATTAACCTCGAGCCCGCCACGAGTAATTGGTACCCAATACTAACCTAGAAATACTGCTATTTAAAATGTAAATCAAACATTACTGATTTTGGCTCCGCAAAGTGTCACACACGACTGAGCCTAGTAAATAAACGAACTAGTTAAAAAAAAAAAAACATATACCAAATAGAAAAAAAAATGATGGGTGTATATCTATCATTTTCCAGGATGCTTTCATGAACTGGCTGTGTTGGTGTTAGATTAGATTAAATTAGAATTGAGAATTATGTGTCATGTCGGTTTGTCGGTGATATAATGATGATGACATCGAGGATGATAATCTAATCTTCTATTCGTTGTTCCCTAGTTTGAAGTGGTTAAGACTAGGGTTCTGATGCATGGTCATTACCGGTGTCATTCCTTAATTTTGTTGCTAAGGAATCCAATTTTGACTGACAAAGGGGCGCGCCTTTGGAGGGTGTTTCAACACTCCGAAGGGTATAAATAGCGGGACCTTTCAATTAGAATTAATTCCTTGCGATGAAGGCAAGAATGACAACTGTATCAAAAGCGAATACTTCATCATTTCTCAATAGTGATGGAGTAATATGACATGCACTAAACTAAGGACACGGGATATACTAGAATAGATCAAATTACTGGTCGTAGTAGTTTTATGTCCCGAACAGAGGAAAAAAAAGGCTAATGTTTTTCGAAAAATGTATAAGTGAAACACATGAATAAAATAATTAATTTTCGTTTCATGTACGTTCCTATTATGGTGTGATCTAATTATGGCCTATGAAAATCCCATATGCCATAATAGGAACATTTAGCCAGTGGTACAGTTGAATTTCGCTCGTTGGGCTATCTTTAAGTGGGCTTCGTTTTAGTTGGGCTCCCGTTAGTTGGGCTGTAGCCCACCTAAATCAAAGTCAAACGTCATTTCTGACTTTGCAGATTCATTTTCGAGGGGCTCATGGATGAACAAGTAGATAGTTGCTAAACAAGTTTGATGATAAAAGACAATCGATGCATCCGCAAGCAATTTTCAGCTTTGACAACTCAGCCCAACTAACGAAAGCCTTCCCCAATAAAAAAAATAATTTAAAATAATTGTAACCCTAATGATTGAACTATTCTACAAAGGGTTTGGATGATACCCCGATAAGAATGATAACCATAAAGTTTTTATTAGGGCTTCACTAAGTGGGCTATGGGTTTAGCCAAACGAGCGAAAGTTGACTGTACACCCAATACATAATTTGGACAAACAAACAATGGGGGTTAATGCGAAAGTTAAAGTGACTTTTGTCACTAGTGAAGTGAGAAAAGTCACGTCGTGGTGACGTGGGGTGACGTGACTATCTGTGCAAATCAAATGTTACATAATGACTTTTCTCATTGCACTAGTAGCAAAAGTCACTTCGGCTCTCGGAATAACCAATAACCCTCAATCTGCACAGTTGGAGCCTCGAAATAGCATAACCTCAAACTAAATTGCGTAAATCAACAAACTGATTGGGGTTATTAAAAGTGGTTTAGGAGATGGAGATGGAAAAACTCAACCAAAATCTTATTATCCGGCAAGTTAATCACACATGTTGTTCTTCTTTGTTTTTCGCAAATAGGCATAAAATAACCAAATAGAACAAGAAAAATATAATGAAGAAAACATGGCGATCACTGTACCGGAAGTACGAGCTTCCAGCTTTCATCTAGTACTTTTTTAATTGGTTAATTAAGCTTGATTTATTTCAACAAACAACATTACGTTTGATGATTATATGGTGATATGATGATATGGAACTACCACTCACTGTAGTAAGCCAACTGTCGGTAGACTTTGCTGTCCGAATTGATCAAGTTTAATAACCTCTAATTGTACTCAACCTGTCATTGTATGAAGGGTCAAAAACGAGGGCAACATCGCCCACGTGCATTCACGGGATAAATGAGAATCTCCTTCCAACAACAGGATCATACAACCGGTCAAAAAACAGGCCATCCAACAGGAAGATGGCCCAATGAGTGGGAAGAAGAGCCCGCCCTCTTTTCACGAAATTGTAGAGACATCCATTTCGCTTCAATTGGGTGCCTTTGTGGACCGTCCCGTACCCAGAATTTATTGTTTCGTATAATAATGGAAAGAAAGTTAAAAGAAAAATTAAGGAAAGATCTAACCCGATGTTGCAAAGGAATCCATGACATCACGATGATTTCGAAGAGCTCCCATAGATATGCTCCCGGTACTTCTTTAACCGGTGTTAAAAAGAGCACTCTCGCCTTTCGTTTCTCACACAGCAGCGTAAACCCCCATTAGCCACGAAAAACACTCTAGCTGCTCCAACTAGAGGGACCTCAGAAGAGAAAAAAGGACTGCGTCCATTTTCCATCACAAATCACCATCACCAAAGCGCCCGAACGCAGGTCAAGAAAGGAATGGGTAGGAATGTGTTAACGTGACACTCGCTTTGGTGGTAGCTGTGAAATCCTCTGCACTTCCACGAGGAATCACTAGGATATTGGGTAAGAGGGTTGGGATCAGGGATGGAAAATGATTTACATTCATTTCGTGCATTCATTTACATTCATTTGCCGCTAACTTTTTTCATCAACAGAATTCCGATATTAGCTACATCTTTTGTAAACAACTCAAATCTGTATCTCTTATGCATGATGAATCAGAGCGATGAGAACCCACCATTGTTTTTCAGTGAATGTAAATTGTGTTTCAGTGAATGTAAGATGTAGTTAATATCAAAAGCTACAAAAGCTTCATAGATCATCTTACGTATTCTGTTGATGAGGCAAATGAATGTAAATGAATGCACTAAATGAATGTAAATGATTTTCCATCCCTTGCTGGGATTGCAGCGGGGTTCGTTTTGGTAAACGATAAGCTGAATTGATATCCTAACGATCCTATAACGCGAAGGAGCCTGGGATTGAACCCACGGTCTTCTGCTCAGTAAGCAAAACGTTTGCCACTAGGCAAACGAGCTCCTCTTATCACAACACATCAATGACCGATTTGTTGTTATTCCAATGTATTCACATAAAGCGATTAACGAATCTTGAATGTGAAGGGGCTTGAGATTAAACTCATAATGTTCTACTCAGTAAGCAAAAATGGTAGCTCTAAAGCCACCAAGCCCCTCATATCACATCATACAAGCTTCGATCGCGTTGTTATTGCAACCATTCAAAACCGGCCCTAAGGTGACGTTGATAAAGATGGGAACGACTGTTATCTCCTTCATGTTTCACCGGACCGCCCCAATTATGCGTCAATTTACCGCATCAAAATCACCAAACCACATAATCAAACACGACACCGCCCTCATGATCGTGCTAAGGTGTTTACCTAATAACACATCAAAAACTCTGCATGTCGAAATCCGAAACGGAACGCAGAATCAAAACAAAACAGAAAATAAGGTTACCAGTAACTCGCTTTTGTGATAGTCATAGGGTTACTAGAAGTTCAAATTAAAATTGAACCCATTTAATATGCACGAAGTGTCGTTCAGATTGACGGGTGTCGACGGAATAATAATTATACATAAATAATAATCATTGGAATAATTAATAATCATTCACCAGTCTTGAAAATCTTCAGATCGCACCGCACTGCTTTTTTGTTTTTTTTTTTTAATTTACCCTAAGATTATTTTAATTTTTTATGATTTTCCTAAGAATTAACTGTTCCTATGTTTTCGTCCATAATTCTAATTAAAATTCAGATGAACATTCTTTCGAATTTTACAGTGTAATTCACGCCTGAAAAATATTAAAATTCTGCTCTAATATATCTAGGAGCTCTGCTACGAATAATTTTAAAAATCACTTGGAATTCTCCTCAAAATGTTTCTCGAAATTTTCTTAAAATTCGGAATTACATTGGCAATAACCATTAAGAAAACACTAAGAACTATCCTCAGAATTTCTGTGGAATTTTACCCAGAATTATTTTGAAACTATCCTTATCCGCTGGTACATCTCCAGCATTGAACTCTGGCTCTAAGCTCTTCTTGTTGACGGTTATGAGCCTCGGTTTGGAGATTGG
Organism: Ochlerotatus camptorhynchus; assembly: GCF_037179485.1. Lineage (NCBI taxonomy): Eukaryota > Metazoa > Arthropoda > Insecta > Diptera > Culicidae > Ochlerotatus > Ochlerotatus camptorhynchus. The sequence continues at coordinate 1,362,652 of NW_027040598.1, read as the reverse complement.
AAACAAGAAAAGGTTCGGGCCAGCGTTCTGCAGCATGGTATCAGTATCATCGCTTGTTTTTATCGCAAAGAAGGCCTATTTTGTATGCTGGAAGGCGCGTATTTGGAGAGATCCCCGAATTTTTCAAATGGCACAGAACATCACAATTTTCGATGGACATTTCAAAGAGAGAAGAGAAAACCGATTAAGAGAATCGATCAATACAGATAGGATCCTTTGAAATGTGTATCTAGAATTTAATGAGGATTCATGTAAGACCTATTTTTATTGATGAAAGGGCGCGTCTTTGGAAAGGTCTCAGACCGCTTGATGATAATAAAGCCAAAAAGAAAAAAAGATCTCAATTTGGGAATCGCACTATAGCGGTGCTAGCGTGAGAAGAGGAGAAAGAAGAGTTCCGGAAAATCACCAAGTATAACATCCAATGGTTTTGATGAATCAGATCATCTGACGAACAATGCGGAAATCATCACATCAAAAGCTTATCTTAATTACTCTATCTCTGCAAGCAAACCAGATTAATGGATCATTTAGTTTTAAAGCATTTCTCCATTGTGTGACAGTTAATAACACCTTCCAGGGCATTCGTATTTCCCTTGATCTATGGAAACGGTACGGAAGATTTACACGTGTTCATCTCTCGTCGCGTGCACTACTGACTGACCCCAGTCCCAGCAGAACGAACAACAATGGTGGATTCAGTGATTAAAATTGATCCGTGAGAATGTTTTTATTTGACTGGATTGAATACATTTTTGTGTCATTCCTTTCGAGTTCGAGAGGGTGTAGTTGTTGTTGAAAATTTCTCCCAGTTTGTGGAAAATGAAGCTGTAGATAGATAATGGTAATTTTGAAGGTAGGGAAGGAATTGTAAATTGAGAGCATTTATCGCAACAAAAAGCAAATTAAGGTTGGAATTTGTGTTGCTTAGCTGCATTACCCTTCTTATACCAAATACCAAAATGCGTAGTAATCGTTCCAAACAAATTCGAAGTTTCGGACTTTGAATAAATTTCGGATTGTTAAATTAGGTTTTGCACATTTCGTGACAGTTTACATGCAAAACGAATCAAACCAAATGTAGGTGGGTTTTAAATACTAGTTTAATAACAGAAATATTGTTCTAATCGAAGCTGGTTCAACTAAAGCATAAACACTCCTTCTTTTCTCAGTGAAACTTATGCAACACATATTTCCAATAATTTCTTCTGTTTTTATCATAAAATAAAACTTATCAATAGTTTAAAACAAGCTTATTGCCTAATGACTTCGATGGTAAATCAATTCGAAAAAAGATGCTTATGATACTAACCTTCCTCCCTAAACCTAAACTCAAGATATCGACGCGCCCTAAAGATACATTCCATTCACCAGGAAATCGGCATCATGCGCGTATCCTCCCTTTCCCTGTCGCCTGACTCTCCTTCGGGCCACCTTCATCCTGCATCCGATCAGAATTGCCAGAGCGGCGGTCAGTATTGCTCCTAATCAGAGGAAAACAAATAAGAAGTATAAATCAGTACCTAACCTTGAAATACTAACGGAAAGAAAGTCTTACCCAAGGTCAACGAGAGCACTGCTCCTCCCGGTCGTTCCGCTTGGCCGTCGTGATCGACGAACTCAATTTCCATATCGCTTCGCAGCATCTTCAAGTGCACCGGCGGCGGTATGTGCTCTCCTTCGTGGACAGCCTTGTCCTTCTTGGCCGTTTTCGATTTCTTTTTCTTGTGTTCTTCGTCGTGCTGATGTTGCTTGTGGTGCTTCCGTGGTTTCTTCTTCTGCGGAGGTTGAGGTTTTTCCTCTTCTTGTTCTTCTTTGGATGATTTTTCCTGATACTGCTCGTCGTAGGACTCGTATTCTTCGGATGATTTTCCGGCCTTGTGGTTGTCAGGCTTCTTCGAGCTTTCGTCATCGACCACGGGGAGCTTCGGTTGCGCATCGGTTGCGATTGCAGTGGCTGCCGGTTGGGGTTGAGGTGGAGGAGATTGAGGCGGTGAGGGTTGAGGATTTGAGGGAACCGGTTGGATCGGGGGTGGGTTCATATCGGATTGATGCTGAGGGGGTGGTTGAACGTACTGCTCCTGGGGGAGTTGTGATTGTGGCCATATTGGGCGCTGGGGTGGAGACATGCGAGGATCGGTCCACTGGGGTGCATAGCCATCGGACAACGGCATGTAGGGGTTGTTTCGTGGAATGTTGGGGATGTAGTTGGTTTCGGGAAAGGATCCCTGGTACTGCGGGGGAGCCATGTTGTTGGACGATAGCTGTAGGCCACCCTTGTGGTTGAAGATGTGACTATCAGGGGTGTCTGTAATCATGTGAAATGGTTATATTATTTCGTGGAATTGAAGACAAATTCACCCAATGTACCCATATAAACAGCCTGGGGATCAGAGATAGGTCTTGGCCAAGCTCTCGGTGCCGTCATTGGATCCTCCCGATTGTGAGGAATTTGACGGTTCAATTTTTGCTGTTCCTGCAATCCTCTCAGCTGTTGCTGTGGAAGGTCCGGCTGGAAAACTTGTGCTATTATGGGCTTCGCTTGAGGCATTTCATTTACCTGTCCAGCGGATATCGATTGTGGTTCTAGCATTTGCTGCTGCTGTTGTTGGATTGGAGACGGTTGAAACGGTTTAACCGGAGGAGGTCTTGGGCATTCTGGTCCTTCATCGCTTGCGTCAGCGCACTGTGGAATTCCATCGCAAGCGTTGTAGATAGCAATGCATTCTCCGGAGTGGCAAGGAAATTCATAGTGACCGCACCGAGTGGGCGTAGTAGGCTTAGGGATCGTAGCTGTCGGAAGTTGGCCGAGCTGAACGCCGAGAGGTGGCAACGAAGTAGTCGTTGGCTGCTCACTGCAATGAAAGATTGAAATGTACGTGAGCTATTTACGCTCACAGTAGGCTATTCAATTTACAACTGACCTTCTTGAGGGTGTCTTCGGTGCCTTGAGATTAACCAGCTCCAGCTCATGCTGCGAGAGCTTGGGTAGCATGGCCATTTGCGGTGGTTGGGCGAGTGAGTGGATCTGCGAAACGAGTGGCGGGGGCTGCTGCTCCACCGATGGAATTTTCAGCACGGCGCTCGTATAGTTAGAATGGTGGGTAAATTTGCAGTGGAAATCGTTCGGAGGGCCACACTGGAAGAGGAAACAGGTGCCCTGGTTCTGGAATGTTGAGCGTGGGAAATAAAGAAAGTTTAGTGCTATTGTGAACCAACAGGTTGAATTTGGAAGAACAATGGGATCAACGGATAGCATATTTTGCTGTGGTTTGGTGATAGTGAATAAACATACAATAATGATTATACGGTATTGGTGCGGTTTGGTGATAGAAATAGCTACCCATAATCGCATATCAGTCCCATAATCACTGGTGGCTCCAGCGGATGGAAAGGAAGACACGTGTAAATTTTCATACTGCCGTACTCTAACGGAACTATCTACCTACCCTCTTCTAAGACCATTCTCTAGCTAATAATGTATCACACTAAAGCTCCATGTTAGATAGCATTTCCAACCAACTCATTCCATATTTGTTCTGAGGAATTCAAACGTGACTGTAAAGAGAACTTCTAGCGAAATCTACACACTCAATCTAGTTCCGTAAAATCTCCAACAATCGGTTACCTCGGAATTTACTTTTACTGATATATCTGCAAAATATCTGTTTGTTAGCGGAGACCTCAGCAAAAATCTAATTCGTTAGCTGAGTCTCAGCAATTGTTTTACTGAATCTCAGGACTGTTGTAATCTCGGCAAAATAATTTAAGTGTGTAGCCTAAGGTAATTGTGAGGACCACGTAATTTCTGGTAAAGCTAAAAAATAATGCCAAGGAAGTTCTGGAATGATTTACAAGTTAGTTTAATTGAAAATCCTGTACAAATTGGGATTGAATCTAATAAAATGAATTCTAAGGAATTATTCAAGGTGCTTCTAATTCTAATAGCATCATAATAAGAAATCTAAGAATATTCCGACAATAATTCAAAGTATTATTTGCGATCACCCAGCTTGATGTGCTCATCTTTGTTTTGTAACAACCGGATTTGAGGCAAATAGTGTTTTTTGAGGGACTTTTATCTGCGCTCTTGCAGCCTTGGTGACTTTCTGTACACAGAGGAATTTCAAATGAATACTGGGGCCATCCCTAAGAAATTTTGAGAAGAAATTTAATGAGAGTTTGAAGCATGATTCCATGTGAATTTAAATATAATACTTTCCAGGGATTCCAGGTAAATTTTAAGGAGAAGAAATCTCAAAAAAATATGGGATTTATAATTCTTGTCCCTAAAATTCTAAAGAAATTGAAAGGAGAACTTCAGTGAAGTATAATGTGAATTTCAAGATAGTTCTGAGTAACATTCTGCGGAAATTTTGAGGAGTATTCGATGGTAGTAATTCTGGAAGAATTCATAGGAGAGTTACTAAACAAATTGCGTGGAGTGTTCCTATGCAATTCATATCAGAATGTCAAGGTAACTTAAACGAGACTTATGAGAATTCCGGAGATAATTACAACATTGATTAGTGAATTTCAATAGTTTCCTGTAGACAATTCTTACAATATTGTGGTAAAATGAAGGGAATACCAGAGCGAGTCTCCAGATAGACGTAATAGAGGAAATTCATGGTTGTATGGAATTTATGAGTCTTCTGATTATTCTTCAAATTACACACTTAACTTCTTCTAATCCTTGAAATACAAGATTCTGATATATGAGATGTTTCTAGATTCAAAACTATAATAAATATTCAAAATGTCGAACGACTAAACAATATAAATCAAATTTCTAAGACATCGACAAATTTTATGATTGTTGCACTTAATTTCTTTTTCATTATATTGGATTCAAACAATAACTTGATACTCTACACACTTAGTTTTTTTTTCAACCGAGCTCGGCTGTGTAAATCTCGGCAAAATTAAGTTTCACTGAGATCTCAGCAAAAGTGACGTTTGATTGCTGAGTCTCGGATAATGCTTAGTTGAAACACAGCTAACAAATGAAATGTTTGCTGAGATCTCAGTAAAACTTTTTTTGCCGAGATTTGCCCAGCTGAGCTCGGTAGAAATAAACTAAGCGTGTAGAACATTGCATTTTTTTTAAGATCTAAGATTTAAAATAAGTTGTGACTTTCCGAACCAAGTAAATTTTTTTATCAAATATAAAAAATAGTAGGCTCTGCCCGCGGATTTTTCAGGGTTTTTTTTCGCGTATGTGATTTTTCGGTATTGAAAAACGTTATTAGTAGTGGTTTTGGTATATTTGGTGGTTTGGTATATTTGGTTGTTCGGTTGATGTAGTGTTTTGGTGGTGAAACAAGTGTGAGGCGTCCAAGATTGGTGAGATTAATCGCGTGTAGTTTTCGAATATTTTGTTTTTATGAATCCAAGAAAAAATTTACATGTTTGTAAAAGGTACAACGTCCCAGAATGCCCACGAACGCAGCCAGTAGGAGACACTTCCATATCAAATGTAGGACAATGCCACTCGCCACCGCCAGAGGACGCTGTATGCAGTCATGAAAGGACGACCATAGGGGTGGCGTAATAGAGGCCATTGCGTGGATAATTTGTGGCACGTATGACGGTGTGGCCCTCTGGTGATCTTTGCAGACGATAGTCACAAAAAAACTATACATAGTGGAAATGTCTCTAATGTTGGCCCATGGATCTAAGATTGGGCCCATCGCTAAAAATCTGCTATTTATCAATTTTATCTATATGAAAGCGTTATTGGGTCGTTACTAATGGATATTTTTGGTTGCTATTAAAAATTTAGTCGATTGCTAAATTTATGTATGGGCCCAAATTAGGGACACTTCGGCCGACATTACCTGCATTTCCCCTAATAATCAAGTGGAAGTAGAGTATAAACAGAGTCAAGTGAGAGTAATCTTCGGAGTGGAGTTAAACAGAGTAAAGGAAGTTGCCGTACTGTTACATCCAGGTAAATACCGTCACCAAAAAACCCCGAACCAGACCCGACCGTCGCCTATTGAGAACCGTTCGTATGCCTAACTAACCGCCATTTCGAATACTCCATCGCGCCTACAGGACCTCGCGGTTTCACCGTAAAGTTTACGGTAGGCCGTTCATCGTACGTATATCAACCACGCCAAACGCCGGTAGTGTTAAATGGACGATCGTAAACCTGTTCCCCGAGTTCACCGTGTTAACCACGAAACCAGGCAGGCCAACTGTTCCACGGTACTGTTGAAACATCAAGTTCGGCACCATACTCGAGGGGCGCACGGGACAGGTGTAAGGGTCCACTGAAGACTGCAGCCGAAACAAGCGAAGCGAGAAGAAGGAAGCAAAGGAGAACGGCCACCCCTGGCCAACGAGGAGCAGCAGGCAGGGCTGGTAAATGTCATTTTCAATGAAAGATCTCACGCGATATTTACAGAAATACTTCTTAATATGGACCAACAGATCTGTGCCATAAAAAGGGAGAAATACTTCTGTTACTATCATTGGATGAGAAAACGATGATAGAGATTTTCTTCAAAATCTCATCGAATTTTTTGTCATGACAGAACGTGACAGTGTTGTGATCATCGTAATTACTAGCTCATTTATTGCTATTAAAGTTACTTGTACCGATGGAATCTTAATAATATAATCACTCTACCGATTACATACCGTTGCTTGCTTAAATTCATCTAAATAAGTTAGAAATTTTGATGTTAAACCCGCATAAGAATTATTCTCATGAGTGCTTGATCATTGGAAAATGACAAGAAAGCTAAGGATAGGTCGTTTCGTCTCTTGATAGTGAGAGGACCTGTTTTCTCATTCTCACATGACGGCCGTGATATTTACCAGCTCTGGCAGCAGGACCAGCGAAAGAAGTGAAGCGTCAGCGAAGCGTCTGCGAAGGCAGTGGGAGGTGAAGGGGCCCCGAAGATAACGAAGTAAACAGTACTAGCGCAAGGTAGGAGTAGAACAGTAAGGAAGTGGGAGACGTTAGGTTCGAGACCGTCCGTGAAGTGGGAAGGAAGCAATACGAATAAAAGCGAATAAAGTGGGAGTTTTATCCGTAGTGATTTCTTGGTTCGCGGAATTGTTACGTGCGTGTGCCGACCCTGAGGATTGAAGACGGGAGCCTCATCAGTGCTGAAAGTAACACAGCACTGGCACGTTACAGTGGCGTTGATCAATTAAGCAATTGTGTACCATAGATTATAATAAAGCTAGGCAACTCATTGCTGATATTTTAGGGAGAGCACAAATAAAACCCTATTTTCTGGAGGTTCTGGAAGACATAATCTCAAAATAATGTTGAAAGTTCGAGTGGTAAGATGCGTCATTTCATACTGCTAGAATGATGTGATCCCTTCCAAGGGCATCTCGAGAATTATTTCTCGACTATTCTAAGAAGAGTTTCAAGTGAAGTTTCCGAATAATAAGGAGACGAACTTCAAGATAGTTCTGAGAAACATTTCAATTCCATTCTGAGGTGAACTAAATGAGAATTTTTATAATAGTTTAAGCTAATGATTATTAGAATTATTGAATTATGCTTCGTTAAACTCTTGGAACAATCATAAGGACGAAATTTATGATTCATTTAAGTTTTCTGCAGAGATTTCCGGGCTGTTGTATAGATATTTAGTAAGACCGAGCGAGAATCTTAAATTAATTTTAAAGGAATTCTGAACAGCACACTGTGAAGAGCAATGATTCTAAAAGAAATTCTTAAGAATATTTCAATACAATCTTGTAAAGAGTTCTGAAAAAAAATTCAAGGTAGGGGAATTTTCGTGAATCCACCTATGCATCGCAAATCATAGCAACCCTGTTGTGTACAGAAAAATTGGTGGGGTTGTGTACAAGACACGACCGCATGGTTGACGTAGACTACGTTGAGATGTTTAGTGAACTTCTCGTGCATTTTTCTTGATATTGATTAAAAATACAGTAGAAGTAACTTATTTCCTCAATTTACTCAATTTCCTATACTTGACATGTCAATTTCCTCACCCATAGTTTTTTTTTCTGGCTGTTTCTGGACTTTCCGTTAGGGATATTTCCGCATACGAAACGCTTGTGTTTAATCCTCCGTAATAAAATATATTCCCCGTGCGCACTTTAATGCCCATCCCATCTCCGTTGAACATTTGTTATGGATAACACTTTAACAAAACGCTTGATCGCAGTGGGATACCTCCGGTGGGAAATCGTTCACAAGCACTTATTGCACATCCCAGCCCAAGTAACATTGCATGTTTTATTGAGGTTTTAAAGCACTCTACAAGTCTAAATCATGCTCTACAGTACCCTCATAAAAACCAAATTGTTACTTGGGAAGTAACTAATAAGCCCGCCAATTTGGATTGATTTTATTATATAAAACGAACATACGACTAATACAGAGCTTTGGCGCATTATTAGTCGTATTGTTACTAAACAGGCTTGTTGGTTACTTAGGATTGCCTCCTCACTTTCTTTTCATCAGCATAATCGAAAATTTGATATTCAGAGTTGTGCTTTCACAAAATTAGAAAATTTGGTCCATGTGACCCTTAGTTCAATATTTAAGCCCAAGGCTGAAAGCCTCCTTAATAAAGTTAAATAATAATAATAGTTCAATATTTAATCATAACTTGCCACTTCAAGCAATCGAAAATTCATCCATCCAAGCAGGATCATAATTCTAAATGTTCATTGGATAACGTTCGAATTTATCCGCCTCTTAAGCACATAATGAGGAACTAGAACTTCAAGTATTCATAATTATATGATTATATATCTTTGTAATTGCCATTCTTGCATTTACACAAAGCACGCTCCAACCCATTTTCAGAGGTTTAATTCGCCTTGAAACCACTCCCCGCTTCTTCACACACATTTTGACAGTTCCTTATGGGGTTTTCCGTTGGAGTGAGAGAATAAGAAAAAGTCCGCCATGTCTCACACGTAGACTGACAGTTACATATGAGATTTCTCCATAGGAGTAAAGAGTTACAGAGCTCTCGTCAACGACAATTTTTGTTGGACCGAACTAAAAACAGCGCCATGCGCAACCAAACGGTACTCGATTATGACGACTTGGTTTGGGGAGAACGTTTATTTTATTGAAACAGTGATAAAATTATCACTTATTATTTGTACATTTTCAACGATTTGTTTTTGAGAAAATAGGAAAAGCATTCAGTTTAGCAGTGTAGAGTTATTTCCTATCGATTGGAGTGTTTGGATTTTAATTTCATCAATAAATGACAAAGTTATAAGCGTTCAAAACCTTACACCTTTTCGTGACGGTAGCAATTTTAGATTTTCGATTTACCCCCAGTACCTTCCCGTAAGACATAGTCCACGTCAAAAAATTACAGCGTTATCAGTTGATTTGCAGCAGCCATGGCGGAAAAAGCCAACTACGCTTGATTGTTTGTTTGTACTGCCAGCTCCACCCCGGAGCGAAGAAGTTGGACATCGTGAGGCACTTCGTAAGTTGTTTCAAATATTGAAGGAAACCCAGTCAATGTTAAGAAGATGAGTCAGGAAGTGTATGTGGCGTATAACATTGGCGAGTCTTGTTTGAATGGATGTGATGTTGAGAGGATTCTGCTTTCGATTTGCAAATACTTTACGAAGCTGTATTGCAAGTTCCATCGAAGCGAGACAAAAATGATAAATTGTCATATCTACTACTCCAGAAAATCCTCAGAAAAACTCCCCAGTTTCCTACTCTCACGGTAGATGACAGAACCAATATTGTTTGCCATAAGATGGTTTTGACCTGGCAGGGAAACACATGAAAATTTGAGCTATTGAAATCAAATCAAAATAGGCGTAGCAATATTGCCTGTTTCACTTTGAGCGTGTAGTGCTTGTTTGACGTTGTTCAGGGTGCAGTGAGAAAATCTACTTTTATGTTTTGAAAAAGATTTTGACAAAAACCTTGGTTATTGGTATCTTTCAATATGGATTTAAGTATACATATGGCACATTCAATGAATGAATCTAAAAAACGGTGTCCAATTGAATAAGACAGCTAGACACGACAGTTTGTCAGAAATTATTTTTCCAAGATTTCAATACCGCCAAACTGCTTGGCTCCCAATGACAGTTCCTGACAGCTTGTATCTGGCTCCTTTTGACGTTTATATGTTTCGAGTCTGGGTCTCCCACGCAGGTTTTGACGATGGTAGATGGAAAAGTTTTCAATTCTGTCTCGGGTAATAAATCATAACAGACCTGCTACATTTGCAAGGCAACACCGAAGCAAATAAATGATCTTGATTCTGTGAAGCAACGCGAGGAGAACTGTGAAACTTTTCAGTTTGGACTTTCTCATTGCATGCCTGGATTCGGTGAATTTCTTGTCGAATACTTTCTCCATGTGTCATACCGTTTTGACATTGAAAAATGGCAGATAAGAGGAAAGGATGGTGAAGACATGAAGATTCGAAAGAAGCTAATTTTAAAACGGCTTAAAGTCAAAATCAGGCCATTGTTGACAAGCCAAAGCCGGGAGGATGTGATGTAACGTTTGAGCTTAGTCCCTCTCCCCCATATATCACTAATTGTCACGTTTCTTCGAACTCCAAATGTGTGACGTAATATATGGATGGCCGCTTATAAGCTGACTTTATTCAACAATATTGTTTAGCATAATGGGGCTAGAAAACATTGAATAGACATGTAATAACCATGTTGTTGAAGCAACTGCAAACAGTCGAACTAAAGCGTCTCTTGTGCAAATTGTACTTATTCAGTTTATTATTAGATCAAACCCGGAGTGATTTGAGATTTGGGCGTAATTGCATTTGTAAACAAACACGTCAATCACCGATTTCTCGCGAATATAAGCTCAATCTCGAAAAGTATTAACACTATGAGGTAGAGGAATAATTCCTCTATCATTTGGTATAGTTTGTTTGTGAGATTGAGCTCTTATTCAAGAGAAATCAGTAATTGACGTGTTTGTTTACAAAAGCTATTACGCCCAAATCTCAAATCACTCCGGAAACATCAGCTATCGAATCAAGAAGACAGTCAGCATAAGTAAAGGTTTTAATAAGTCCGGTACTGTATGCCTGGGCAATTTCTAGCAACACTCCCAACAAACATTGGAAGCAGAATAAGAGCTTATTAATGCAAAAATATGCTTCTTCAGCTAAAAAATTGCTTAGTTTAATCAGCACAAATTGTTTGTTGGGACTGCCAATGTAACCAATATATAGAGTATTTTCAGGTCAAATAGTAAACATAAATAAATTAATTTCATACTCGACCTTCTCCGATTTGCATGAAACTTTGCATAATTCCGGAGTGATTCGAGATTTGGGCGTAATTGCATTTGTAAGCAAACACGTCCATCACCGATTTCTCGCGAATAAAAGCTCAATCTTGAAAAGTAATAACACTATGAGGTAGAGCAATGATTCCTCTATCATTTGGTATAGTTTGTTTGTGAGATTGAGCTTTTATTAAAGATAAATCAGTAATTGACGTGTTTGTTTACAAAAGCAATTACGCCCAAATCTCAAATCACTCCGGAATTGTTTTATATGGTCAAGCATTCACATTTGAGTTGACATTCGGCCATTTTGTGTCCCGCAATAAACTTCAAAAAGAAATTAAAAAATGTTGAAGAGGGTAATTTTATGATATATAAGTTTGAAACAATAATTATTTTAAATTTTTTACCGTGTATATTTTTGGAAGTGACATTTACGTTCTTTGCTAAAACATATCGAATACTCAATTTTTAAGTTTTTTTTGAGAGATTCAAAATCTCTGAATTTTAGCTCAAATGTGAAGAGCTTTTAAGTGTGATTTATTTCCTTTTAATTCCTTTATAATTGTTTACCTTTTGACAGATACGCGTATTTCGTCTACTACTTGCAGACTTCATCAGTGCCAAGTGCCAAGTAGTGTTGAGTACTTGTCACTGATGAAGTCTGCAATCATGAGTATCGGTCTAAAGATAGGCAATAAAAACGGAAAACAAAAATAAAATTATAACGGAATTTAAAGGAGATAAATCAATAACTCAAAAAGCTCTTCATAACGGGATGCGTTAAGAGGTTCAACAAAATTAAAAGCTCAAATCAGGGGAAACATGTCAGAAGGGTCTAGCTCGAAACGTAAACAATGACTTGGATCCTCGGTTTCTTAGGAATGACACACACCCACTCAAACTAACTAAATCATCTGACAGAGCAATGTTTGTTCTATGAGGTGGTGTAGTCAGATTTCGTGAGTGTGTGGTCATTCGTGAAAAATCGACGTTCCAAGCCATTGTTTACGTTCAAGTTAGACCCTTCTGACATGTTTCCCCTGAAATGTGAATTATTGACCATAACAAACAATTATGCAAAGTTTGATGCAATTCGAAGAAAGTCGCATCAGATTATTTGGATCTGCTGGTTGATTGGCTCGGGCTTTGACAGTTCATTTGGCTCAAAACCTGCCAGTCCGCTTCTCTCGTAATATCGTTTCAAAGCTTTAAATAATGTTTGATAAATGCATCAAATATAAAATATCATGTAGCTTCTTGATCCTCTAGCGTCGGTTGTTCGAACGTCAATTTCATTGCCTCGTATAAAGAATACAATAATTTGTTGTTATATTTGCAACATACCTTCTCCTCGAAGACAAACACATCGCACTTTTCCGTTTCGCAGCACAACCGCAGGCACTGCTCACGCGAGCTAACATCGGCGTCGTCCAGAAAATTGGCCCCCATCGAGCGTGACTCCTCGGTGCGGATGATCGTGTTCACGTGGACATCGAAGCGCACTGCAAAACCGAATCAAAAAAGAACCGTCATCGTCAAACAGTCACGTCAGTCACGGGTGTTGTCATCGCCTCGAAAATAATGAAGATGTGTTGGGCGTACAATTGGGCATTAAGGTACCGACCTAGACACGTTTCCAGATCCATTCGCTTGACGATCGAGTGCTGCGGTGCGGAAAGTTCTTCCGACAACCGACGAGCCGTGACCTCGTTCAAAGCGAGCACCGCTACCAAGGCAATTAGGCAGATTATTTCAATCATCGCTGGGCGAAAGAAGCCACTCATGATTGTGTTTGCTCCTTTTCTCGATTCACACTTAATGAACTTATTGATTGCGATCAATATCGATTTGTTAACTACTTATTGTTGTCAGTTGGGTTTCGTCCTACTTTGAGGCCATCTATTGGCAGATTTTCGGTTTTACAAGCAATGTTTAGTTTGGATGTCTCATTATACAATAGTTATGAGTGAGATGCACAACACTACATGTTACTGGCAGAAAGTAGTTTGATACATTTCTTATGGATTTTTTTAACGACCTGTTCGAGCAGCTGCTTCTCAATGTAAAGTTATCTTATATCCTCTCGTTATAGTTTTCCTTTTCACACCGACAAAACTCATGCCAATAGATTACCCGAAGGAATGGAAACCCAATTGGAATCGATTTTCCCACAAATGGCGCTTTAGATGTGGATTCGATTCGCAATTTTATCTACCGAACTACTGAACAGTACGAAAGCACGACCGACAATCCGAAATGGCTACTATCTTTAGTGTGTCAACTGACAGCTGTAGGAAAAATCGATAGAATGAACGCAATTGTTTTGCTGTGCGGGAAAAATGATAGACCTGTGGGAAACTGGAATTGGATGGGGTGGGGGTATCACAAGTTTTCCGCCTAGTGAATGGCTTTGTGTGTGTGTGTGTGAGAGCTTTTTAACGAGGGTTTTCCTGATTCATAGCAAATGCGTAGTATCGTGGTTTGAGAATTCATTATTCGACGGGAATTGGTTAGCTATAGTCCTTTCGTGACGTTTTTCCTATACCTAATGCATTGCTTGTCACAAAATCATTAACTCCCCTCCCCCTTTAGAGCGTGACATACTATGTTCATCACTCCTTAATGAATGCATGCTTTTCAAGTGTCAAACCAGTTACCAAATCCGGAGTGATTTGAGATTTGGGCGTAATTGCTTTTGTAAACAAAGACGTCAATTACCGATTTCTCTTGAATTAAAGCTCAATCTCATAAACAAACTATATCAAATGATGGAAGAATCATTCCTCTACCTCATAGCGTTATTAGTTTTCAAGATAGAGCTTTTATTCGCGAGAAATCGGTGATTGACGTGTTTGTTTACAAATGCAATTACGCCAAAATCTCAAATCACTCCGGAAATGCATTAAAAATGCATCAGTGTTCATCCGGTTCAACATGACATTTTGCCGGCGCCGGTGGTGTAGTGGTAAGCGTGACTGCCTTCTCACACCCCAATGGGTCTGGGTTCAATCGCAGCCGAGGTCGGTGGGATTTTTCTGAGGCATAAAAATCTCTGGTCACGTCTTCCTTCGGAGGAAAATTAAAGCCGTTGATCCCGGCCCATGTGTGTTGAATGGGTGCGATATCCTGCGCAGGTGTGGAAGCTGCTTTCCTGCACATTCTATTGTCGTCAATGGATGGCATTCGATGTCCATCGGTGATTGGCACTAGATTGCGGAACAGAGACCGACATAAAATAAAGGAATGAAGAAGAAGAAGAACATGACATTTTGAAATTTTGTCAGATAAATGTCCTTTGACTGAGAATTGGTTTCAGTTAGCAGAATTTCAGTCCTGATGAATGTGGGTGAATAAAGAAAGAGAGAAGGATTAGTAATTTCCATTTAATTCCACTACCTTATTTGACAGATTCGCGTATATCGTCAAAAATGTGCAGACTTCGTCAGTGTCTTGTACTAGTCGATTATTAATACAAAGCACTGAAGAAGTCTGCATATTGTAGACGAAATACACGCACATGTCAAGAATTTCGGTGCTTTCACACTACAGCCTATAATTCGTGAGCTGGGTTTGACACTTGAAATTCAAATTTCAGTTAGCGAATGCCGTTCGGTAGGTGAGAAGTAAACATTTGAGTTTACTTCTCAACCGTTTTATTCTAGAAGTAACACACACAAATGGTTTGTTTGTAACAGTTTAAATTGATTCGGAAATCATACACACTTAGATTTTTCTACCGAGATCGGCTGTGCAAATCTCTGCAAAAGATTTTTTACTGAGATCTCAGCAAACATTTCATTTGTTTGCTGAGATTCAGCTAAGCATTATCCGAGATTCAGCAATCAAATGTCACTTTTGCTGAGATCTCAGTGAAATTTATTTTGCCGAGATTTGCACAGCCGAGGTCGGTAGAAAAAACTAAGTGTGTAACTTCTTCGCCAGATCCAGCTCACAACCATTCTGATGTCATTTTCAGTTCCACTTTAACACTAACTTTATCAAACGGATTCTGACTTCATATTTAAGGCTCCTTCTTGAACATGTTGTAACCGACTGTTACAAATTGTTAGTATTTTTTTATCTGTGCTTTTATTTTGTGTACAGTCACGTCTCTAGAGTTAAGTGGTGTTGGATTAAATTTAGGGTTAGTAGTAGGGCTAGTAACGGTTAGTAAAAATGTACCTATTGTCTATTAAAAATGTTATAGGCTAGTAAATGTTAGTAAAAATGTACCTAGTGTCTATTAAAAATGTTATAGGTTAGTAGAATTTGAATTTTGTACAAAATAAGTGGGGTGAATCGCATGCAAGCTAGTGGGTACAACAACTAAATGATAGAAGAGTAGACCAGCAGGCGAAGTGGGTCAAAATTTACAAAGGTGGTGATAACAAACCCCCCCCCCCAACCTTACAGACAGCAACAAAGAAGCTACAACGGGGTTGATGAGAATAAGGAGGAGCGCCATTGCTCAGAAAGTTACAGGCGTTCGTGTGCACAAGAACCATATTTCAAAGTGTCCTTCACATTGTTAAGTGAGTGATATCCAGCGAAAAAGGGAGAAGACGGCGGATTCGTCAGGTACGCTACTGACCTATCCTACGCTTAAAAACTAACTAAATCTAGTTCACTACTAATGACTAGAAGATTAGTACGGCTTCTCTAATACCTCCCATTACCCTCTCAGGACCTTTTTGTATTCTGTAAATTCGACTGAAAGTCGCCATTTTGTCTGGTGAGAAGCTCGACCAGGTGCACACGATTCGGCGTAGTAGACCTCGGTTTGCTACGTCTAACCGCAAAGGACCAATCCAACCTCTGGGTCAGCCGCCCGTAAGGAGGCTTTTCAAGCTCGGGGGCGAAACCCCTAAACGTAAAGGAGCCTTCCCCCTCTTAACTCGGTCACTCTGGTATCGTCCTGGGCCGTGTCAATCTCCGTCAACGAGGGAGGACACCTGAAAGGCTTACACAGCCACATACCATCGACAAACCCCGCCAAACCATCGTGCGGTAACAGTAATTACCCACTGTTTTGGGAATCAGCTTGCCAGCTCGTCATCAGCAGCAGTAGCAGCAGCAGCAGCAGCAGCAGCAGCAGCAGCGACCGCTCGCAGGACGCCAAAATAAGCAGTGGTACGTACCGAAGAACAAAGTTAATTTTATCCACACCCACAAATTTTATCCACACCCACAATTAGAAAAATAGAAATCAAACCCAATCCCACCATCACACCAATTTGTTAAAATAAAAACCCTCACAGTCAAAGTTAATTTTTAAATCAATAAATTCACACTACACAGTATTACTAGTCAGGTGACCGTACGCTGCACATTTTGTCCGCGAAGTTCCTCGAGATTACCAAGTAGTAAGCCGATCCTGAGACCCAGTTCGAGGGGTCTCTTGCTACTGAACTTGCCGGGAAAAACGAACAGTTACAATGTTGATAAATCAGAATCAGTTTTTTTTCAGAATAATACTTGATCGGTCTGAATATCTTCAGGACTTTATACTGAAGCCTTCGATTAGCTGGAAATCTTTAGAATACTTCATGATCACCGTACAATTTAAAGAGATTGTCTGAGGGACCACAATTAAGTTTTTTGAAAAGATCTTCATATTTTTGATGTCTTTTAAAATATTCAGAGCGCCTTATTGAAATCAGCTGGGATATTTCCTGATCAACTTGCTGTCTTAGAAGAATATGTGAGGACGTCATTTTAATTTTTGAGCTGTTTAAAGTCTTCAGAATGAACTTCATCAACCTGAAGTCTTGAAAAACCTTCCAAAGAACAGGTCTGGAAAGATTTATGATCACCTACTAAAGATTGTACTCGAAACAAAAAAATCAACACTTTCTTTTGTGAAAAACTTTTTATTCCATGGGTGAAACTTGATGAAATTTTAAGTAAAATTTGTTTAGAGTGTAATGTTTACATGTGCAAAATCTCGTCACAATCTGGTCAAGTGGTTATCGAGATGGCTTCCAAGCAAGAAGTGCTTCGACAAAAAACTATGGGAGCGGATGTAGAAAATCCAGGCCAGTCCCACAGGTGGATCGCGAAACAGTTTGGAATCGATCATTTGACCGTGTAACGTGTGGTAAAATCGTTCAAGGAGACCCAAACAACCCATTCGGGACGTGGCCAAGAAGGTCAATTCTTCCGTCTGGATCGTCCAGCAGACAATGAAGCGGGCCGGACTTCATGTCTTCAAGGTAAGGAAGGCACCTAACCGAACAGATAAACAGAATACGGTGGCCAAATACCGCGCCAGGAAGCTGTACAATAGAGGTAACTCTAAGACTAGAAGGTCCCGAAGAAACGTGCTCAACTTTTTGGCTCAGCTCTGGTACTCTTTCCGGTCCCAAGCTAATCGATGCACCCCAATGCAATCATAGGAAAATCCACGAACTCCTCATTTTATCTGTCAAATTTTCATAGCGAATCAAAACAAACATAGTGTAGTACTAGAACTTCGACTAGAATGGGGTACGTTAATAGTTTGCTTGGGACCAATAGGCTAGTCAAGTAGTGAGCCAATTTAAAATCGTTAGTTTCCACCGGTTGGCTGTACCGCGAGTGGTTGGTGCAACCGAAATGCATCGTAATGGACGACGAGACGTACGTTAAAGCGGACGCCAAACAGATTCCCGGCCTGGAGTTTTTCGTCGGCAAGTCCCGTCTAGATGGGTAGAGAGGTAGCTCATCGATTCTTCCAGTTCGCCTCCTAGCATCGTGCTATAAGGTACCAGGCGATAACCAGGGTAGTTGATCGATAGCTCGATGACGTCATTTCGTTGGCGTCTGCAATGGGAAATTCTCATAGCAGGCGTTGACGATGGGACGTTGTCGAGTTGTTGAATAGCAACTATCTGTCGATCTGCCAAATTTGGAAAGACGTCTGCATAGAATTGTCTCATATAATAATATTCCGCCCACTATATCACAAGAGATTGCGAGTAGCTGAGTGGAATGGAGATAAGTTAAGCATTGGGTACAGGACCAAGTCTCCCCTGGGTGGTGCCAAAAGATGAGCGCAATAGAATCATCAAGTTGCCATAAGGCACGGAATAAGACTATTGCATGGCTGGGTAGTCAAAGTCTTCCATTCGTTAATCATTTCAGGTGGATTAGAACAGGTTTAGGTTTAGGGTGGGTGTTGGCCAGATTTGGATTTTTCAGATGTAATCCTGTATAGGACCCTGTCATTGAACGTCGCGTGAAAGTGGAACTTAATGAAGGCCTAAGTACTTTTTCGTAGTTTTTAGTTTTCGGATTTAAAAGATCGTCGGTTACAGTGGCCTGCTTACTGAGCAGAAAAACGCGGTACCAGGTCCTTACATATCAAAGAGATTTATGGTAAAATCGCTTGTGTATTGTGTATTTTGCGACACTCGTTGTTGTCGTTGGTTCCGGGTTTGAATGGATACACAAATTTGAGCAACGGTATTATGTGATATGAGGGGCTCGGTGGCCTTAGAGCAACAGTTTTTGCTTACTGAACAGAACATCATGAGTCTAATATCAGGCCCATCCACATTCAAGATTCGTCAATCGTTTTATTTGTTAATATGACTACATGGTAATAACAGCAACTCGGTGATTAAAAAGGTGCTCGTCTGCCTAGTGGCAAACGTTTTTGCTTACTGAGCAGAAGACCGTGGGTTTAGTCCCAAGCTCCTTCGCGTTATATGATCGTTAGGACATCAATTCAGCTTATCGTTTACCAAAACGAACCCTGCTGCAAACCCAACCCTCTTATCCAACATCCCAGTGATTCCTCGTGGAAGTGCAGAGGTGTTCTCGGCTTCCATCAAAGCGAGTGTCATGTCAACACAATCCTTCCCATTCCTTTCTTGACCTGTGTTCGGGCGCGGCCGGCGCTGGTATTGCCTAATTTAAGATCACCAGTTTTTACACATTGAGGATGATTGCTAGTCCCAAGCATCGTCGATTGGTTCTCTGTGTAATTACAGCTGATCTGGCAGTAACAGATAAGCAACCGTGGGCGGTCAATCAAGCTCAAGCTCAGGCAAGTCCCGTCTAGATGTTCCGGAGAAGTTCCAGAAGAAGAAGGATGAAAAATTTGCCAAGAGGTACTTAGTGTGGCAGGCGATCTGTGGGTGCGGCAAATTCAGCAAGCTGTACATAACCACCGGCACCATCAACGGCCAAATATATAAAGAAGAATGCCGCGCAATAGAAAAATTCTGGGCGATTATAAAGGGCAAGCTCCGGAAAACAGGGAAGGTCTTCAAAAACGATAGGATTTGAAGAAACAGTGGATGAAAGTGTGTAAGAAAGATGGCGCAAGTGTTGCACATGATTTGATGGGTAGCGTTAAGTCCAAGGTGCGGGAATTTTGCCTAGAAGAGGAGGTTGAATAAACCAACATTGCAAAAACCTAACTAATGTGTGTTTATTTATTCCCTGAGAGTTTCAAAAATATCCGACTTAAAATGAATTTTTGGGATCACACTTCCAAGCAGTCATTTCAAATTCATTTAACTAAAACGAGCTTTCAACGAATGATTCGTTGAAACCTCACACAACCACAGCCCCATCAACCCCAACTCGGCTGGTGGCTGACCATTTCCGATGGAGACGCATGCGCCTCCATCCTTGAAAAGCATCTTTTCTCCTTCAAAACATTGCATCCATGCACAGGAATCCCCCGAATAATACGGTGGGTGGTACAGTAAACTCACCGCTATTTCTCGGCTGTCCTCCAGGTAATTGAGCTGATTTTTGGTATGTGATTAGTGTCAACCGTACACTAGTCACCCTTAGAAAATTAGCTCAATTGGTTGTAGGATAGCCGAGAAATAGCGGTGGGTGGACTGCTCCACCCACCGCGCTATTTGGTGGATTCCTGTATGTATCATATCGGCTTGCTCTGATCCGAAAAAACATTCGAGAGCAGCAACTCTCCAATTCTCACGAAGCATAAAAACAGGAGAGCCAAGAAGCATCCTTTCTCCACCCTGGAGCGTGTTTTCTCCGCACGGCAGACAGTCAGGCAGGTCCCGTAGTTTCAGTGCAGTGCATGCGTGCGTGGTGCTTCTGGGAGGTGAACTTTGTTCCGTCGTCGTTGTGGTCCGTGGCGTGTGCGATTTTTTTATGCTCCGCGTCGTCGGCTACTTAGATTAATTTGGTGGTGAGTGAAAAAGGAGACCCCAATAAAAACTCGCTTGTGGAATATACCGACCTGGGCATCGCGGAGCAGAGGCGTAATCCGCAATTAGCAGAGCAGAGGTGAGTAGTTGAAAAAAATATTATTTTTTTGCACGTGCCAAATAGAGTTGTGTGTCATCGTGAATCCGTGGTGAGAATCTCTGTGAAAGTGTGCTTTCAGTGAATAAAAAAAATAATTGTGCAACAGCGTTCGTAGTGGGAAAGGGAAGGACCGCTGCTGTGCCATCGGAAGGCGATACTAATGCAATAAGCCTATGGCATAAAGAAACAAACTGGGCTATGCTTTGGATCGTTCGGGTTGGAAGCTATGACGGTGATCTCGTTTTGTGTACATTTGCTTCCATTCCTAGATTCTGCGTTGGTATGCCTTCTGTTAGAAGCTTCTGCGATGCTATTTAATTGCCTTTCCGGTGGGTGTGTAAACTTTATACCGAACGCTTTCTAATACGAAGACAAACTTTTAGCACTGATTGCTGCTAAGCACAGCATACAAAGCATAAAACCATGATAATTCAATCAATAGAAGCTATTTCATACACTGGAGAGAGTGACGAGGGTTCCGTGCTCTCCCAACGCTTCCAGATGAATATGATCGTCGGTATAGTTCGAAAAGGATCCAGAGGGGTGAGAAAATCAATTCGGATGCTGAGCGCTACCGGACAAAGCATTCAAACGTAATTATTACACATTTGTGTAGTTATTTCGATGGGTCAGAATGGTCGGAGAGAGTGGGATCTTGGCTCGAGACAGGTGTGTCCTCCGTCAATGTCTTACTCGAGTGGTTGGTGCTTTTGTGCGGGATTTAGTAAGTCAGCCATTGGTGAGTGGTATGGTTATGGAAATCGTATGCTAAGGCGATGAACTTTGAGTCAGGCTAGGGAACGGTGAAGTACGTGTCTGGGAATAACATGATGCTTGATGAATAGGAATGAAGAGCAGTTGAAGGGCTGTTTTGGATCAACTAGGTTAGTCTTAAGAATGAAAAAGATATTTTGGTTAATCACGGACGTTCCAAAAATAGAAAATTCAGTGTTTATCATTTCTAGTTGCAGTTGTTATTCTTCATAATGCGTTGATGAGTTTGTGTTAGAACATTGATGAATCAATCAAATAATAACAAATCAAGTTGAAAATAATTGGTGGTTATCTGTAACGCTGCTTTAAATAATTCTATTATTTCCATTGTTTCATTGTGGTTGGGGAAGAGCAGCAATTTTTCAATACACGATAAACGTAAGGGAAAATTTTAAAAATTTCCCATGGGAGCATTTTCCATAAAAAATGTCGCTTTTCTGGACTAATTTTTCATAAATACGTATTTAAAAAAAATGTGTATTATTTTTTCAATAATTCATAAACTTTAAAAAGCTATATTTATTCCAAATGACGTCTGAGATGAAGTCATAGATAATAAAATTATCTGTTAGAACCAAAGTTACACTAAGAGAAAAATCACTGCTAAATCATGTTTAAACATTTAATTTTAATTTTTTGAAGTCACCACCACTTCGACTTTTTTTATTTTATTTGTGAAGATTGCTGAAGCTATGGCTCAAATCTCAAGGAGAGTTTTAGAGGATAAAATACCTTGAAGGCTCTTTATTTTTTTTTGTTTCTTATCAAATTAAAATAATAGAATAATACTAATATAGGGTAAATGTTGGCTTCGGCACCCATTGACTGTTTTCGGCAACCAAAATTTAAACGTTAATTTCACTATGTTTTCCCATCAACGCACTCCCCTGAATGTGTCCAAACGATTGTTTAGCCTTTCAGCTTCAATCTGATTATATTTGAACGATCGAGCAATCCAGTAATGCTACATTTTTCTTCAAATAAAGCATGCGCACTACAAAATGGGGTTGATTTCGAGTTGCCGATAATAGAACACCTGGTTAACACGCAGTTCTAATGGGAAGGTTGCCGAAGAAAAAGAGGCTGCCGACAATAGTCACACTCACCTGAGAAGTTTGGAGCGTTGTAAAAACGCTTTCAAAACGTTTTGAAAAATTCTGTCGATTGGAATGGATAGAGAAGCAAGCAGCAGATGAATGTAAACAAACAGACACATCATATATGTGCGTGCCGCTGAGAAAATGCTAGTAGAAGTGCAGACGCTGCTTAGATTGAAGAGAATACGTAAATTCCCCTACTTATATACTAATATACTGATATAATAATATAAATAATAAAATTACACTGAGAAAAAAATCACTGTTAAATCATGTTTAAAAATTAGATTGTGAATTTTCTCAAACTACATAATGGTTTTTATGTTATAGATATTTGTCGACTTAAACATTCAATTAAGATTTAACCATCGAAAATTAAAGCTACAGTGCCTTCGGGAGCATCCATTAATTACGTCTCGTGAAAATTGTCCCCCCCTTATCACAGATTGTCACATTTTCCTCGACCACACTCCACACTGTTACGTTACACAATCATTGCCACCCCCTTCTTTTCGATGAACGATGCGAAAAAAAATCGAGAATTGAACCAGTTCTCGGAAATGCTTCGTAGAATATCGACTACACAGAAGTTCAACGGTTTTGTTTACGGAAGATCCGTGAACCTCTTGGAAGTTCTGTGGGCTTCTCAGAATTTTTATGAACTTCTCGAAAGTTCTACGGGCTTCTCAGATATTCTACGGAATTCTCGTAAAATCTACTGTCCTTCCAGATATTCTACTGACTTTTGAAAGTTCTTCGGAAGATCTACAAACTTCTAGGAAGTTCTACGGTCTTTTCGAAAGCTGTACAGACTTCTTGGGACTTCTATGGACTTCTTGAAAGTTTCACGGACATTCCGGAAGTTTTATGTCCTTCTTGGATGTTATGGGGACTTATTGGATATAACTACGTATATCCAATTTCATAAATTTTACAGACTTCTCATAAGTTTTACAGACTTCGGTAGTTCTCCAGACTTCCCGAAAGATCTACGAACTTCTAGGAAATTGTACGGATTTTCCGGATATGATTCTACTAACTTCCTGAAAGTTCGAACTTCTCATGTTTCAAAAGAAAAGTTCATAGAACTTTAATTTTTGACATCTCGAACAACATCTCCGCAATTCCCCGACAGCTCCAGGAACAACTAGAAACATCTGATAAGTGGACTAACCCTAATGTATTGGAAGTAAGTAGTGAAAGCCCATGGATGCGTGTCTATCACAAGAGTGTCTATAGCAGCCCCCGGGAAGGTTGATGACAGCTGCCAGTATAAGCAACAATCAATATGAAACTAACGATTTTAAATTAGCTCACTACTTGACTAGCCTATTGGTCCCAAGCAAACGATTAAACGTACCCCATTCGCAATATTTGTTTTGATTCGTTATGAAAGTTTGACAGATAAAATGAGGGGTTATTGGTTTTTCCTATGTTTCGAGGGGTGAATCGATTAGCTTGGAAGAAGAGAGTACCAGAGCTGAGCCAAAAAGTTGAGCACGTTATTTCGGGACCTTCTAGTCTTGGAGTTACCTCTATGGTATAAGTGTGTGTATGAGTGCGTGAGAGTTAGATACTGACGAAGGGTACACGGTTAGAAAAAAGTACCCAGCGGTCAGTTCACTTTTACCTACTTTTGACTAGTTTGTCTCCTTTTCTCCCTTTCTAATGTTGTCAAAAACGGAGTAGCAAAACCACTCAACGTTGAGTATAATCCTGTTTACCTACGTTTGGATACAACTAACTTACTTTTGGGTAAAAAGCTAGTGAAAAATTTAGAGATGAACTAGCCTATGCCTAACTAGCCTACTAGCCTAAAAAAAAAATAGTGGAAAATTCTATACGAATTGCACACAAGTAAATGAAAACTACTTTGGCCCGCTTTACCTACTTTTGGGTTCCTGCAATATAGTGCCGAGATGAGTGAAAAGAATTTACTTTTGGGTACTTTTTTCTTACCGTGTAAATTGCTGATGTATGTACAATTTATCAAGAGCAAAATTTCAATATAACGTAAGTAACATTCGCACCAATCCGAGAAAAATAAAGTTTCGTTTTGATGACCGAAAAGTTATTTCTATTTCCAATTAAACACATATAATCTCATAGTGATAGCAATGTTTAACATATTTAGCAGGGTTTTAATCATACAAAGGCAAATCGCTAGCTTTCATGCTAAAAAATACTGGTTTTTGAGTCAAAAGTTATTATACGTCGTTTGGTGGCCCCTATTGTTACTTAAGTCAAAGTGTATTTACCAGGATATTGGGGAGAATTATCAATTACGTCTCCTTACGTGCAGCCCATTCATCATTTTAGGACCACCGAAATGATCTTAGCAACAAACAGTTCGATTTATTCACTTTAATAATGAGAAAGCGAAACGTCGAACGTACACTTTTCACGGGTTTCTCAGCGCTGTTACTTAAGTCAAACGGCATCTCCATAGAAATCAGGTGACTTAAGTAACATACTTACGAATCAGGCTAAGGCCTTGTTGTCCTCTGCTGTCCGAAGAAGTCGTCTCCACTCTACTCGATCCATGGCCACAGTTCGCCAGCCTCGTAGTCTGCGAAGGGTCCGCAGGTCACCTTCTACTTGGTCGATCCACCTTGCCCGCTGCGCGCCTCTTCTTCTTGTTCCTGTTGGGCCGCTTTCTAGAACCATTTTCACTGGGTCGTCGTGCGGCATTCTTACGACGTGCCCAGCCCACCGTAGTCGCCCAATTTTTGCAATGTGGACGATGGATGGTTCTCCCAGCAGCTGGTGCAATTCGTGGTTCATTCGCCTCCTCCACGTTCCGTCATCCATCTGCACTCCACCGTAGATGGTACGCAACACCTTCCGTTCGAAAACACCAAGGGCGCGTTGGTCCTCCACGAGCATAGTCCAGGTCTCGTGGCCGTAAAGGACCACCGGTCTAATCAGCGTCTTGTAGACAGTCAACTTCGTGCGGCGGCGAATTTTATTCGACCGGAGCGTCCTCCGGAGTCCAAAGTAGGCACGATTCCCTGCCATAATGCGTCTTTGAATTTCTCTGCTGGTATCATTTTCGGCGGTCACCAGTGAGCCCAAATACACGAACTCATCGACCACCTCGATTTCGTCACCGTCAATCTGAACTCGGGGTGGGAGGCTAACATTGTCTTCCCTAGAACCTCCTGCTTTCATATATTTTGACTTTGATGCGTTGATGGCAAGTCCTATCCGTCTAGCTTCAGCCTTCAGTCTGATGTACGTTTCCGCCATCATCTCAAAGTTCCGTGCCATAATGTCTATGTCATCGGCGAAACCAAGGAGCTGGATGGACTTCCTGAATATCGTGCCACTCGTGTCTATCCCAGCTCTTCTGATCACACCTTCTAACGCGATGTTGAACAGCAGACACGAAAGTCCATCACCCTGCCGTAACCCCCTTCGAGATTCAAAGGGACTCGAGAGTGTCCCCGATACTCGAACAACGCACGTCACTCGATCCATCGTCGCCTTGACCAATCGCGTCAGTTTATCCGGAAATCCGTACTCGTGCATAATCTGCCATAGCTGATCTCGATCGATTGTGTCGTATGCGGATTTGAAATCGATGAACAAATGATGTGTGGGCACGTTGTATTCGCGGCATTTCTGCAGAACCTGCCGAATCGCGAAAATTTGGTCCGTGGTAGCGCGGGCACCCATGAATCCCGCCTGGTATTGCCCCACGAACTCTCTTGCATATGGTGACAGACGGCGGCATAGAATTTGGGAGAGTACCTTGTAGGCGGCGCTCAGCAGTGTGATCGCGCGGTAGTTGCAGCAATCCAACTTGTCGCCCTTTTTGTAGATTGGGCATACGACACCTTCCATCCACTCCTCCGGTAATATCTCCTCCTCCCAAATCTTGGCAATTACCCAGTGCAGCGCTCTAGCCAGTGCTTCACCACCGTATTTCAATAGCTCACTTGGTAGTTGATCTACACCAGTTGCACCAGTTGTTCTTAAGTAACATAGAAAACTATTTTGGTCGGAAGGTGATTACGTCAAAAAGCAATTTGACTGGTAAATAAATTTAAAAATGGGATGTGATCCTATATTCAGACAGTATATAGTGTAATAGGAGGAGAATCGATTGACACTGATAGCTCGACTTTGTTTACCTTTGTTACTTTCGACGTAATGAAAATTTGCTCTTGTTATGTTTGTTGACCAGTCCACTGAAACTAAGTCTTGTAAATAAAGGCGCACGTAGAACGTAGTCCGTGGTTGTTATTTTTTCTCCGTATCACGTGACTCTCGGGACCGGTATTTTGTCCGGTAGTGCGGTTAGTGGTAAGCTGTGTCCACTTGCGCTGGGATTCTCACATATTGTTCACAGAACTTTGGCACTTCATAGATCTTCCGATATGTTCTTCCGACACGCTCACGGATTTTATGACAAGTACACGGAACCTCCAAAAACATCAACGGAAGTTCTGGCAAATTCATGGATCTTACCACTGTTTTGTTTTTTCAATGTGTCTCATATTTTTTTTCCAACTAGTTCAAGGGATTTCCCTGAAAAAAAAAACTACAAGGGATGTAGGACTACGTGGTCTTATATAATAAATGTTATTTTTTAACTGCAGCAGGAGCTTGTGTTTCGTGTAGGAGTAGGAATTTGAGCGGGTTTCTCTCTGTTATTACTCTTTAGTATGACGCGCTTGACCTTGATGGCCCACAGCGACTCACGAAGAGCTACTGATTCCGATCAACAGAGGTGCGGCTTCTTCCTCCCTCTATGGATGCTCATATGGGCTTCAGCTTGCTGCTTGCAGGTAGCCTTTCGTTGTGTACCGGAGAACACCACCACTCACCACGCGGTGATTGAATAAACATCGTTTGGTGAAACCAGATGGAATTCAACTTTGAAATCTGTGTTAGGGAAATCGCTTTTCACTGGCAATCGGTGATAATTTTAATTATTCGTACAATTTTAAATAGTGATATATTGAAAAATAATAAAGCCTTAAATTTTACAGATGCGTAGGAATATTTCTGATTGATAAGTAACTATCATCGGATGAGAAAACGATGACAGCGATTTTCTTCAAAATCTCATCGATTTTTATGTCATGACAGAACGTGACAGTGTTGTGATAATCGTGATTACTAGCTATTAAAGTTACTTGTATCGAGGAAATCTTAAAAATATATTCACTCTACCGATTACATACCGATACTTGCTTAAATTCATCTAAATAAGTTAGAAATGTTGATGTCAAAAACGCATAAGAATTATTCTCATGATCATTGGAAAATGACAAGAAAGCTAATGATCGGTCGCTTCGTCTCATGATAGTGAGAGGACCTGTTTTCTCATTGTCACATGACGGCCGTGGTATTTACCAGTTCTGCCTGTAGCACATCTGTGGCACACTTGCGGCACACTGAGAAAAATGTTGATCCAAGATTGGTGTGCGGAGTGACCTACCTGTAGTAGATAGAGTTAGTGTTGAATAAATAATGAGTAGAATCGAGTGAGCGTGAAGCGTGATAGCCCGTATGTAAACGAAATCTCATTGGTTAGAGAACTTTGATAGGCTAGCAGGTATAAATATAATATACCTAAGTTCGTTGAAGTCATTCTTGTGACGTATTTTGGTGGACAAGCAGAAGCAGAAGAAGCAGCAGCAGCAGCAGCAGTGGTAGCAGCCAAGTGCATCGCGGATTCGTGTAGTCGTGACCGAGGCTGTAAATAGTAATTACCATGACCTAATGGATGGTAAATAAGAATTACCATGACCTGGATGGGAAATAAGAATTACCATGACCTGATGGATGACAAATAAGAATTACCATGACCTGGATGGGAAAAAAGAATTACCATGACCTGATGGATGGCAAATAAGAATTACCATGACCTGATGGATGGTAAATAGGAATTACCATGACTTGATTAATGGTAAATAAGAATTACCATGACCTGATGAATGGTAAATAATAATTACCATGACCTGATGGATGGTAAATAAGAATTACCATGTCCTGATGGATGGTAAATAATAATTACCATGACCTGATGGATGGTAAATAAGAATTACCATGACCTAGATGGGAAATAAGAATTACCATGACCTGATGGATGGCAAATAAGAATTACCATGACCTGATGGATGGTAAATAGGAATTACCATGACCTGATTAATGGTAAATAAGAATTACCATGACCTGATGAATGGTAAATAATAATTACCATGACCTGATGGATGGTAAATAAGAATTACCATGACCTGGATGGGAAATAAGAATTACCATGACCTGATGGATAGCAAATAAGAATTACCATGACCTGATGGATGGTAAATAGGAATTACCATGACCTGATGGATGGTAAATAAGAATTACCATGACCTGATGGATGGTAAATTAGAATTACTATGACCTAGATGGGAAATAAGAATTACCATGACCTGATGGATGGCAAATAAGAATTACCATGACCTGATGGATGGTAAATAAGAATTACCATGACCTGATGGATGGTAAATAAGAATTACCATGACCTGATGGATGGTAAATAATAATTACCATGACCGGATGGATGGTCATTTATAGGTCATCCATCTAAATGAATTTATTTGCCATAAAATTTTGTAGAGATTTCAAATCGCAAAGTTTATCTGAAATTACTTGTCTAATATTATTTTAGATTAATTCGATGAGACTGGAAATTGTGTTTCAGAACAAGTACAATTCAACAATTAAAATGGATTTATAAACATAAAATGTGCAGTATTTGTTTCATTATAAATATATCTCAGTCTATGAGTGACGACCTGCATTTATGCGAATTTTAGTAATCGGAACTCAAATCTTAGTGGGATTCAACGGTTATGTACAAAAAGACTGCAACATGGACTACAACATGGAAAATTCTGTCCGATATCTGTTTGGAGTCGTCCACTACGCAATGTATTCAAAACTACAAAATAAAACTACAAAACCCATTACTGGGATAACAAAATTGAAATGATTTTCGCTGCATTCCCTCCATCGTTGTTAATCAAATTAAACGACCGACACTCACCAGCAATGGCGCTGGGCTGGGAATGCTGTCCGCCATAATCTGTTTACAGCTTTATCGTGTCGAAATTCTGATCCCCATCTTAGCACAATCGGTTTACGCCTTTTTCCGGAAAATATCATCTGCAAACAAAGTCGTTCCGGGGTTGGGGAAATTTAGCTTTTTAACCCAATTTCGTGCCCACGATACGCCCGGTGTCGCTTCCCAGTCCAGCCGTCTGCAGTGGAACAGAACTTTTCACAGCCCGCATCCGCATGTTTAACAATAAGCTCGTTAATCCATAAAGATTTTCATCACAGGCTGCTGGACCCGGCTGTGACTTGGCTTGAGAGGTGTGTAGGTATTCCATCGCACATAAATTACCGAATAAAGCAGGCTCTGACTTTTTATCGCAGTTTTGTTTTCATTTTTACAACATGCGTTGCAGTGTGTTTGTTTTCGGCGTGGGGTCGGAATTTCCTGGGCTACACCAGTTTACCATTGTTCTTTTTTTACTATCACTGTTAAACTGATCCACTTAGGCTGACCTGATTTGGTGACTGATCTTTAACCTGAGATGAGTATGACTCTCGTGAGAAGAGAGATAAATTTATAAAGAGTTACATCCAGGCAAACTTCGGTTGATGAATGTAATTTGCGATTAACAAGCGTTGCACAAAGTGCTCATAAGTTGTGTGTGCCTTCAAAAGTGCAATTGCAGTTGAAATGTGGCACATTCATATGTGTCTGCCTCAGGCAGGAAGAAAGCAAGCTTGGCACGACCAAATTGCCGAACGTTTTCACTTTATTATGCAAATTAATATTTATTGCACGCTGATTGTCGGGCGTGATGGCGGGAATTCTACTAGCACAGTCATGCAGTCACATATGAAAGATTATAGGGCATACGGCAGCGTTTCTCAATCTATGGGTCGCGAACAACAAGTGTACTTTGGAATCGAGCGAAATATGCGTCAAGCAAAATGCAGCTACCTTCTAAGGTTTCGATCATTAGCTCATCCGAATTGCATCTGTTTCACAGTCAACTCTCCACAAATCGATGTCCACTAACTCGATATCGAGTTATAGAACCATAGTAAATATTAATTTCGTGGCAACTGCGATAGTGATTTTCTATGGGATTATTGTTTTATGATCCCTTCGATATCGAGTTGAAGAGAGTTCACTGTAGTAATATCCTATTTCTATACCACCATTTATTTTATTTACACTGTTATTTTGATGCATGCGAAACGGAGCTGTTCTGAAATCAGAACGTTATTATATTTGAATATGTTTATGATTAGCCATTCATCATGAGCATGCATTGGATTTAATTCTAATTGTCGAGGCAGTCTGCCGATGACTTGAACTTCTCATTAACACATCCATTTGCATAACGAGATAATATTTTCAATTGGTGAAAATCGTCTCACATATTTCATCATACATTCAACACCTTCCTGCCGACTAAAACACCAGTAAACATTATGCATATTTTTTCTAGTCGCTTATGAACCTATCCTGCTCAGCTTCATTTCGTTTTCTCACCATTCTTGAAACACTGCACACACAATGCACATAAACAATGCGCTTTTCTCCCATCTCCCTTCCCGCGTCTCCTTTTCCGGCCCATAACTCAAAGACAAACAAAAAATTGCACTTTCCTTCCCTTACAAGAACAAAATATCAACAGACAGAGTAATTATCAGTTGTTGAAACACGGCAAACATACTCTGCAGTCTGCGCTACGAGTGAGATTTCCCGGATAAAAATATGATACAGTTTATGGGCTAAATTGTAGACGTATTGTACAATTTACGGTCAAAAATTAATTATAAATTTATGCTAATGATGACTTTTCGCTTCTCAACAAAACTTGTTTTTTTATGATATTGGTTTGAGATAATTTCAGTATTTTATTAAGTAGTTTTAATTAGTAAATAGTAGTAACGAACGATGCATTCTATTGCTCTAAATTTACATTTATTTGAAAATGATTAAATATTCAACTTTTAAATGTTTTTTTTTTTTAATTTTAATGTTGGGTCGTTGAATCCGAATCTGGGTTTAGATTTTGTTAAAAGGAACGATTTAGTATCATAAAAAATAGTGATATGAAAACTGAGGGAAGTAAAGCCGTTGGTCCCCGGTCCATGAGTTGATGGGTCGATAGGTAGGGTCCAGGTGTGGGAGTTGCCTTCCTGGCGTCGGTAGCATTGGTACTCAGTACACTGTACACAAACACCATCCTCTGATCGAATGAAACCTCAGACCATTCAAAACAAAACACCGAAATCGCTTTTTCGAATGATAGCTGCAACCGGATGACGGTTGTTTTGAAATCAGATGATTTTCCTCTCGAATACAGGATGAAACTTGTTATGAGAAGGGATAGGGCCTTCAGTTGAAATGCGTAATGCTCTCTGCAGAATGACTGTCATACTAAATGGAAATGCATATGGTATTGGTTCAGCCCGATAACGCAAATCATTCAAAACGATGATGTAAATAATTCTTTCGAACGTCATTTGCTGATCTGAGCTGACAAACGAGGTGGAAGCATATGCATCGCTATCAGAGCTGTTACTAACATAGGTAAAGGATGAAAACCAATGTTTAGCTAATTCGTGGTGAAGGAGGTTTTTTGTATCCATAATGGAATGGCTTATTATGGCTATTCAGGATGGAATTGAAGATAATCAAATTATAAATCTAATTAAAAGCACTTGTATGTCACACTATTCTTAAATGTTTGTCCTCTGAGTGCCGTATGTTTTATAGCTAATTTTCAAACGAAAATCATCCTGTATTTGGATGACAGTGATATGGATGTTCATCATCGGACGACGAATTCAACCATAAGAAAATCATCCGAAATTCGAATGCATATTGTTAAAGGGCTCGAGCAATGCAATAATCATTCGAAGTATTGTAGATGTTTTGGTTCAGTGTACAGGGCCACCCACGATAGTCCGTCACCGTCACCGTCACCGTCAGCATCAACTGGCAGCTTGGTTTGAGCCAACGCTATTCAGTTTAGCAACCCACAAAGATGCGTTGCGCTCACTGCGCGTCAGTACTAAATCGCTGACGCTGTGCTAAATTTTGAAAATTTTCAAAATAGACGCAGCGTCATGTTGTTGTTTTGTCACATCAGCGTAATCAGAAGCGTATGTTGTGCCGTGTTGCTTTGAACACATCATGGAAAACATTGTTAGTAGGAATTTGCATTTGTAAGAAGGGCCAACCCTAATTCCAAAACAAATTTCAGTTTTTTTTTTCAATAAAATACAACTAGTGAAATAGCTTTGTATACAATTTAAATAATTGCAATGTTTTACATATCCTTTAACAATATTGTGTGAATAAATGTTTGGCCAACACATTTCGGTTGACGTGTGCAGATCGTGCCGCATTGTTGCCTCTCTGTAGGGTCGCAGAGTTAATACATCTCAGAGGATCAACTAATGTACGCCATTCACCAGTTTCACTGACGTTTCTATCACCATCCCTCCTGGCTCTGGACAGCCGTTGATTGAAGTTGTCTTGAATTGGAGGTAGGTCAACATCTGGATATGGCCGGAGCAAGTTATTCTTAAGAGCATCCCCAACAATGAAATACGGCATCACTTCATTTGAGCCTGGTAACTTGCCCGGTGCTGGCAAATACAACTCGCCATTCACCAATCGCCTCCCAAATTCAGAATGTTCGGACTTTTTTTTTTAATATTAAATCTTCTACCAAAACAAATCAGGGGAAACATGTCAGAAGGGTCTAACTCGAAACGTAAACAATGACTTGGATCGTCGGTTTCATACGAATAACAACACACCCATTAAAACTAACTAAATCATCTGACAGAGAAATGTTTGTCTTATGAGCTGCTGTCATCAGATTTCGTGGGTGGGTGGTGATTCAAGAGAAATCGACGTTCAAAGTCATTGTTTACGTTTCCAGTTGTACCCTTCTGACATGTTTCCCCTGATTTGTTTTGGTAGAAGATTTAATATTTAAAAAAAAAGTCCGAACATTCTGAATTTGGGAGGCGATTGGTGAATGGCGAGTTGTATTTGCCAGCACCGGGCAAGTTACCAGGCTCAAATGAAATGATTAAAACGAGATTACGCGTGACGCATGATTGTGCGTAAGCGCTGCGTCAATGCGTCCGTCAGCATTTTTAGTACATGACGGATGCGTTGACGCTAACGGTGACGGTGACGGACTACTGTGGGTGGCCCTTACGGAAAACAAGATCGACGGAAAACAAATCAAGGAAAAAAGAAATCTGATTTGAATTACCTACATTTAGGCGTATTTTAATCTATTTTGTAGAAAAATATGCAGTTTTTCCACAAACAACAACTTTTGTAGACATTTCAGTACCAACATTTCAAAGGGGCGTAATTGGTTTTGTAAACAATGGCTTGAGCTATCGATTTTTCGCAAATAAAAGCTTATCCCTTCAAATTAACAATGCTAGCTGGTAAAGGAAACATTCTTAAGCCAACTGCGATTCCCGAATAAAAATTTACATTAGCCCAACGTTTGATTTTGATGTCTACATCAGCATCGAAATCAAATGTATTCCTGATGTCAAACATTAGAAAACATTATGATTTAGTTGTATTTAAGCAAGGCAACATGGTGTATGCATCAGAAATTTTGGAACAAAATGTTGCTATTCTAATGTCGTTCTGACATCGAAAATTTCAATCTTTCGACATTAGAACCAAACGTGTAAGGATGTTTTCAGATGTACATAACGTTAGAACTAAACGTTGTTCGGATGTTTTCAATTGTACCTCGTGCTTGTTGTTCTATGATGTTTTCAGATGTACAAAACGTTTAAAGTAAACGTTGTTTGAATGTTTTCAAATGTAGATGTTTACTAATGTTTTTAGATATACAAAACATTAGAATCTAACTTTTCAAATGCTTTCAATTATATTTACAACACATTAGAATTAAAAGCATTATCGTGTAAACACTACACACCATTATTTTTAAATAACATCATAAAAATGCGTACATAATAGTCAATGCTGAAGCTCCCGTTTCCCACCATTCAGTTAACTGACCTTCTTTTTCTTCTTCTTCTTCGCATTTCAAGATTATTGCATATCGCATATTAGCTTATTGCGTGCTCTCAACTTAGTGTTCTAGATGCACTTCCACATTTATTAATTGAGAGCTTTCGATGCCTGTACCATTTTTGCATTGATATGGTTGTGTGGCAAGTCCAATCATACTTCTATGCCCAGGGAAGTCGAGAAATTTTCCAACCCGAAAAATTCCTAGACCGGGCCGGGAATTGAACCCAGCCACCTCCAGCATGGTCTTGCTTTGTAGCTGCGCCTTTACCGACTGAGCTAAGGGAGGCCCCAAGTTAACCAAGTAACCCAAGGTAACTGACCTTAGCTAACCTAATAGCATTGCGGTAACTCTCTATGCGGCAGGGAAGCTATTTATACCATTAGCCCGCTAAGAGTTATTAGACCACTGACATAGGTGCCAATTTGTGGGTGACGAGGCACTTGGTGACATTACAGCGAGCTTGGCGATTGTTATAGCATTTTTGAGCGAACTACCATTTAGAGATCGAAGCGAACTTAAAATCCCATATAAAAAACTCGATTTTTCATCAGTGTTTAAAACGTTATTGACAAAAATTTAACTTCACCTGGAACTATAAACAGCTACGATCCGACATCGAATTTTGTGGATCTCATCTTTTTCGCTTACGTTTACTTTGTAAATGCATGCAGCTGCTCACGAAAAGCACAGCAACTAAGCTAAAAGTTAAAGTTTCGGTACAGAGCGTATCTGTAAGATTTTCACTTCACCGGAAGTGTAAACTGATCGATTTCACTTCACTTGAACTCAAGCTGAATATTGCATTAGGTCCTAAATAATATTGATTGATTCTCTTAGTGGACTTTGTCTTTTGTTAACAACTTGAGCACATAACCGTTTCTTGTTGTGTTTGTCGTATTCGATGCTAGATAAAACCTAATTTTACCGATCTGTTTGCTGAAAATACCTGGGAATGTCTTTACATGGCCATGGGGATACAAAGAGAAACTCGACGAAGGGTTGCAGAGTCATAGCTGTAAAGTATTCACTTACATCTCCTTAAATAGAAAACAGGTTTAGTTGAACAGCATTGCCAATCGGTAGCTAGCCACACGAAAGACAGTTACACAAACCTTTGGAATTACTAACAAAAGGATTCTCCTCTATTTCATTTACTTGATGTAGATATCTGCCATCTGGGTCAGAAGTTGCCAAAGCGGAGGCAGAATTGTAGGCAGATACTGATGGACAAACTTGGGCATGTCCGAAATTATGTACTTCAGAACTAAAATTTGCAACAACTTAACATTAACTTACCTTTAACTTTAACATAACTTTAACTTTAACTGTAACATAACTTTAACTTAAATTTAATAAAACTTTAACTTAACTTTAACTTAACTGTAATTGAACTTTACCATAACTTAACATAAACTTTAACATAACTTTAACTAACCTTTAACTTAACTTTATAATAACTTTAAATTTAACATAACTTAATCTATATTTTACTATACTTAATCTACTATACAATAGCATTAAGCAGATTAACAAGGAGAGGAATAGTTTAGGAAATAAGTAAAAGTAGAAATATGTGACAATTAATAACTTTTAAACTTTTGGAGGTATTGTATTCTTATGAGTTTGTTGTACTCGATTACTATATTATTCTCTCAATACGCGAAATCTCTAATATATGCGGTTAAAGCATTTGAGTTAACTTATTTCTTAGTGTTCAAGTACTTACATTTGTAAACAGCAGTCAATGTTAATCTATGAACTAAACCCTATGTAAAATCGATCTTTCCTTATGTGATATTGATGCATGTTCAACTTTTCGCGGTTGTCGGAATCAACGCACCTACGTCTACAGAGCTTACGCAGAAGTGATACGCAATGAGGTAGAGCTCACCAAAAATTTTTGAGCTTATGTAGTTTATAATTTGTTTGGTACGGTCGCGAAATCTTAAAATGATTGATACGTGCGGTAAAATAACTAAATTGAAACAAAGCTCAACAGTAAAATAAGTAGAATATTTAGGGAGGAAACCAAAATTAATCAACTTACTAACATAGGCTATCGCATTTATTTTGGTGGCACTCTTTAAAACCGTGTAAAAAAAACGCGTAAAAAGCGACTCCAGTGTATTTGCTATTACTCAGTTATGGGTCCATATCTATTTTTGATATTTTACCTCTTATATCAATTTTTGATGTTCTGTTCACCAAATTCAATAGTAAAACTTGCTATTGATTTAATATTCTCGTCTACTCGGGAAAGTTGTACTCAAATTTGCGTACCAAAAACGAAGAGAAATAATCACTGCTCATTTCAGATTTTCAATGAAAAAACTCATCGGTGAGAATTTAAATGTTGTGATTTAACTACTCTATGCGTGTGAACTCTGATTATATTCTGTTAATTGCTTAAAGTAAATTTTATCAACTGAGTGAAAGTTATTAACAAAAGATATTACATAACTTAATCTATACTATTTAACATAATTTTAACTTAAATTAGACTTTAACATAACTTTAACTTAACTTTAACATATTTTTAACATTAACATTATTTTAACTTAAACAAAGCTATAACTTAAAATTAATTTAACTATAAATTAACTTTAACATAATTTTAACTTAACTTTATATTAATTTAACATTGACATAACTTTAATTTAACTTAAGCTAAACTTTAACAT
This sequence comes from Ochlerotatus camptorhynchus, assembly GCF_037179485.1. Classification (NCBI taxonomy): domain Eukaryota; kingdom Metazoa; phylum Arthropoda; class Insecta; order Diptera; family Culicidae; genus Ochlerotatus; species Ochlerotatus camptorhynchus. Next base: position 1,325,454 of record NW_027040598.1, on the reverse strand, counting down.
AACTGTCACTTAAATAACGTTAAGTTAAAGTAAAGGTAAAGTCATGTTAAAGTTAAGTAAAAGTTAAAATTATGTTAAATTTAAGTTAAAGTTATGTAACTTAAATTTAACATAATTTTAACTTTTACTTAACTTTAACATGACTTACCTTTAACATAACTGTAACATAAATTTAACATATTTTCAAATTAATTTATTCAACTTTAACATGACTTTAACTTAACTTTAACATAACTTTAACATAACTTTAACATAACTTTAACATACCTGTCACGTAATTTTAACATAACTTTAACTTAAATTTAACTTTAACTTAATTTTAAAATAACTTTAACTTTAACTTAATTTGAACATAGCTAACTTTAACTTTATTTTAACATAACTTTACTTTTACTTTTGCTTAATTTTAACTTAACTTTAACATAATTTTAACATTAATTTAACTTAACTTTAACATAACTTTAACTAAACATAAGTGTAAAATATGTACCTATATTTAAACTATAACTTAACTTAAACTAGACTTAAACATAACTCTAACTTAATTTTAACTTAACTTTAACATAACATTAACTTTCAGATAACTTTAACTTTAACATAACTTTAACTTTAACGTAACTTTAACTTTAACATAACTTTAACTTTAACGTAACTTTAACTTAACTTTAACACAAATTTCACAAAAAGTTTGGATGATACTCCGAACACGTCGTTGAGCTCTTTTTTATGGTTATTTCCATTAGGGTACTCACCAGGACATTGATTTTTCCATGGAAAAATCCAGCTCCAGGTTGCTATAGCAGCGATCTCAATATCTGAAAGTCAAATGGGAGAAATTAAACATCACAACAACATAAGGTAGCATAAAGAAACTTACCAAAAAGTGAGACATCACTAGACTATCCTTGATATCCGAAGTTCCAAGGCATCCCCGGGGAGGCTGGAATCGAATCCGGATAATCTTGGCCATCCGATGGCCACCAAACACGATAAAAACGGAGGAGGAACTGTACCGATTCAGTTTTTCAGCGGCTCACTGACACATTTTCGCCCGGCCTTCATGAGGTTGTAGCATAGAGGTAACTCTAAGACTAGTAGGTCCCAAAGAAACGTGCTCAACTTTCTGGCTCAGCTCTGGTACTATCTTCGGTCCCAAGCTAATCGATTCACCCCTTGAAACATAGGAAAATCCTCGAACCCCTCATTTTATCTGTCAAACTTTCATATCGAATAAAAACAAACATAGTGTAGTACTAGAATTTTGACTAGAATGGAGTACGTAATCGGTTTGCTTGGGCCCAATAGGCTAGTCAAGTAGTGAGCCAATTTTAAATCGATAGTTTCTGATTGATTGTTGTTTTTACTACAATTGGAAATTCAGCTGAGTCATATAAACTGTGCTGGTTTTTATACTTTCATCACTGAGCCTACTGGTTTTTGTCTTTGATCTTAAAATTTAGAAAGTGGTATGAAAAATCAATTTTATGATATTACAATGCTTGACGATGGATAAGAACAGTAGCCGCATTTGTTGCTGGAATGTTTGGTTTCCGTTTGACAGTTCTTACTGACTCCCAAGATTATCACGCTGAATCATTGTTTACATTTTGACCAACAATTTCGTGTCGGTTCTTTACATTTCCGTGACAATGCAAAACGCAAACAGATCGTGCACAAATAGTGTACTATCCCCAACATTTATCTGAGTCAATTAGCGAAATTGGAAGGTGTAAGCATCGGAGCCGTTCAAAACGCGATTAGGAAGTATGGTGATGAAGCAACTTTCCAGGACAAGCAAAAATTTGGACGTAGACCGAACCCTGTTGACCGAAATCTGCACCGGAAAATCGTGCAAGCTTTTACTCGCACGGTTAAAAAAGTGGGATCCTCGAAGAGTAAAGCTGGGCTTAGTTGAGCCTGGTTCAACTTTTTTCAATTCAAGTGAGTTGATCAAGTCAATTGAATGACATGGTTTACACGTTCAATTTGCGTTCAAGTCAGTTGAATTCAACTGACTTGATCAATTGACTTGCCCTATCTAAACCCAGCTTAACGCCCAGTGATCCAAGGCAATAATGAGTCTAAAGACGTATAAGAAGCAGAAGAAGCCAAAACGGAGTGAAAAACAAGCCGCATCCGTCAAACCGATGGCTCGGAAGTTATACCACTGTAACTCTACTGTCTGTATCCCGGTAAAAACGCTCAGTAGCAAGAAACCTCTCGAGCTGTGTCTCAAGGTCGGCTTACTACTGGGTAATCTGGAGGGGCTTCGCGATCCTAATGTGCAGTACTGTCACCTGACTAAAAGCTATGGAAAGTTTAAGTGACACAGTAATCAAAGGGTGTATACTAATTATTTAATAATCAAAGCTATAGCAGGTGTGGATTGGATTTCTAATAGTAGTTCTATTGAATTTTATGGGTGTACAGTGGGTTTTTACTATGGGGGTTCGACGTACCGGTACTGAACTGCTGCCGTTGATTCTGCTCCGCCGAAGACTACTCTGCCGATGTGCGAGCGCTCGCCGATGATCCTACGTACGACGAGCTTGACGTCGGGCGAATCAAGCCTGACAGGGTGGTGATGTTGTAACAACAGATCGACTTAACTTGATGGCGATCTGCGGTCTCCTGGCGTCTACCCTTGTTGACGAGAATCACCAGAGTCCAGGCAAGGCCGGAGTGACTCTGCTGAGAGGGGTCCTCTTTTGCGTTTAGAGCCGCCTTGGCCCGAGGAATGCAGCGATTTTGACCTTGCAATGCCAAATCGAAATGATGTCCTTTACTGTTAGGATTAATAGCCACTAAGGACCAATAATCCGACTCGTGTGCTTCCTGACCGACTTAGTCGGTTGGTTCACAAAATGGCGCTGTACCGAATGGTACCACAAAAAGGTCCTGTGAGGGCAACGGGGTTTATTTTTATTAATTATCGTACTAGTCTATGGTTATTCGATTAATGTTAGCTATCCGTAATTAATTAGCCAAGTCGTATTACCTGATTGAACAGATAGGTATTCCCGCGATTCACTACTCATTTTTATTACTTTAAGGACACTAGGTTTTAACGATCCGAAGCACACGAACGCCAGATACTGATTGAGGAATGGCAGTTTTCCTTCGCGCTTTTCCCATCCCATTGCTCTTCTCATGAGACGTTATTTTCCACCCATTTTGAATTCATAGTTTCGCCCGAATGTTGTTGTACCCACTGATAGAATACTCATACCCACTGTACTGTTGTACGGTTTTATACAATTTTCAAATTTAAAAACAATTAATCCTACTAACAAATTAACATTTTTTACAACGACTACTAACCCTACTAATCCAACACCAAATAACTTTAAGAGACCCCAGACAACCAGAATGCACATATATTCAAAGTTGTTTTCGTGATATACAAACATATATACAAACAAACAAGTCGTATAGAATGCAAAGAAATGGCTTATACGTACAAAAGTGGAGGCCATATACGTGCATATTTTCGTTTAATTTTAAACGAGTTGATTTAACATCATATGCAATTTGATCTGTAATAACAAATCCATTTTGAAAAGTCTTACGATGTAATCCGATTAAATTTGTGATACAGTACGACGGAAAAATGAGTCATCGCATATAAGTCGGAAATTTGCATTCTATACGATTTAACTTAAACATAATGCGAGGTATGCCATTCTAATATGCGATTTTGACTTAAACTGTAGCAATTTACGATACTGTCTGTACATTGTTATACGACTTCTGGTTGTCTGGGACGTGACGGTACATTTAACAACTATGCACAAATTAAAAATCTAACATGTTTTGTAAGAAACGGTTACACCACCGACAAACCGACATGAATGATCATACAACAGTCCGCATCGTGCTCTCTTGCCGTGCGGATCTATTTGCTTTTTGCTTAAGGAAGTGTTACTACTACCTAAAGCTACAACAAATTTAAACAGCACTTTTCAGTGCTCAACCTGTAAAAAATTTCTACCTTGTTCAACTCCTTTTATTCCCCTTCGATCCTTGTTTGGACCCTACCCGTGGTAATCCTTCTTGGATATCGATTTGGAAAATTCCTCTTCGATCCTTCAGATTCTTATAGCAATCTGCTTGGAAGTCGATTTGGATAAAAATTTACTGCCGCCATGGCGCCTAAACGCAAAAGAAAGGGGCAAACTCTTGACCCCCCTTCTGATGAAATTAATTTGAGTAATCAATTTGATTAGCTCACGGATGATGAGAATGATCTATCATCCAAGAAAAATTCTAGTAAACTTTCCCGGCTTAATGCCAAGAAGGAAAAGATCCCCCCTATTGTAATAACCAGTACCGATTTCCATGCTCTTCGCATGGAACTTTTGAATTTCGTGAAAGTTAAGTTTTCACTACAAATTGGGCGTCGGGGTGAATGCCGTGTATTGGCTGAAACCTTGGACGGATTTAAATGTCTTCTCAAGTATCTTACTGAGAAGAAGCACAAATTTTTTACTTACGACACCAAAACTGAACGTGTGTTCAAGGTTGTCATGAAAGGACTGCCCAGTGGTGAATCCCTTGATCAGATCAAAGATGAACTGGCAAAATTACTTGGAGTTGTGCCACTCCAAGTAATCAAAATGAAAATGAAATCCCTTCCTGGCGATTCGCGCAACGGGATTTCTAATGATTTTTATTTAGTTCACTTCAAGTCTAGTGAACTAAACAACCTTAAGGCCTAAAAAAAGCTAGCCTTATGCTCCATGTCCGAGTGAAGTGGGAACACTTCAGGAAGACTGGAGGAAATTTCCAAAACCTCACTCAGTGCCGTAAGTGCCAGGGATGGGGTCACGGAACTAAAAATTGCTACATGCCAGCTAAATGCATGAATTGTGGTGATCAGGGCTCTACAATTTCGAAGCTCTAAAATGAACTCGTGTTTTGTTTCTCTCATACATACGTGTTCGACGCTTCATTTCTATAACGCCTAGCTAGACTATCAGCAAGAAACGAAAATAAAAAAGAAGGACGCTTAGAAGGAAAGGCTGGCTGTGGAACTTCTCGTCGTTGCTTTGCTCATAGCTTTCAATGTAACTAACGTCGATTTTCTAGTGAAACGAACTTCATTATGGCTTTCAATCCCCTTTCACGAACACTCTATCACCGCTCTTTCAATTTGTTTAAAATGCGTTAGGTCCCGTTTTCGATCATTTTTTTTAGATAAATATATGGATGGAAGATAAATTAGAAATATGACGTGTAATCTTCAAGTGTTTTAACGTGAGAAATGCTTTAAATGTGTTATTTCATTTTCCGTCATATACGTCATGAAACCTCTGTTGATGTGTTTCATGAAAGAGAAAACTATCAAACTCGAGCGTTCTTTCGCTCATCCATTTCGACGAAGCTTGAAAGGAAGACCAATGGAGCGACGGGAGAAAGAGAGACAAGCGATTGAACATTTGTTTGTGCACGCCGACTGAGGTTCTAGAATGCTGCGAAGCTGTTCGACTTTAACAGAAAAAGAAAGCCAGCAGTCTCTTCGTCGCATCTATTTGGTCGATTGAAGCTGATATTGTGACGCCCTGGTGGTGATTCCTCTCACGCAAAGGACGACTGTCCTGTGAAGGAAGATCCTAAGAAATTTAAATGTTCAAATTGTGGTGAAAACCACAAATCCAATTTTTGGGAATGTAAGACTCGCAAAGTGATCCTACAATCTCGTTCTAAGCGTCAGGTAGGAAACGCTCCACGTTTCCGACCAGGTACAAATTCCTCTGCTGTTAACAACGGTCAGCGAGGAACAAATTCTACATTCGTACCCGTAGGTACAAATATTACCCCTGCTTAAAATTTTTCATCTGTACCTACTCCCCTCGCTGCTAACAATGTTCAGCGAGTTAATGGAGCTACCTATGCTGCTATTGCAGCGGGTAGAAATCAAAATACTAACCAACGTTCTAACGGAAATTTTGACAATTTTTAATTTGGAAGCATTACTGCCCCCAAAATGGAATTTTTACAGAATTCATTAATTGACATGATTTCTGATATGCTTAAATCTAACTCCATGTTTGATGCTATTCAAACTGGAGTAAAATTTGCAAATAATATTGTCATGACTTTAAAATTCAGTAATGGATTTTAAAGCATTAAATATTGTGAATTGGAATGCTCGATCTCTTAAAGATAATGAAGACGAGCTATTTAATTTTTTGAGAGTTCATAACGTGCATATTGCCGTTATAACTGAAACGTTCCTTAAACCTGACCATAAGGTTAAGAAGGACGCAAATTACTTGATTTATAGAAATGATCGTCTTGATGGACCCTGTGGTGGCGTTGCCATCATTATTCATAGACGAATCAAACATAAAATTCTTTCTTCATTTGAAACCAAAGTTTTTGAAACTTTGGGAGTTTCTGTTGAAACAAAATTTGGACAACTTACGTTTATAGCTGCCTATTTACCATTCCAATGCGTAGGCCAGCAAAAGAATTTTCTCAAGGGTGACCTTCAGAAACTTACCCGTCATAGGTCTAAATTCTTCATTATTGGTGATTTTAATGCAAAACACCGCTCATGGAACAATGCTCAAAGCAATTCCAATGGTAATATTCTGTTTGATAATTGTTCTGCAGGTTACTACACTATTCAATATCCAAACAGCCCAACATGCTTTTCTTCTGCAAGAAATCCCTCAACTATTGATTTGGTCTTAACTGATTCATGTCATCTTTGTAGCCAATTGGTTACCCATGCTGACTTCGGTTCTGATCACCTTCCAGTAACTTTTGAAATATCCCAAGAAATAATTTCTAATCCCAACAGCTCTACTTTCAATTACCATAGGGCTGATTGGGAGCAATATCGAACATTTATGGAATATAACTTTGATCCAAACATTCCTTTGCAAACCAAAGATGAAATTAATTATTCTCTTGAATCTCTGACTACTTCTATAGTTGAAGCAAGAGCTGCCTCAGTACCAAAATGCGAGGTTAATTCGATTCAATTATAATAGACGATGATCTTCAGCTCTTGATCCGTCTTAAAAATGTCCGTAGGAGACAATTTCAAAGAACACGCGATCCTGCCATGAAAGTTATCTGGCGGGATTTGCAAAAACAAATTAAAAAGCGATTCTCTGCCCTGAGGAACAAAACTTTTGAAAATAATGTTTCTAAATTAGACCCGAGTTCCAAACCCTTTTGGAAACTCACAGAAATTTTGAAAAAACCTCAAAAGCCAATTCCAGCGCTTAAAGAAGGTGGTAAAATTTTGATCACAAATTTGGAAAAAGCTCAGAAACTTGCTAAGCAATTCGAGAGTTCCCATAATTTCAGTTTGGGTCTTACTAGTCCTATTGAGAATCAGGTTGCTCGGGATTTTCGGAATATTTTCTCTCGGGAAAATATTTTTGATGATTCCTGGGGGACTGATTTGGACGAAGTAAGGTCTATAACTAAAAAAAAAACCCTATTCTAGTCAAAATTCTAGTACTACACTATGTTTGGTTTGATTCGCTATGAAAGTTTGACAGATAAAATGAGGGGTTCGAGCATTTTCCTATGTTTCGAGGGGTGCATCGATTAGCTTGGGGCCGAAGAGAGTACCAGAGCTGAGCCAAAAAGTTGAGCACGTTTCTTCGGGACCTTCTAGTCTTAGAGTTACCTCTATGTCAGTACTGTTTCGGCCGGATTTGGCGTCGGTTCATTACTCCAAGGACACGGTAGCCTGGCATAAAGCCAACAAGGTCCAATTCATATCCAAGGAGATGAATCCGCCAAACTGTCCCCAGACCAGGACAATCGAAACTTTTTGAGCCCTGACCAAAGTATATTTGCGGAAACATGTAAAGGCAGCGAATTCCGTTACAAAGTTTGCGAAAGACTGGGAAAAAGTACCGAAAATTGTTAGAAAGGCATCTGTACTGAAGCTCCTTGGTTTACGACTGATCGGATCTCGGATTAGAGAACATGAATACAAAATAAAAATATAATTGCTGTAAACAGAACTACGTTACTTTTAAATCGTGCAGATGGCATCTCAAAACATTTTGTTTTTAGTTTACAATATATCGCTGAAATATTCCTTCAGTGCAAAAATAGAAGAACGAAATAGGTTATAGCCTTGAATTTGTTCGAGAATTTCTTTAGAGTTAAGATAGGAGAAATGACGGCTTCGGCATGCCAGACTATTTTCGGCAACCCAAATTGAAACACTATTTTCACTGGATTTTCTTACGAAAACACTTCGCTGAATGCATGCAAACGATTCTTTATGCTTTCAGCTTCAATTTGACTATTAACTCGAATTTCGGACACTTTTAAAAGTTGATTATCTCGGTCGAATATGATCCACATGTCTTGTAAATTTTTAATTTTTTTGACTAGTGCCCTCCACGATCATCTAACATTATTACTTTGTTTCTAACTGGATGTAATATTTAATTAAAAATGAAAGTGTCCGAAATTTGAATCGTCCGAAATTTGAATCGGAACGGTATTTTTACCACTGAGAAAAAGCAATCTAGCAAGGTTTTCTTGAAATGAAACACACGCACTACAAATTGTAGCTGATTTCGAGTTGCCGATAATAGAACAGCAGATTTACATGCAGTTCAAATGGAACGGTTGCCGAAGAAAAACTGGTTGCCGACAATACTCGCTCTCACTAGAGAAGATTGGAGCTTTGTAAAAGCGTTTCAAAGCAGTTTTTGACAATTCTTTCGACTGAAATTGTTAGAGCAGCTGGCAGCAAAAGATTGTAAACAAACCAATACTGTATATGTGTGTGTTCCATAGAGAAAAAGGCTATAGAAAGAAGGTCGCTGCTTAGGTTGCCGAGAATACGTAAATTCCCCTACCTAACAACCTGTTGAATGTATTTTAAAAGTCCAATTTGCCATAAATTTTATGTTCGATAACCATATGTTTTATTGGATAATTTAGCAATACAACTTATGGGCATTCAATTCTGTTCTGTTTTATTGTAACGTTAACTGTTATTTTATATTTATAATATTTTTTATCCGGGATCACATTTTGCTCTTTCTCGGAATAGGTGAAAATGTATAAGCATTAACCGTCAATGGCAGGTGCTGTTAGTCGTACTGCCATCAGCATCATCATCATTTAACAAGAATTTAGCTCTGCGCCGAACTGCAACTTTGCTGCAATGGTAGGTACTTCGCATTGCAGAAGTATTTTTTTTTGTTAATTCAAACCTCCTGAAGCGCTGATTACGTCGTCAGTAGGCGATGGTGATTAAATCTAAATCAGCATAATTACTAGCTCGCTTGGCTGCTTTTAGCTGTTGAGCTTGATTCTGATTTCGCATAAGCAAAAAGCATAACCGACGACCACAACTGATAAGAAGTCCCGCAGCTCAGCATAATGGATGTGCTCCAGTGGAAATGACCGGACAAGCATTGCGTTCTATGGGAGTTTCGAAATTGTATACTAACGCCGATAAACAAAGTTATCAACTCCCAACTGCTCGAGTACAAGGGCAGGCAAGGAGCGTGGTGGTATCTTCATTAAGCGCTAAGCTGCATCAAGAACTGCATTGGTGGGGAAATTCAAAGTTTAACTCGCTTCCCTTTCTTCGGTCTTTTGATAAACCAGACGCAGCAAGCGGTGGCGGACGACGCCGCCGGTTGATTGAAACATGGCGTTGCTTGGTGATGTAGTACATATTTACTGTAGCAACTTACAACATCGCACATCACATTTTATCTGCACTCAGCGCGAGAAGTTGCATCACAAGCAAACTTCAGCTAGTCGTTGTCGTTGCAGTTGGCTTTGGCATTGTTCGCATTATTCCGGCGCTCATCCTCTTCTAGTGTTGTAGAAGGCGTAGTTGACTGGCGTCGATTTTGTTTTGTTCCTTTTCGATACCCTCTGTAAGATCACGCTCGCATATTACAGCACTAAGCACTATCTCCGTCGGTCGTGGAAGGAAAACAAAAATGAAGACTTTTCCACATGGTTGCGCTTTTCCGTTCGCGAGATTCCATTCGCTTGCTACATAGCTAGTCCGCACACAAACATACACACACACACACACACAGGCTAGAGCAATAATAAAGAACGTAGGGCTTTAGCCGGGTTAAGCTTGATGGTCATAAATTTGTGCTAAACTATGGACAGTAGGGAGAATCTATTGTTCTTGGAGTGGGGAAATGAAATTAATAAGGTTAATAACATCGAGTTGTTCGCTTGAATTAATGGAATCGGGTTTCAGTGGCAAAAAAAAGTCATTGTAATTCAGTTGCAACAAAGTAAGCCGACGAAATTATTGCTCGAGGGAATTGAAATATTCTGAATTGAATCAGAATTTCTAATAATTTATATTTTTTTCGAGCTCTAACTTTACGATTTAGGACAGTAATTTAAAATCAAAATCTAATTAGTTGAATAACGTACATCAATATTTACCATGTTTGGCACAGACTCATATTTTGGAGTTATGCATCAAACTAGAGGGTAGTACACACATTCAGCATCCCTACATGTTTCGACTTTTAGTGTAAGGCACGGAAATAAATGTATTTTTAAATGCACCTTAAGACTTAGTAATAACTTAATAAGTACCCAAGAAGGAACCGATTTGTTCAACAACCCCAAATCCCTAAGTGACTCGGCAGACGGTCATTTAGTCAAGGCACCAACCACACGAACCAAATCCGATCATCTCAATGAACTACCAAACCAAGCCAGCCATCCATCCGCCGGATTGCGCCGGCTGATGGTTGCACAAAGCGGTCTCTTTGTTGTGCAGACGTTTCCTTCAAAAATTTCAATCTCGTTGAATATAAGTCGTCGTCGGCGACGATGCATGAGCTGCTTAGGAATAATGTGTCAAGCCCCCTTTTTTCCCAAATAACGAACGACAAACGCCGACACGCGTTGAACCACGGTGCGGTGCGGTGCGGTGACCTAATCCGTTATTTATGATGATAATGGCGTAAATCTGATGAGCGGTTGACGAACTGTCTGGGTCTGCAATCCACAAAGGAAGACCTCTTTCGTCGTGTAATTGGTAGCAGACCTAGCGGTTGTTGGTAAAAAGGGCGCGCACGATAGGTATTTAGGTACCTACCTATAGCTAGAAATCTGGTTAGGTGGGCTTTGAAAGCCCATCCAAGCTAGGTGTGGGAACGCCACCCAAGCACAAAGGGTCTCTCGCATCTCGATTGCGCTTGCTGCTGTTCCCTCCCATCGTCGTTAAGGGGCCTGCTTCCCGAGTGAAGAACTTCAGAGCTTGTAACCGTGAAATTTCTGATGGTGCGGTTGTTTTGATTTTAGCTTATGAACACTACTTCAACCCACTGTACTGCGGTGCTTAGTGTTATGTACGTACAAGCAGTTCACTCAAGGGTCATGCAAATTGAGCTAGCAGAGCTCCCTTTGTTCGGCAAACTTTTCTGTTCACGAATGCTTGACTAAGTGGGACATTTCTGAAGCGGTGCGGTGTGTGCAATGCATAATTACACGTTTAAGTGAGTTTGTGTTTATGGAAAACCCGACGGCAGAGAGTGACAAATTTAATATTTTTTTTATTTTAAAATTCAAAGATTTTGGCGGATAGATAAGGAGTTGCTTCATAATTTTATTACATAGGTATATGTATGATGGTTACGTAATATTTTTTTCCTGCTAATTGAGGGAGAACAGCATTGCTATAAATGAATTTAGGGTGGAGATAAGGTTTGGGATAATTTGTAGATCAATTAATTTGAAACAAACTTGCTGAAGATCCAAATTTTCTGTCTCCAATAGTCTCGTTTTATACCGGTTTTTAAAAGGTAAGCTAGGATGATTTGTTCTAGAAACTACTTTTGCTGAAGTAACTAAGTTGCTATGTCTATCTGATGGAAAGTTAAACTTTTTGATGAACCAGCCTCGGGCTGAAAATTCAATCCAATCTAACCAAATGCTGACATCTCAAAAAGGAGAAAGTGGCTCTTTATGCTATTTGTTGTATTTGAAAGATAGTGATTTCATTCATCTATGGTGTTAAAACTAAGAGAATCTTTTTTGATTTGTTTTGCTTAATCCATGTATTTTCTTCGCGTTTTTATGCGTTTGACTGGACGCTCTTTGCTGTAACATTTTTGTAGAAAACTGCGTGAGTGTAGGTTTTTGTGGCCGAACGAAGGATATTTCCAGGTGTTGAGCAGGTGTGAGCGGTGTTCATTAGACTGATGCAACATTTGTAATTTTCGCCCCACAGTGCTCAAGTGATTCTAAATAGGGTCCTGATTAAGCTTTCCAAATTTGAACTCATTTGGTAAGAAACTGGCTTTGCACAAACATTTGAAGTTTATATGGAAATTACTATGGCACAACCGAACTTTTTGTTCGTTGAGTTCTAGCTCTGTTAGAAAGTCAATAACTTTTTTTATGGGGAATGTTCTCAGCTACAACTATGCAAAAGATTGTTTTCAGCCAATCGTCAATTGAAATTGTTATTCATTTTTTAAGAGATGATAATCTTATAGCATGATCAAGCGGCTGTTTTGTGGGTAACACTGTATTCTGCAATGCGACATAGTAGTCATGATTTTTGGGCTCTATTCAATGCACCAAAATACCTATCCAGATGAACAGTTGATTGAGCACAATCATTAGACATCAGTGACTTGAATTCATAACTAACTTTTGTTAATTACATTTTATCGAAAATTGGTTTTCAACTAAGTTGTAGCTGAGAAAGCACAACCATCATTTTGACGTAGGATTACGTCTTTCGGATGTAATAAAAAAAACAAAAGGACCGCGTTTCGAAAAGTTGTCAGGCTTCTACCACTTATAATCAATATCGGATGGATTTTAAGTCAAAACAAGCCAATCGACTGGAAATTATTCTAGGAATCGACTGAAATGAACACTTCTTAAATTTTCTATTGAAAATTACACAAATGTCCAACTGTTGCAAAAGTGATCTAAATGATCACCGATTGCCTGCAAAAAGTGCTTTCCCTAACACAGATTTCAAAATCGAATTCCATCCGATCTCACTGAACGGTGCTTATTCAATCGCCGTGTGTGGTGGTGTCCGGTCGGTCGTCATCAGCAGCAGCAGCAGCAGTGCTTATGGCGCGTGGTGTTGAACATTCTAGACCAAAAATTGAAATAGGCGGAACAGCCAAACGTAAAAATTGCTTTAAACGCAGATTCCTCGAGAATCAAAGCACATCCAAGAAATCTAACATCACCATCTGATAGAGCGAACTTCTTTTATCGAATGTCATTGTTAGTTTGTGTGGGAGTGTTTTGATTTTAGAGAATTTTTTGTTTAAAGCCATTGTTTACGTTTGGTTGTTCTGCCTATTTCAATTGTTGGTCTAGCATTGTTCTCCAGTACACACCGAAAGGCTGCTTGCAAGCAGCGAGCTAGAGCCCACATTTGTGCCCATTTACCGAAGAAGGAGGAAGAAGCCACACCGCTACTGTTTGAATTCAGTAGCTCTTCGTGAGTCGCTGCGGTCCATCTATGCCAAGCACGTCATACTCGTTCCGAACAACATACTGCTCGCTATCCTTATATGTGTTGAACACCCGCATAACTCAGAATTACTCAACGATCACGACAAAACGTTCTCTTTCAAGATCATCATAAATTTATCAAAGAGTATTTTCTGGACATCGGATGTCTGTTCCCATAAGTTTAAATCTTACATACCATGCCTTAAAAATAGCAACATTGGGGGTGCAATTTCAAAAACCAAAGTCGGTCGCGGCATGAAAGTGATGTGATTTTGATCCACAGATGATGGATTTTAATTCTGAATACACCAATCAATAGGAAATTTTTCTACAAATCTGTTAAAATTAAGACTATCAATTTTCAAAAGGTCACTATTGAAAATTGCACGAATGAACAACTGTTGCTATGATAATTAAAATTATCACCGATTGCCTGCGAAAAACGCTTTCCCTAACACAGATTTCAAAATCGAATTCGATCCGGTCTCGCCGAACGGTGTTTATTTACCACGTGGGGTCACCCCCCACTGGGGTGAGTGGTGGTGTCCGGTCATCAGCAGCAGCAGTGCTTTCGGCGCGTGGCGTTGTACATTTTTCTCCAGTACACTACGAAAGCGTCCATGCAAGCAGATACCCTAGTAACAATTCAAACTGAACAGTAATAACAGAAGCTGATTATTGGTTGATTTAAGGTGTACAAAGCTGATTAACAGCAGGTTAAATATACAGTTGATTAGTAGTGCATGAAGCTAATTGTATTCCCACAATTCAACCTCAATAAGTTAGCTAATCTAAAGATTGAACAAGCCTTATTTTAGCTTAACACTACCCCACAAATCAGCAATGCACTACACATATTTTGATAGCCTAATTGGTTAAATGCAGTAAGTGTCACTCGTTGCATTTCCGGCATTTTAGTTCTTCTAAATTCACTGCCTATTTTTCTAATCCCAAGCAGCGCCAGCAGTAGAGACAAGGTAGAGCAGCTTTTTAGGAATAGCTCCAGGTAGAAGTGGACAGCGACGACATCAGAAGTATTAACATTTGAATCTCTGTGTTTTTAATGCTTTATTGCATTGAATTTTCAGACAGAATTCTAAAAATATAACACAATTATGGCACTAAAATAGCTTCCCCATGACCATCGAAATAAATCGCGCACTTTGTCCACATTGCGTTAACTACGCTTGAAAATGAGAGGTGCATTGCTCTACAATACTCTTCCGGTTGCTGTTATTTAACTTAAATTTGACGTGTTTCAAGTTAATGACCATTCCTTTTGCCACACATATGCTTAGGACCACTTAGTAAATATGATTGATGCCTGTGAATTAGCGGCTGCCGGTTCAAATCCCGAAATGCAAAGGTAATTTTTAGACTTATAATATCAATATGAATATGTAAATCCAATTAGTCAGCACCTTGTAGTCCCATAAAAAATATATAAAATATGAAGCGGTCTTCCATTATTTTCTTTTCTAAATAAAACTACAATACTGAACAAGGTCCAACCCTGTTATTTAATGCCTTAAAAAGCTTATAATTTATATAACTGTTAAGATTTTTGCTGATTAAAATCACCAGATTTAGATGTTTAAAAACTGAAAAAAGGTTCACGTGGTCTATATACAACAATTATTCAAACTAAGGCTGAATTAAAATCGATTGAACAACACTTGTTAAGCATCAAATTGTAGCTATCAAGGCTGTCCTCAAGAGCCCTCGCTTCACCGAAGAAGGAGGAAGAAGCCGCACCACTACTGATCGGATTCAGTTGCTCGTCGTGAGCCGCTGTGAGCTATCTATGTCAAGTGCGTCACCCTCGTTCCAAACAACATCCAGCTCGCCAGCCTTATCCGTGTTGAACACACTTATAGCTCAGCATTACTCAACCATCACGACAAAACGGTTCTTTTCAGGACCACCATAAATTATTGTTGTTTAAGAAATAATGTTCATAGAACGTACTTTCGCTGCAAGCCACATCTCCCCCCAAAGCTCTTTGATTATGTACCCAGCAACCAAACGTTTGTGATCGAATGCGTAACAGTATTGAAGTGGTACATAAAAATTCTCGCAATGACCGAATACCACATGATCTTGTCAATTAACCAGAAACACTTCGAATTAAGGTAAGGTTTTCTCCAGGACGCTAGAAAAAACCAAAAAATCTCGAAATTACATGATTGATCGCGAATATCTCGCGCTTTGTAACTTTTAGCAAGAATTTCCCTCAATCATTTTTTGCCTTTTTTAATATCTATTAAATAAGCCAAAAATTCCGTGCGTTTTGTGCACGAAAATGCGTAATTTTGTCATAAAAAACGAGGCGTTTCCGTGATGGGAAAAAAGTGGTTTCTCTAACAAAGTCACCGAATATTGATACCGAGCACGTAATCCTACGTCAAATCTACGGCCGTGTCTTGGATACAACCTCTTACTTTTTCAAATCGAATTCTAACATTTCAAAACAGCGAAAAAGCTTGTGGTAAGTATAAACTTCAACATTTTCTAGACCGCTCTGAAAATCGAGTTCTCCGCCTTTTGATAGGCTACTGTCTAAGACCCCAAAAGTTTGAACGGATCTTCCTGCGGACCATCTGGTGACCACTCCGAGCCAATAACCAGCTAATATATCGATCATCACAAATTTGCTACATCCCGTTAAGTTGCAGAGAAAAATCAAGACCACTCGGGAACCACCTGCTTATACATCAAAAATCACCATCTTTTGCTACATTCCATATAGTTGCAGATGAAAATCAAGGAGGCCTACTTTGATCAAATTTACACATGTATCAGTTTAATGGATGTTCCGGATCATCCGCAGCAAACACAATTTTCCCACATCGCATATAAATGCAGAGAATAATCAAAGCCAACTTTGATCAAATTTACGTAGCAATCAATTTTACGGTTGACCACTTAGGTCCAATAATATATTAAAATTCGCCATTTTACTATACTTCATATGTAGTTGCAAATAAAAATCATGACCTATTTTCATCAAAAATACGAAACAATATTCTATGGACGTTCCGGATCTACAGGCGGACCATTTCGTGACTGATAGAAACCAATCACCAGCTAATCGATAAAAAAAATCACCATTTAACTACATTTCATATAGTTGCAGACATTAATCAAAGCATACTTTGATCAAATTTAACAAGTTTAACAATTGATGACATTTTGCGTTCACTTGCGTATTTTTATGAAAATTCATTCAGAAAATCATGCATTTAAAAAAAATCCATGTGATATTTGTTTTTCAGTACTCTAAAAATAATAGCATTGCATTGGAAAAGGTTAAAAAAGTTTTATTAAATACTACAAAGCTACAATAAAACAACATTCATAAAACCCTGGTCAAGACTGTTTGGCTAACAATAAAACCCTTTCTTGAGCCGTTTTCCCTAGCTGCTTGCTGAATCCACTAGGAAAGCATCAATCAAGATAGAAAATTATTTAAATAGTTCTCATAAAGTGGCGTAGTCTTAGGTGTCATATTAAACCTCATGTGAAATGTACGTGATAGCACCGGAAAAAAATAGTCCGCCCTCGGGAAACGTCGATTTTATTAATTATTTTAAATTTAAGTAAAAACAAAATTATTCTTAAGACCGATTTTCAATATTTTAAATAGATTTTCGCATTTTAAGTATATGTGCTAAAATGGCCAAAATAAAGTTATATCCAAGGAATTATTGATTGAAAAACGATGATTGTGAAAAGCCAACAAAATAATTGTAATATGGCGAAGGCATAAAAGTTGATTTTCATGGACCATTTGTGAAAAAGTTGTTTTGCTTTCAAGAAATCCCTAACAAATTAGAAAGGTTTTAAAAAGGCTATTATGAAGAAAACTTGCAGAATGAATTGTATTTATCTAAAGCTATTTTGCTTGATCCTAACCCGTTCAGATTTATGTCAACATGCATGGAGGCAAAACTTAAAACGTTAAGGTTCGTTTATCTTTCTATAGTTGCGCTGTGCGATTCAGCGTTCTTCTAGACAATTGATTGAAAGCAGTTACTCAGAAAGTGTGCGATACTGACAGCTTGGTAGTTTGCTGTCGATACTGATCCAAGTAATTCCGATCGTCACCTACAGAAGTAAATTTTGCTGAAATCGACATCCCTTCGATCGTTAGAATCGCTTGAATTTGTCATCCTACTTCGTCTATCCTCCTAGATTTCCTTGTCATAAATTTTGGTTTAATTCACTATGAGGATCCATATCTTTTAAGTTCAATTTGTAAACAGAGTAATTGTGGATTTCATAATACACTTTAAAAAGACTAAAAAGCATTGAAATATGCCGTTTGCTCTTATTTAAAACCCAATGATTTAATGGTTGCTTTTATAATGATAGAACACTTTTATAGAGTATTTGATCAAGACATTAATAAACAATTGCTGATGAAGTTTATAATTGAATTACAGAACAGTTTTATGGATGGATTGAGAACTGCTTTAAATTTATTTTTAAAACTAGGCAATCGTCGACTTTCTCGCCAGATTATCAAAGGTTTTTGAAACAGTGATTTACTAAACAGCAATGGTTTACACTTTGAAATGCGGTATTTAAGCTAAATGGATTGTTCATTGCCATTATAAAACCATCATAAATTAGAGTGGATGGCAAATGGTTGCTGAATTGTTACTTGGGCCTTTTGAACGAATTTTTAAAACATAATACTAAAAACCTGAATTTCAGACAAATTTTGATATTCGTATATCTCAGTTCAGTTGAAGATGCACAGCTTTTATGACTTCGGTAATTTTTATACATTTTTTTCGTTCTACAACTTTGCGGAAGACAGAAAATCTCTACTGCCGTGAGATGAGAAAGTGACATAAGCGCCATTATGTTCAATTTTCACTTTTCTCCACATTCGAGTTCTGCATCCTTAATGACACCCAAAAACACGTAACACATGTACAAAATTTGATTTTGAAGCAAAATGGTAATGTGACGTTAGCCATACATTTTCAGAGAATCATTGAAAATTTGTTACTGTTTCTACAGATTAAAAAATTAAAAAAATTAAAACTTTTTTTAAACAACTACGACTGTATTTTTTAGGTCCAGTAATAATTTTGGTAATTTTCACAATCTTTGGGAGGATAAACAAAATTATCTGTTTTTTGAACAATTCTGAATGGATTTACGTAACATTGTCATCTCAAAACAGTCTAGCTTTCGAAATAGAATTTTTCTTGAATCACAATCTTTACGGCCAAACCATGAACTATTTTTAACCACCGAATTGTAGTCCTAACTAGGCCAAGAAACTTTGGTCAATGAGTTGACGTGGATGCAACCCCAGAACCTTATTATTTTCATCCTGCTAGATTTCATTCCCGGCCCACTGTGCACTTGGCATCGCTGAGATACGGTAATTTGAATTTGGAATCAAATTGACCCCCTGGTACAGACAAAGTAAGTTTTTCAAGAAAATTTATACAGCAGATATTTTTAAAGTATTTTGGAGCAGAATTCATCTAGTACTACATATTCCAAGAGATCTAGTATTACATATTCCAAGATATCACGCAAGAATTAGACAGATTCATTGACACATAAAAAATTTCTAGCCTAGTCTAGTGCCCTGAGGTCAAATTGAGGCACAGACAAAGGGTTAATGGTGTTCGGCATAGTGGATTTCGATTTGATCACCCAAAACCAACGAAGTTTGTTCTCTTCCAAACCTGGCTACACCCTTGCCTATTACCACATCCGAAAAATGGTTTAAATCTTCTTCCAGAAAACCATTGTTGGAATTTAAATATGTGTGATGTTGCATGAAACAATGTTTTCCATAGGAAAAAGTAAATAAACAAGCAATCAACTCAAAGCAAATGGTTGCGTGATTTTTTTTTTGTTGAGGGGTAAAACTCTCCCAGCTAGCAACTTGTCGGATAATAGTGTCCCAGCGTTCCCCTCGAAAGAACTGCAACATATGCTAATTTGAATCTGTTCCGATCCGATAAGTTCTTGCAAAAGAAAATATTTTTCCTGCTTGAAATAGGTCAAAGTGACTGACGGTGGAGCCAATGCTTTCAGCTAAACGAAGCGAAAAATCTGAGAACAAATAGCAAACACCACCCAGTTATACCACTTGAAAAAAAAAATCTTCCGCCCTAGCATGCAGCATAAAAGAAAAGAAGATCAATTGCTTCAGCAAACTCGGCGAATTCACGAAAGTTTTGCCTGCAAGCTTATATTTTAGTTACTGATCTGTTTGACTGTATCAGCATGTTTTTTAAAAGTGGATTACATTCCTACACGAGACGCAATGCTGTGACGGCTTATAGAATTATAGAAAGCATTCACAGGCCAAATGGCAAAAAGGAAAATCGCATTTCAGACTCGATTTCCATGAATCTTTGCATATTTTTTTCGCTGGATTGGCCATTGTGGCACTCGCTTTTGAATTTTAAAAAGGCGCCACTAAAATTCAATTGTAATAAAAATGTTGATAATATATTGAACATTCAAACAGCACAGCAATTACAGTCAACTATCTCTAACTCATAGGAGAGCCAGGGCACTTCAAATAAACATATTTCCAAAATTTAACTCCGTAGCTCAATGATCCCTTCAATATCCAGTTAGGGAGAGTAACAGTTACTGAGATCACTCTTCACAACTGGAGGTAGTAAACAAGAATTTCATGGCTACTGTGATAGCGGTTTTGCATGGGATTGTTATTCTAGAACTCGATAATTCTATAACTCTATAACTATAACCACCGTGTATATTTTCACTGAAGTTCCCCGCACTGATGATAAAATACCGCCGCAAATCAGACCTACTTCTAACCACACCACCTACTGCCACTACCCCAACAGCAATCAACTAGAACCAGGAAAAGGAAGCTGCGGTTTAAAATGGCGCACTCCACTAACAGTCTACTGTTGCCCCAACTCTGCTTTCATTCGTCGCCTGATTTTCCTTTTCCTGCAGAACGTTGCCCTCCATTGTCCCGCATCCCTCGCTACAGTCGCTTTTGCGGTGACCGGGGAATAAGCTGGGTTGGCGTTTCTCCGCCTTTGTTGTCCGTCTCTTGCAACGACGGCGGGTGTCCTATTTTGGCGCTCACAATACGCTTTGGCGACGACAATACTCAGGAACCGGAGGCGCCTATTCTGTTTATGATAAATATTTACAAATTGCTATCCCACCCTGCTCTGCGTGCTCCACACGGGAGGAGGGTCGGAGATGTTAATGCACTTACTGTGGCCTAACCCGGATGAGAATCGAATGGAGCACAATTTCATTACCGCTCACAATTGACGCAAATTGTTCAACCCCGTCAGGTGAATTGCTTCATGGTTTTACTTTCTTCCTCTACACTGTCACTCGTAATGAGTTTTTCAACTGTTCTTGCTGACTTAGAATTATAGTATGCAAGATGACTTTTTGAAAATTTTGAATATATTTTTAATATATGTTCGTGGATTTATCATGCGGCATTGCTAGTTCAGACATTGAACTAGTAATGTTGCTTAACGGATCCTCGAAAAAGAGGTTAAAAAGGTATTTTAAATGCCATACTGAAGACATGTAGAAAGTTTCATCAAAATCAGAGGGGTTCGTGCCAAGTCGTTTGCTCATTTGACAGATAATTGCTCATGCTCCTTCACATTCACGCAATGAATAAAAAGTTTGCTTGTTGATAATTCAATTTTCAAGTAGTTCATGATTACAAAAAAAAAAAAATGTTTTCTGGGATATGCACTATTCTGGGAAATTGATTCTGGTGAATTACCTTCTGGCAAGTTAATTATTTTTAAATAAGGGAAATAGATGTAATGTCGGCCTAAATGCCCCTAATCGACTAAATTTTCAATAGCGACTAAAAATATCCAAAATATCCGTCCCAATGACGCGTTCATCGAGATAAAATTGATAAATAGCAGATTTTTTGCGATGGGCCAATCTTAGATCCAAAGATAAAGGCCAACATTAAAGCACTTTCCCCTATGAGTCCTTAATATCCGGACCATAAAGAGGGTCGTTGTCATTGGCCAAGAGAAGTTGTTGAGGAGACAACTAAGTTCAAAAATTGAATTTATATTTCATGAGAGCGGCCAGTGGCTCCTGTCCGTTCGCTACTCGTTCCGCCATAGCAATAACACCCCGTGTATTTATAATTCATCTCACATACGAGTTTCATTTGAATTGCATCCATCCTCAGACGAAATATCGTTTTGTGGCCACTACACTCTCTGGGATTAAAATCTCATTTACCACGGAACTCTTCGATCGATCTAAAACCCGGCCATGAGCCTTCGGTTCGAACTATCGCATCTGATATATATAGGTAGAGGACAATTTTACCATACCGAATGAGCATGTAGCGTCATCAGCGAGCACTCTTCTGGATATTTTACGGTAGGTCAGAACAATAACAGCAACAACATCCCTGGAGGTGACTCAGCACGGCAATAAAACCTCCTTACGCCACATGTCTGCGTGCATGGATGCGGACCACATTTCTGTTTAGGTATGAGCTCATAAGCAGTTAAGCTCGCCAAGTGGAACAGATATTGTGCAATAAGGAGGGATAGAGAGCGAACAGGGAAAAATAGCAAAACATGCCGCTCATGGTGGAGACAATTGACGACGATATCATATCTTATTCAATAAGTATAGAACATAGACATCTATTAGATATCCGTGAACAAGTCACTAGGTATATTTCCCGCTGACCTTAGCAATATAGATTCCGACGTAGTAGGCATTTGCAACGATTTGCGCCACCACCGTCCGTCCGCAGTGGTGAAGGCAAACAAAGATAAGACATAAATAAATAAAGAAAGACGCAAGGGGAAGGGACTTGGATTCCTTGGTTTGACTTTCTGAGCCAGCGTGGTGGCCAACGACTGACCGACCGATCGACCGAGTAGGCAATTTGCCTGAAAATCAATGGACGGCCTGCACTTTCGTGAAACTATACCGACTGGTGAGTGTGGTCATGATTGATGATTCAGAGTCCACATTCTGTGGGTTCAACCATGGGATATCTATGTATGTAGAGTTTGTGAAAGGATACGGATGAGGTAAGCCGGTAGCGACGGAGCTACGCAAACAGAACCCAAGAATGGGAAGAAGTGCAAATATTGATGGCGTGAGAATGTGGGATTTGTGGTTGAATAAGGAATCCGATGAATCAGCGTGAGAAGATGCAGTTGTCGGAACTATAAAAAGTTTGCGTCGAAAAAGTTTGACGTTCCAGCTTTCGAAGCCCGTGCAAAATTAAACTCATTGTTTTGGCACTTGTTTGGAAGGTCTTTTAGAGCGACAGTTTAACACAAAACTTTTAGGAGTCATATGCCGAATGCCGTTTGGCCAAATGGCTTGAGAACTGCTCATGTTTGAAAGAAGCAAAAATTTTCTATTTTTTTTATTTTGAGTTGTCTAAATTTTATGATCAGCTGCGTTTACTGTGCCAAAAATAACTAGAACAACAAAACTCCAAAGAACTGCTCTTGTTTTAAAGAAGGAAAAATCTCTTCTTCTGATTTGTCTTAATTTTATGACAAGCTTATTGTGCAAAAAATTATAAGATCATCAAAACTTCAAAGAATTGCTCATGTTAAAAAGGGTGCCTAAAAATACCTATTACATAACTAAAAGCTATTATATTTAAAATAATAATGAATCCATGGACAATATAAAATTTCAGTTTATACAATATACAATTTAACAAAAAAATCCCATATTAATAATGTCAAAAAACCAGAATTGTGGAACGTTAAAAAAAAGTCCACAGGGCTGCCATTTAGGAATCCAGTGATGTTTAAAATCTGGAAATCTGTTTTCAAGTATTCGACAAAACGGAATTCGGCCAAACGGTTTTCGGCCAAATGGCCGGACACCTATAAAACAAATGGAATAACTACAATATGGAGACAGCATAAACATTAATTTTCCATAATCCATTTGTGAAAAAGGTTTTTTTGCTTTCATAAAATCGCTAACAAATACAAAACGTTTTAATGCGGCTTTTATGATGATAATTTTCAGACTGAACTGTTGCTTGATCCTATTCCGTTTAGTTTTATGACGGCATTAATGGTGGAAAAGTTGTCTGGAAAAAGTTAAACGCCAAAATTTGATTATCTTTCAAGAGTTTTGTTGTGCGATCATTGCAACGAGGTTCTACTCCAGCGTTGGATCAACAATATGTGTGAAATCCTCGTTAAGGGCAATTTTCATCTATTGGAAGCAGTTATTCAGGAAATGTATCTACATAACTTGGAACAGGTATAGAAGCACAATAATTGTTCCAGAAAAGTTTCCCTTCTCCCGGATGATGCCATGAAGTTTATGTGCGCTTGCTTGGATTTTTTGGAACAGTTGACCTTTTCACCGAATGAAACCACTGTTATGGTTTGGAAAGCCAGCCAATGCACACTGGGCCAGGAATGCAATCTAGTGGAGCAAAATTAATAACTCCAGAACTAAGCATTTTCGTGACTTGGTGTCTTGAGCAAAGTTTCATCCATCTATTGACATAAACAAATAGTTCAAAACTCTTCCGCAAAGATGGCACCACAATCTAACTTCTTTCTTTGACGTTTTGGATACTTGATGTATTGGGCAAAGTTGTTTACCTTAACAAAATAAACAACTCTCAGTCGGCTGCTCTGGTGTTGTTGACCGGTTCAGTCGGAGCTGGCAAGTTCTGGAATTGGATTCCTTTTCCCTTACGTCGACAACATTGCTTGAATTATTCCTCATACTATCGTTCGAATTATTACTCGACTATCCTTCGGTGTTTCCTTGTGGTTCTGTTAAAGCCCCCTCCCCCTCAGGCAGATCCATCTGTTTAGTATAATATGTAAACAGTGGGGAGTTTTGTGATACACTTTATTGACATTAAAAAAGCAAAAATATATGCTTTTTGATCCCTTTTGAAACCAACGGTTTTATAATGGCTTTTATAATGATAAAACACCTTTATGAAGTGACATAAAAAAATACTGAGCAAGTTTATGATTTAATACCTGAACAGTTTTATAAAGGGGTAGAGTGCTGCATTAAATTCTTTTTTAAAGCCAGACACTTTTTGGCTTTATCGTCAGACTTTAAAAGGCTTATAAAACAGCATAAAGTTGAACTACTAGCCTAGAAGCAATATCAAATGCTGTATTTAAACTAAAAAGATTGCTTATTGCCGTTATAAAACCACAAACAATCAGTGTGAAAGCCGAAAGGCGTTTAAACTGTTACTTGGGATGTTTGTCGTTTTAGTAGCTACACCCAACCGGGAAATGAAAGATTCTATTGCAGAATTTCATAAAAATCATGTAGACTTTGTAATGTTTTCTGCATGAACAGATTCTGTATTGTAGTCATTGGAAGGTTTTTTTGAAAAAAAATTGTAATTTTTATATTAGCTTAGTTTTTGAATAAAGATTATGTCCTTAAATGAACTGTGGCTAGAAAATCATTTCATGTTGTAGTTGAAGGTGCTAATTTCAAATAACAGCCTGTAGTGGTAATTTATATACGATAGATGGAGCAGATGAAAGAATAGAGTTAATAGTTCCGTTAGAGTACGGCAGTGTGAAAATTGCATATAGATAGTAGAATAGCGAGCTAGGACAACTTTTAAGGAAGGTACAAATCGGGTTTTTATCTCTCTTTACCAAACTCCCCCTTTGGAGAGGGATGGTGAGGGGTATCCCCCCCCCCAGCCACCACTGGCAAAAAGAGATGAAAGCCGACCGCTCAAGTACCAACGATGTGTTTGAAACAGTTCTACCGATTTTTTACCGCACTTGAGTTGTTATTTGAAGGAAGGCATCCAGTCGTAGGTTTCGAAATTGCAACATTTGTTTACCCCTACCACGATATGTGCTCCTGTCATCGTCGACTTGAGGATCTCGAGGGGACACGGGTAGGGTAGGTGCTGCTACTGTACCTTTCGACCACTGACAGTAATTGATGGTATGCTCCCATCCAGAGTTATGTACTTTGACTATATGTTTTAGTATTACTTCTGCGTGAAATCAACGATTTACATAGTTGAAGATGCTAATTTCAAATAACAGACTGTAGTGGTAATTTTTATACGATAGATGGAGTAGATGAAAGTATAGAGTTTATAGTTCCGTTAGAGTACGGCAGTGTGAAAAATGCATATAGATAGTAGAATAGCGAGCTAGGGCAACTAGGGGACACCCCTCACCATCCCTCTCCAAAGGGGGAGTTTGGTAAAGAGAGATGAAAAAACCGATTTGTACCTTTCTTAAAAGTTGTCCTAGCTCGCTTTTCCACTATCTATATGCAATTTTCACACTGCCGTACTCTAACGGAACTATCAACTCTATACTTTCATCTACTCCATCTATCGTATAAAAATTACCACTACAATCTGTTATTTGAAATTAGCATCTTCAACTATGTAAATCGTTGACTTCACGCAGAAGTAATACTATAACATATAGTCAAAATATATCATGTTGGTTTTGTACGAAAATATTCTCCCTAGAAAAACTTGCCTGTACGTTGCTGTTCATTGTAAGAACAGACATTACATTTATTGTAAGAAAACATGCAGAGGATGTAAGAAATACACCCTTCCATTTGATGTTCATGCCATTTGTTTTGAGTGTAAGACTTGAACATTTTTTTGAGAATTCCTGAAATTTATTGAGTGATTCGAATTTAATTTTTATGACTCTGTAATCAAGTTTAACTGTAGAAGGTAATCAAACTCTGTATAAGTTACAGGAGATTATAACTTATCCGCCTATCAGGGTCAAGACCACAGTACGGTTTCATTGCAATTCTGTGTCGAAAAAACGCATAAGTTCTGTATAAATCGTCGTCATTTCAATCACATTTGAACGCAGTGAACATAAATGATTCCGTGCGAAGCATTCGTTTTGGTATAAATTTAAAATAATAAGAATTTCCGCCTAAATAGATTATGTCCATAATCTGTCCGCCACTCCTGCACAAAAGTAGCAGGCGTACATTGATTTCAGGTTAACCCTCCAGTATTACAAAAATGAACAGAATGTTATTTTTGAGTGGGTTCATACCATTCTAAATCCTGTAAGATAGTCTTAATGCATCTATTCTGCAGTTCTAATTATATATATTAAGCACAAATGCTTCTTCAAGGCTTCGTTTCTCCCGTGATCCCACTTTACCCACGGTTTAGAAATGTGTGGGGTAAGTGGAACTTGCAATTTTCTATTTACAAACCTTAAAATATCGAAGTTTTCCATCAGAAATCGATGAAATGATTTATGCTGACTGCTATAGAAAAAAAATAACATAATACAGAAGATTAAATTTAATATAAAATTTCAAAATGATAAATTGTAAAAATGACTAAAGCCGGAGATTATGCTCGAATATATTACAACTTTGTTTGCACTAGACTCTCACACTCACATTCATGAGGAGTTAAAATTTAGATTAAATAGAGCATTAAAAATAGCCAATAGTCAATAATGCGGCCGTGTCCCAGACACAACGCTTAACATTTTACAAACTCCACGAACTACCCCGTGGCTCTCGGGAAGGTTCTCTAGATTTTATTAGAAGTCCTCTAAACATTACTTTGAACGGCGATGGGAAATCACTGCATATAAATCCTGCATTTTTCTTCGCTGCCTAGCGTGTTTTCAAAGCCGACTATATCCGCCGAAAACCACACGACAATTAGCAATTCCACCATTGATGTCTCACGGTTTCATTGTCGAGCCTTGTGCAAGCATCGTTTTCTATTTTTCTCGCTCAATTTCAACACCCTCAACTGACACACGTTGCTATATACTATGGCTAGCAGAGTTCAGTCAGCCATACCTGCTGCCTTCAAGGAAATGCTGTGGCCCTGTCGGTGGTGCGATGAGAGGTGAGAAAGGTGCAACGCATCCTCACGGACCCCGAGCAAGCGGTCAAACCTAAGCGTGATGAGTGCGCTGGTGGTGTGGCGTGGCATGTGTGGTCACATCTACCGAGACCGATCTACTAGGTTACGGAGCAGCGTACTGATGGCTGGTACCATTATTGGGCAACTCATAAACAACACCGACCAATATACCGTTCACAGTAAATATGTGGCATGGCGCAGAGTTTCGTGTGTGGTCTAATATTTTCACCTTCAAGCGATTTCGGATACTTGTGCAATGGCAAGGCTTTTATAATGTGGATGGAGAACCGTTTTCCGACCGGTGTGGTGGTCCACACATTGGCCACGAGCTTGCTGTAAACACAATTCATTAACGCCAATGAAGTTAATCATACGGTTCGGTGTATTTTCGGTACCTCAAGCCGATCGGTCCGAATCCAAGTGGATGATTGGGTACCTTATTAAAAAGCACACGGCGAATCTGTGTGTATATGCCCAAAGAATGGTTTCGACCGTCTGGGGAGTTATTTTCTTTGCGTTTTGTTCATATTTCCCCTGCGATTCGTGGCATCGAACAAAAAACTGCATTAGTCATTAGCCTCATCCATGGGCCATTTCTAATGCTTTTGACGGCTGGTGGCTAAGCATCAGTACAAAGAAAATTGTGCTCAGTAGAGACTTGAGAGTACGTTTTGATGATTGGTTATTGTGACGGCCAAGGTGCCAATCCATTATAAAGTATCTTTTTTTTCTGGTTGAAGGCAGTAATGCCCGCCGAAGTTCACCGTCAAGGCTGGCCTTAGTGCCGATGAATGGAACATGTTAGGTGTACAGTTCTGGATTTCGATGATTGTTTACTTGGAACATACAAATGCACGTATGAAAGTTTTACCATCAAGATATATCACATGAAGCTGAGAATGGCCGGTTCTATTTCCAGTCCTGTCAATGATATTTTCGGATTTGACTTTGTTTTCACAAACACAAGATACAAAGTGATGCAATTATTTTGCTTCTTCGCATTTCAAGCTTATTGCTTATCGCATATTAGCTTATTGCGAGCTCTCAACTTAGTGTTCTAGGTGCGCTTCCACAGTTATTAATTGAGAGCCTTCAATGCCTGTACCATTTTTGCATTAGTATAATTGTGTGGCAAGTACAATCATACTCTTTGCCCAGAGAAGTCGAGACATTTTTCAACCCAAAAATACCTAGATCTCTAGCGTGGTCTTGCTCTGTAGCTGCGCCTTTACCCACTGAGCCATGTGATGCCAATGATGGTTTAGAAAGCTCTAAAATGAGGGGGTTAGAAAGAAAGGGGTGTAAGTGACTTTGATCGATTCTCTTCATAGACTTTCTCTTTCGTTAATAATTCTCGCGCAACACGAGAAAAGGGCCTATCATTGTTGATCGATTCTCTTCGTCGATTTTCTCTTTTGCGAATAACCCGACTGCAAATTAATTTCCCATTGAGTGTGTTGTTTCAGGCGCAAGCTAACATCTTCTGTCGAACTGTGCTGCGAGCTTAGCGAGAAATTCGTTTATGTCACCGTGGTAAACCAAAGAGAAAGTCGATGAAAAGAATCGATCAACGAGGATAGGCCCTTTTCAAATGTTACGCGAGAATTCAGCTGCAAACACATTCCTTGATGGTGTGCCATTCTGGATGCTGGATGAGAACCTCTTTTATCAGCAGAAATAGCGCAAAATCTATTTTTAAAGCTGTGGCTAGCAAAAGAGAAAGTCGATGAAGAGAATCGATCAAAGTCCCTTTCCTTCCAACCCCCTCAAATAACATCTATGAAAGCAGTCCACACCGTGCTTTTTCCAGAAGGAAGTATTACTGCTACCTAAACCTACAACAAATTTAAACAGCACTTTTCAGTACTAAATATTACCTGTAAATGTTCAACCTTGTTCAATTCTTATTCCTCTTCGATCCTTGTTTGGATCCTACCCGAGGTAATCCTACTTGGATATCGATTTGGAAAAATTTGGATTCTTATAGTAATCTGCATGGAAGTTGATTTGACGCTAAACGCAAAAGAAAAGGGCGATCTCTTGATCCTCCTTCTGACGAAATTTATTTGAGCAATCAATTTGATATGCTCATGGATGATGAGAATGGTCCATCATTCAGGCAAAATTCCAGAAAACATTCCCGGCTTAATGCCAAAAAGGAAAAGGTCCCCTCCATTGTGATAACCACTTCCGACTTCGATGAAGAGCCACGACACTTTTGAACTTCGTTAGAATCAACATGCACTGAACTAAGTACACGGGATATATTACAATAGATCAAATTACTGGTCACAGTTGTTTTATGTCTCGAATAGAGAAAATAGAAAAAAACATCGGAAAAAAAAACTCTGATACACAATTAACTAATAATCGCAAAAATATCACCCATAAATGATGCAATTACGACTAATTTGGTGCGCTTGCAATCTGGTCATATAATTGTTGCACCACCAAAAAAAATTCCACCATCCATAAATCTGGCCGCCCTCCTTCCTCTGTCCGCTGAAGAAGCACTTCCGTCCCCCCCAAGCCATCCACCAATCGTCACATTCACTTTACGGCCCATAATGTCACTCACAAGGCTATCGTATATGATTGTGATTTTTTTTTATCGCTGGTGGAGGACTGTTGGATGATGCTGAAGACACTCGCGAAAAGGCACCGAGATTTTGACCAATCCGGCCGCGCCAACAGACAGACCATCTTCGGAGGTTGCGCATGCATGCGGTCCGGTACCTAACATGATTGTTATCTCTCCGGCTACCTGCTGATGGCGATCAACTGCCAACGAACGGGTTGGACAATCAACAAAGTAACTACATACCTACATGGCAGATAGAGTAGGTACCGACCAACAACGTACGGGTGGTAAGAGGACTCTTTCCGTGTTTAATGGCTTTCCATGTTGCTCTCTTGGCGGGTGGAATCAATCATTCGCTCGATTATTATTGGCGTAGTAGTGTGTCATAAATATTGAATATGAATGCTGTAGGACTTTGGGGGGACTTCTGCTGTTAGGTGACCACACCGGTACATGGAGGAGGTTGGTTGATCTGACGTAGTAGCAGTTGTTGGACGTGATATGTCGAAGGAATTCATGAGAATGCAGGATCGAATTATGTTTTTGAGTTTTTTAGACGTACGTGATGGGAATTGAATATTTCCCGGTATACTACCATTGTTAACTTATTGTCTTCATGCGGGCAGTTATTACACATCACCGAAATTTGAAGCGCTGGAAATGTTAGATTCTAAAATAATTCGAAAACTATGCAAATTACCTACACTGAAGCAAAACTTCACGTAATCACCATGGGTTAAATCCTTTAAATTTCATTGGATGTCCAATGGAGATATCGCTTTGAAAAGTACAATGAAAGTTACATGCCAATGATTTTCATATGACCATCAATTAAGACACATATATCGGGGAACATTAGAAAATTGGTGTGCTCTGGAAGAGTCCAATAAAGCTTCAAGCTAGCTGAGAGTTCTGCGCCTCCGACTGAGCTGAGGGGAGCCCTATAGCTTTAGCTAAGAGATAGTAGTTAGTCCCAAATTAATGTATCTTTAGTAACGGATTGTTCTTTCTCTTGAAAAAGTTTTGAATAAGTGGGATTAAGATCTAATTTTCGTCATACAAAGCACAGCACGCACTCCACAGAGTAGGCTACGCGTGTGAACGAACATGACGTTCGTTTTATTTCTCGAAGGTTTTTATGCTTATTTGGTGGTTATTCCGGTTAACATTCTCGAAGATGGCCAAGAACGCGATTATCCGTTTAAAAAATAATCAAACCATCTATGCAGAAGAAGCCCTGCGAGAACTGCATCCCATCCCCAAGGGATATTGGCTGTACGTTATGCTGCTGTACTGACTGTGATTTGCCGCTGACATACGGTTTCGAAAACGAAGAGGGACCTTTATTGCAACCAAGATATTACATTGTTCGTCGTACGTTGACTGGACTAGGGTTCGTAGATTTGCCAGTCCCTTGTCGCGTGATTACAGATGGCCATCTGGTTATTTTGTCTTCCAAAGGTCCAAAGCTGATTCACCCTGCTGCAACAAACCATCAGGCAGAACTTTCCAACCGGTAAAGTATCTGCAGACATTGGTAATCCTTGCACTGATGGTGGGTTCCATTCACATCACATCACTAAGCACCCCAAGTAACCAAAAGTTCTGATAAAAGGCTATTTGTAGCTTAAGCAGCTTGGTTGGTGGTGGTCTATAGAATTCTAAGCAACCTCATTTTTAAGTCGTTATAAGAACTTGAAAGTTCCGGTATCATAATTGAAGAGCACTCTAAGCAGCTTCTGGCGGAACTTGAACGGAACTTTAAGAAAATAGATTAAAAAAAAGGTTTTTGTCTTCTACATCAATTATATAGGGGAAAAGTTGGCTTCGGCAATACCTTAACCTATTATCGGAAGGGGGTAAACAACGTCCTTAAGAGCTCAATTTTGGCATGCGGATACATTGAGTTTCAGAGCAACTATTGGCCAAATTTGAGTACTCTAGGACTTTGTTTACCCCCTGACGATAATAGGTTAAGGTATTGCCGAAGCCAACTTTTCCCCTATTTAGTTCCCACTTTTATCTACATTTTTTCTACAGGCAGACATTAATGTGTCTTGATTTATCAGTATTAGTAGTTGAATTGGGGCTGTTTGAAGAATTAAACCCAGTCCTTCTGCGTCAGAGTCCCAGCACGAACCGCTGCGTCATTTTAGATATAATAAAGAGAGCTGTTGTCCCGCCTACTGTTGGAGTTTTCAGTGCCAGCTGACTGACTTGAATACGAAACACAACACCTTGATGAATTTTAAATTGGTGTTTGCCCACTTGGTATTCCAACACATTTGTGGCGCAGCGGTTAGCGTTCGTAGATCGCATGCCGAATACATGGGTTCGAATCCAGGAAATTACTTATTAAATATTTTTACCCTTCTTACAAAGAAGGGTATAGATATCATTTGAAAAACCGACTATCGATCCGAGGCCCGGAGGGCCGAGTGTCATATACCATTTGACTCAGCTCGACGAGATCGGAACATGTCTGTGTGTGTGTGTGTATGTGTGTATGTGTGTATGTGTGTGTGTATGTAACGAAATGAATGCGCTCACGTTTCTCAGCAACCGCTCAACCGATTTGGACAAACTCGGCGCCAAATGATAGGTCTTATTAGGTCTAATTGAACGCTATTGAACGGTTTTGGAATCGGTGAACCGGTTCCGGAGATATGGCCGGAATAAGATCCGGTGAATATGGGCCTTCACGCTGGATTTAACGGAAAACGTATTAAAACCATCATGCGACACATCAAATTACTACAGAATTCAAAAATAAGATCAATGCAAGTCGTGTTAAGTGTTCCAGACCACATTGGACACACTTGGACATGTTCCGGGTACCCCGGGGAAGTTGCTTGAATATGAATTGAATTAAAACACGATACGATGATAAGGTGATTGGTAGCCTCACCAAATAGACTACACCCGGATATATTCCGGGTACCCCCAGGCAGTGGCGTAGCGTCACTGGATGACAGGGGGTGGGGGACTTGGTCACTGATAATGACAATAAAATAAATAAACTTGAATAAGTAAGAAGGGTCTGATCACACCATAGGTGGATAAATTCGGGTTTTTTATGTTTGGATTGAATGTTGATGCACTGCATAAATATAAGAATTATTATTTATTCGGACCACTGATCATTTCATATTTACGTACATTAAATTTTGTGACTTGTGCGGATTGCTTCATGTGGCTTGAAAGTTTTGTCGGAACTTTATTTGAACTTTATGGAACTTGAAAGTTCTGTCGGAACTTTATTTGAACTATATAAAACTTGAAAGTTCTGTTGGAACTTTATTTGAACTTTGTAGAACTTGAAAGTTCTGTCGGGACTTTATTTGAACTTTACGGAACTTGAAAGTGATTTTAATCGTTCAATGCGGAACTTTTGGTTACTTGGGACAGCACGCACTTTACTTTATGTAAATCACCAAAAGTAAGTCACTATATATACTCTCGAAATTATAGCATTTGCATATAAAAATATATATTTAAAACTACATGAACCAACAAATGCTGGGAAGGGGAGGGACCACCAGGGCACCCAATTGAAGCGATTGGGATGGGGAGAGTGAAAATGTCAACTCCCTGTTGCTAACATTTCGTGGATAAAGGGCGGGCTCTTCTTCCCATTCATTGGGGCATCTTCCTGTTGGATGCCTTGTTTTCTGACCAATTGACTGATCAAGTTGTTGGACGGAGATTCTTAACTGTCCCAAGGAGATGAATAGGCGAATTGCCTATCAATCCATCCATTCGTTTTTGGCCCTTCATACAGCGATTTGCTGTTGTCAATCAGAGGTTATTAAGCTTGATCAAGTTCAATAGTGAGAAGAGCTCACAGCTATCGGACTAGTTTCCGTGCTACAATGAGTGTAGACCACTATCATCATCATCACTAAGCACAGAACGCACTTTACCACTCTTTTTTGAACAGGTTTGAACTCAAAAATGGAATGTTTCTATCATAGATGACTTCTAAATGTATTTACCTTTCCATACGTACCATGAGATTTGATACAGCGTCAGAAATTGTTGAGATATTGTTA
The DNA here is from genome assembly GCF_037179485.1 of Ochlerotatus camptorhynchus. Lineage (NCBI taxonomy): Eukaryota > Metazoa > Arthropoda > Insecta > Diptera > Culicidae > Ochlerotatus > Ochlerotatus camptorhynchus. Next base: position 1,291,442 of record NW_027040598.1, on the reverse strand, counting down.
ATAATCTGTTCTTGATTTCAAACATTTTGAAACGTCATTGGATGCCAACCAAGAATAAAACTGGTATCAGAAAAAAAATCTATGAAAACTAAGATACCTACAGACCTACAAACATTTTCTACACACTTAGAAATAACTAATTTTACACGTGACGGAATCCATCTTTGACATAAAAGATGAGACGTAAACATATCATTTAATATTAAGTGCTCCGATTCCGAAAAGTTCATTGCTTGACTTAAAGTACGTTTGATTGATCTATATTTCGCGTCTGTTATGACTCAAATTTATGTCAAAATTGACGCTCGTATATCAGGCGTAACATTTGATAACGACACAAAAGCTTTTGTAAACAAATTTTTGACGTGAGGCTACGTCTGTGATTTCTATAGGAAGGTACACTTTGTGAAAACCCAAAATGGAACATGTAACAAAATTATGAAAGATTTTGAACGTTAATAACTCAGCTGCCCCTGGACCAGTTTCAATAATTTTATCACCAATCGATCAGAAATATGTCTACGCAGCTGATAAATTCAAGATTTGAAAACTTTTGAAAACTGCACGAATGTGCAACTGTTGCTATTATAATTTAAATTATCACCGATTGCCCACGAAAAGCGATTTCCCTAACACAGATTTCAAAGTTGAATTCCATCCGGTCTCCCCAAACGGTGTTTATTCAATCACCGTGTGGTGAGTGGTGGCGTTCTCCAGTACACAACGAAACCCAAGTAACAATTTTGGTTGTTCTGCAGACCATGATTTGGACTTTTAGAATGCTATAAAACCTCGATAAAACCTGCAATGTTACTTGAGAAGGCTCCCCGCAAGCAGCTGGCTACACGCAAACCAAAAATCTATTACTATTTCCTATCATCCTCTGTTCATGTACATCGCAACGAATGTTAGAAATTGACCATGCGATGTAATGGTTTTTTGTCTTTTTTATTTCGTGTTCTATCTACGCTTTCGTCTATACCAGTAAGCTTGTAGAACGACGCACACACTTGCCTCGAATCTCTCCAACAGAAAAAGCATACGAAGTCGAGTATGCGAGAAAATGAGCGCTTCATGTTTGCTTTTAGGCTATGCATATTCAAACGCATGGAGAAAGCAGTGGGGAAAGCACAGGTCTGATTATCGCAACGTTCGTCGTTCGTGTCCAGTCAGCAATCTGAATTCTATTTTTTTCGACATAACTAATTTACCTCACTAATACACTCTACATTTTTCGGTCTCCAATTTTCTTGCATTGGACCGCAGCTAGGTATATCGCATCCTCGGTTAATGAATCCCACATAATTGTAAGCGAATCTTACATCCCCCGGTTGGGTGTATCAAGGCTGCTCTCAACCGCTGATCGGTTTCAGTCCAATCTCCGTGTGTGGTAGTGTCTGGTCGTCGGCATCAGCAGTGCTTTCGGCGCGTGGCGTTCAATATGGTTCTCCAGTACACAACGAAAGGCTGCCTGCAAGCAGCGAGCTGCAGCCCACATGAGCATCAATAGAAGGAGGAAGAAGCCGCACCGCTATTGATCGGAATAAGTAGCTCTTCGAGTATTAACAGAGAGAACCCCGCTATATTTCATATTCCTACACAAAATATAAGCTCCTGCTGCAGTTAACAAATAAGATTTATTGGGGTTGTACGCAATGATGACGTAGTCCTACGTCATCATTGCGTACAACCCCATAGGGCTGTCCCTTGTTGTTTTTAAGGCCCTTTACACGCGAATCAAAGTACGCTCACGCAAACTAACAACATCATCGGATAGGGGCAACTCTCACCTTTCCGAAAGTGGTATTGGTTTGCGTGGGCATGCTTTGGTTAGCGTGTAAAGGCCCAAACGCAATGTGGTCGGAAGCGGAACGGAAACGGAAAGTTTGACAGTTGTCACAAATGGCATCAAGATGCCTAACCGAAGTCGATTTGGTTCGAACTAGTTTTCAATCCGACAAGTAGGCTTACTCAGATCGGGCTGCCGCTGCCGTTCCGCTTTCGCTGCCATTGCGCTTGGGCCTTAAGGTTCAATTTACTTTGATGCATTTTTAAAAAAATTAAAAGTAGTTTTTTTCGACGCATCATTTTAGATTGCAAAATCTTGCGTCATTTTGTGTAAAATATCAAAAGGAATCGAATAGTGCGAGCTTTTTGCAATCTGAAATAATGCGTCGGAAAAAACTGCTTTTGAAATTTCCCAAAAAGCATCAAAGTAAATTGAACCTTAAAGGGCCTTCAAAAGTTTGTTTACAAATGCTTTTGTGCCGTTATCAAATGTTACGCCTGATATGTCCCTCTCAGAGCACCTAAATATACATGAATTTTTCTAAGTGTGTAGTTTCACCACAGAAAAACACAATAGTCTCAATCTCTCATAAGTATTCTTAAGTATTTTTAAGCATTCGTAATGACCAGTTGCTAATGCAATTGTTTGTTGTTGTATCTCACAGAAATGTCTAAGAATAAGAGGAGACAATAGGGGGACTTTTAAGAACCAATTTTCTGTCAAACGCGAACTAGCGTCTGATGGTTGGGCGAACGTATAGAAAAGCGAGATTTCACAACAGGAAATCTATTTTCTTGCATTTTGACAGTCGACTGCGTCGCCCATAATGAAATAGTTTTCACGGTCGTTTCCAAGAGAGAAGAAGAACGCGTCACAGACAAAAAGAAGCCAGTTGTCTCCTCTTCCGCTTAGAGGAATGTGAGAGTAATGCTTGAAGCAGTGTTCCGTAATGTGTACGTAAGTTTATTTTTATTATAGAGACTTTCAACCTTCGGCTGGTTTGTCTCTTTTAAATTTAATAGGGTTCCTTAAGGGAAACCCCACATTACAGATTTGGGTGGGGATTCCAGAGGGAGATCCCCCATAATTGATACACAGAGTTTTGACACTATTGATGTCGTGAAAGCTGGCAATAAATGGTTATTCAATTGATGGTGTCCTTCCTGTGCGTGTTTATCCTGATCGAAATTCGAATCGTGTTCTTGGTTGCTGGCAAAATTTAAGTAATGTGGTTGAGGTGGTTCAAATGTCCTGATACAATCCGGCGCCTTTAATGAAACATAGGGGTACGGCTTCCATCGACGGAAAGTTTCCTAGGGCGTCCCGGATACTAGATGGCATTCCATATAGGTCCCGGAGGTCGTGAAAACAGAGACAGTAGATCACTATGTTCTCCACAGTCATTGTGACTCCACAAGTGTCCCATTTCCTTCGGAAGGTGATGCTCTTTCCATGTACAGTGACCATGAGACAGTACACGTTGGTCCCGCCAGTTTGGAACATCTGTCGATTTTGTTTTTTCCGCCTTAAGCTTGCGGATAAAGGACTCTGTTCTGGAAGCCCACTCACTAGCCCAAGCTTCGCGAAGTATCGATTTAGTCCACTTTTTGGCATCCGGACTGGGGACGCTCGTTGTTAACTACTTTGGATGATTTCATTTTATTGTAATAGTTTCTTGTAACCGATAATGAACGATCGTCGGTCGTAGCTTGTTGTGATGTAAGGGGAACGGTGGCCTTAGAGCGACCGTTTTTGCTTACTGAGCAGAAGATCGTGGGTCAAAACCCAAGCCACTTTACATTACTGATTTGATAGGGTCGCGTCATTTGCTTAACAGGTTTTAAAAGATCGCATCACTTTCCAATGTGAATTCAGATCTAATTTACCCTTCCCACTAACAAGAATGTCCTTCCCGTGACAACCGTGGAGATGCAGAGGTATACTGGGTCTCTAGTAGCAACGGTTCTTGAAATAACAATCCTTTCCCTCCCCGATGACCGTAAGGACGTGGCCGGTGCCGTTATTGACCTCAACAATATGGATTCTCCGGATTTTGTACACTGAGAATGGATTGCTAGTTCCAAGCTCCATTCATATGGTTCTTTGTGCAAATTTCGCTAAATCTGGTCAATCACGGAGTAGCAACTACTGAAATGTATGGTCGTCAATTCTCATGCTCATGCTCCGGACCGGGGACGCTCCCCAAGTAATAATTATGGTTTTATGAGGGTTCTGTAGACCTTGATTTAGACTTGTAGAATGCTTTAAAACCACGATAAAACTAGAAATGTTACTTGCGTCGTTGTAACCATGCGACCTCTGCGGCCGGTGGCAGCGAGGTGATCCACGGGAACCAGAGGAAGAAGGCATTCGGTGGGGCTGACTTTTGAATTCCTTGGATGACCTGTTACCGGTGATTTCAATGCTGCGAGAACACTGGCCGAGCCAGTTAAAATACATAGCGATTTATCGGTAGGATTGGTGACCGCGTGGTGCATTGCCGCAGCTTAGGCCGAAAAAATTGAGCACTGGTCTGGTATCCGGGGTATCCGGGGACCGAGACGCCAAACTTGGTTCTACCCGAAGCTTTAGAACCATCAGTGTAGCGGTGGTGTAGGTTTCGTATCCTCCCGTTCAGCAGTTTTGCAATGTGTGCCTGTAGTGCAGGACAGTTTTCCTCCGCTCTAAAAGACCTGGCTATCGATGAGTCAATCGATGAGTAGTTTCCGCTATCTGGTATCTAAAAGGAAGGGTTCCCAGCTCAACACAGGCAGCGTCGGCCGATGTCGAGGGTAAGATACCAGCCACTATTCTGACGGTTTGGCTACAGATGGGTGTCAGCCTGGAAGATAACAAGTCGTTAGCAGCACATGTGATCTCAACCCCTTAAAAGAGCCTGCTATGAACTACCGCTTTGGCCACTTTAAGCAGGGTTTCGCGGTTGTTGCTCTAGAGGAGGTCAGCCGAGTGTGAATACTGTTCATTAAAATGTGGGACGAAACTGGCTGTTCGTAGGAGATTGTGGGAGGAACGGCAGATGTGGGATACCCTTGGGGAGACCACACTTCCCTGGGCAGAGAGCACGAAGCCTATCTGGATAGCCCATCTTTGGGTTGCTGAAACGGCTGCCTGTAGCTTTCTTTGCAGTGCTTTGAGAGTGTGGTCGATGGCTATCAACACTACGTCTTCCACGTAAACGACTACCTTTAGCACCGAAGATTTCGTTCCTAGCAACCAAGATAAGAGTGACGGCTATAACGGAACCCTGTGGATACTGGAAGGATCTGTTGCGGAGGAAATTCTTCAAAAAGTGCAGAATGTGACCTTTTCGACCCCAGGCTGCAAGTTGTTGAATAACACAAGGTGTTCCAGCGCGGTTGTAGGTCTTGGCCAAATCCAAAGATGCAATATTGACGTGGAGCCCTTTGTCCATCGCATCTTGTAAAATATCACCCTAGCTGCAAAGTAAGTTCAGGTTCCGTGTCCAGAATTACCCAAAGAAATGGATTCTGTGATTTGTTGAGCACTGTCACCGTGAATTATATAAAAAAGTTGGAAGGGTTGTATACTAGATACGACCGCAGGGTTGGCGTTGGATAACGTCTGTTATGTGTTGTATTAATTGTGTATATTATATTTTAGGAATATTCCTTAATAACTCTTCTGCGAAAGTTTGGTGGCCCTGAAAAGGGCCGTTTTGTTGGGCTGATGACAGACAGCATCTCCCCTTCCAGCGTTCCCACACCCCAGTATAGTCCCCAAATTTAAGTGTAACTGTGATATTCTGGAAAGAAATTGTCTTCAAAACTAACTCTTGTCGAATTGTTGGTGGCCCTGAAAAGGGCCGTTTTGGTTGTGGTTTTGGAATGATGGTTATGCCGAGCATGGGTACCGGATGGCGATGGCGATTTTGATGAGCGGTTTGCATGCCGGGCGCTTTGCTTCAACCACGAGTGCGGTGAACTCCGGGTAAATATTATTACCAATCAGTAGAACAGCGCTAGGTGGTATGATGAACCGGGAAATCCACTCGAGATGTCGAGAGGGTAGATGGTTGTTTTGGAGGTTGTGATGAGGACGATTTTGGAACGGTACGGGTTGTGCTCGATGATGCATCGTTCTTCTTCACACAGTCTGTGAAGACGAGTTCGATTCTGAAATAAGTTTTGTAGAAATGCAATAAAAATGGAATCTATGGCTCTGCGAAGATTCAACTTTCGATATTCAAGTGTCGGAAAGGCATTAGAAAATTAATCGTTAAACTCTTTCCTGATAATGTTGTGGCCCTGAAAAGGGCCATTTTTCCAACGCGCTCGGCGTAGTTGCCCTTGCAGAGCAGACGGTGAATACGACCGACTGAGAACTGCAGCAGCTGGGCATTCCATGACGGCGGCCCAGTATACGGGAGCACTGGCACCAACGCACTCGGCGTAGTTGCCCTTTCGCCCCCAGGCTCTGCTGCCGCTGCTCTGCTGCCGTTGCTCTGCTACCGCTGCTCTGGCACTGCTGCTCTGCTGCTGGGTCGACGATCGGATAGGCAATGATGGAACGGGCGACCTTGTTGGACGCTTATATAGTAGAACAGAAAATATCAGAGGTGTCAGATACTCGCATCTGATATCTCGGTTGGAGAAAGTATAAGAATATAAAAAAATCAATCGATTTTCACCATCTTTAGACAATGGTTTACTTTTAACCATTTTTCAATAGTTTACAGAATGAAATCAATAGTTTTGAAACATTCAGCAAATTGCTAGAAATATTTCCAATCGATTGATGCCATTATCTCGTAAATCTATCGAGAGACGGTTGAGTTATTATCGTTCAAAATCTTTTAATTTTTCGTAACGCATCCAAAATGACTGTTTTCAATTTTGTACCCCCGTATGTTGCCGAAAGACGTTATCCAACGTCAAAAGGCAAAACCTTTACTTTTATCATCTTGGACAATGATCTCCGAGCAAGTGCTGATGCTCCATGTAGACTTAACATAAATGAATTAAATGAATCCTATCGAAACTCAAACACCATAAATGAACACCTCCTCCTCCTGCTAGTTTCAAAGCGAGTCGGGGAATAAAACTGTATTCAGACCTGACCGTGCTTGGCGTGCGCCGGGCGGGATTTGCGAATTTACGAGAGGGAGAAAAGTACTAGTTGTCTCTCTCTTACCAACGCAAATCCGCGCACGCCAAACTCGCTCAGGTCTGAATACACCTTAACGCATGAAGCAATATTATTTCTCCCAGCTCACCAAAAGAAATTCTCCATTCACTCTCGCATTCTCTCATTCAGCACAATGCAAGTTCTCTCACTGGAGGAGCTTTTCTCTTCCCACCCAGCCAGTGGGTTCATTTGAGCAAACTACGGTATTCGCCCCATTAGTGTGATTTCAACTCATCCGATTTCCCATGGAACGATGGCTATTGGACGAATGTCTCTTTCTCACCAATGCTTGGTAATAATTAATGACTACCAAATTAGAGCGAGAGAGAGATTCGTTCTACAGCCATCGGTTAGTTGCGTTTTGTCCCTGGCTACAGTCACGGTGTCTTTGAGGAGGTAGTCCGTTTTGTTCTATCAACTTTCAATCCAATTAATCGCACTACCGAAGGGAATACTGTAATCTCTACTGCTCATCTCTTGGTAACCATAGCAGTGCTTTTGCTTTCCTACCACGACGGGCGACAGCGGCTCACGGCTCACTTCGATGGAATTGGGGCTCGGTCGGATCGTTCAGTAACGTTTTGGTGCTCGCGAGAATCGTTTCGTCGTTTCTACGTGTCAGTTCGTATTGTCTGTCAAGGTGCTCGGTTGCCAAGTCCGGTTAATTCTATCACGGAGGTGTTGGAGGAAAATTGCCCGGAAAATTAAAGCTTGGTACGGTGGAAAATCCTAATCAGCACGCCTTTTATTTGATTCTGAATTGAAGTGAAGGTACCAGTGCTCGCTCAGTGGTCGGTTGCTACTCCATGTGCGCAGAGATTGTGTCCAGTTGAATTTCGGAATATCATCGCCGCCGCAGAATTTTGGAGATAAAGAAAAAGGTGAATTTTGCATTGTGCCATTTTTCGCCGCAGTTTACACTAGAGTGCAGTGACCCTATTTCTCGAAAGACTGCTTCTTATTTCAACATCGCTTTCTGCCTGAAACTGCTCCAGGAATTCAAGTTTTGCAGTCAGTCAGTCAGTCAGTGCTGCTGGTGGTGTTGTTGTTGCTGTTGCTATTAATATTGTTGATATCGTGTGTGTGCAAAGTTGGAAGAATCTCTCTCGCTCATCGCTGGGCGAAGGAGAAATAGTGGAGAAAAGAGAGGACAAACTTGGACGATGGATGATGGGCGAATGGGCGATCGATGGGGATGTTGGACATTGAGGGCATAAGGGGGGGATTTTCTGATTCCGGTTCCTGAGGAGATGTTGTCTGGTCCGGTCTGGTCTGCTTAGAGCGGGTTTGACGTGTGCTGTTAGAGGTCACGCCAGGCATTCGGAGAAGAACGCAAGAGATGGAGAGAGAGTGAATGAGAGAAAGATGCAAAGAAAGTAGGAATACACGTATTCGCACGGTTCGTGACGACGACAACGAGACTATGAGGATGATTTGGATGTAAAATTACGGGACTAATCAGAAAGATACCGAAGGAAGCACATAACGAAGGGGAAAGAACCAATAAGTGATGGGCACAGACAGGAGGAGTGTGAAAATATGGCTTAGGTACAAACTGGTTGATCTCCGGGCTTGAGCAAGCCAGACTAGAAGACATCACCCTACCGCTTGAAAATGCCGCTAAGTTGTTCCGATTATAAGTCAAACTCAAGGCAAAGCAAAAAAAAAAAAACAATCTCCAAGTGAAAGAAAGTAGATAGTGGAAGAAACGGAATGGAATGAAAAATTGAAGGGAACTGGCTAGCATAGTAATGAAGCGAGAAAAGGGTTTTGCACTTCGTGGTGGAGAAATTGTGTTATGTGTGAATGCTGTTGATAAGTGCCTGAAGGCAAATGTGCCTTGTGTTCCATTTTCCTCTGCCCCGGGAGGGAGATAGTGCTTGGATTATCCAACTTTAAGCTTGACATTCTTTTAGCATTGATGATACAAGTTCTCATAATTAATTTTACACTCATAGTGTGAAATTCTGGGTAATCTGTCCCTTAATTATCTTTATCGGAAAGCTCACTTACACCCATCGGGGAATGGAGGACTCTCTCTCACAGTTTTGTATTATAGAAATACATAAATCTACGAGGAATCAAACATATCTCCAAAAGACAAAATGACAAACGATCAACGAGCCGAACGGTAACGCTTTGCCGGAAATTGAAAACAATAATGATATAATCTTATTCCTTTTACTTCATGACAAAAGGTCTTTGTAATATAGCTTGCTCGGACCGGTAGAAGAAAACGACCAAACAAATTGTTGGCAAGCTGTTGAAGGTGATACACGTGTGTTAGGGGGAATTTTTTTGTTATGTCTTTTCTCGATTCCAATCAAGTTATGCCCTCAACCACATATTACAACAAAGTAGGCAAGCAATATATCATTATCCTTCGACAACTCCGATCAAACTATATTACAAAGAGAGTCTATCGTGATAGTAGGAGCAAGCATTTTGTCTTTATCGTTGGTTGCTTTTTGTGTTTGGATGCGCTGTAAATCTATAATAAATCATAATAATTTAATTAAATTGTACCCAATTTACGAATTGAATTGAAATCCACCCAACCTACAATATCATCTTGTGGTGGTTTTGAATTACCATGGAATTCTATTCAGAAGTCCCTTGGAATTCTCTTCAGAAATCATTAGCAATTATTCAAAGTAACTGTCCCCAAAATTCCTTTTCGAAAGCTTTTTCGAAAATTCTTCAAAGATCAAAATTCAAGAGCCCTAATAATTTTCAAATACCGTGAATTGCGCTTTTTTTTCCAAAATTTCACAAGAATTGGTTCACAAAATTGGTACATTTGTCTAACTGAATGTTTTTAGCAAATATAGTGATTTTAGCTTTTTAATTTTTTCTACATCAATCGAAATAGTTAAATTGTGTTTGTCATTCAGACTCTTATGTTCATCGAATATAATCCTATCTTAAAGCAAAAATGGAAAATTTCAAACCAGAACGTCAAAAAGTTTCTAATACTATGAATACAAAATTGGTTAATTTTCGGCGTCTCAAAAAAAAATTAGTGCATCAGTAAACGTAAATTTTTGAAATTATGTTTAATGTGCATGGTATTTTTTTGTGTAAATCTATTTACATCACAAATAGATGCAGCTAGTTTTTTCAAAGAAGTCCAATATTACATAATCACCAAAATATCAGAAGTTTGTCATTAACTAAGAAGCACATCAATCTGTATTAAATTTGTGTCAAACTAGCCTTGAGATTTCCATGTTGATACTTGGAAATGATCTAGTAAAAAACTACAGTTTGACAGTGATCTAAGTACCCCTTTGTTCTCCAATTTGGAGGACAACCCTAATAATGGTGACGCATTACCCCTGACTGCTTTCATGCTTTTAGAGTAGCATTGTAAGTCCCTCCTACATGAAGAATTTAGTATGTTATGGAACGGCTTGCTATGCCCCGCCTCCATCAGCAAAAAATTTGGGATATTATAATTGAGGCGAAGTATAACAAGCCGTTCCATACCATAATTCTCTAAGTAGGAGGGACTTACTATGCTAATCTAACAGCATAAATAGAGGAAGCGTCAGATAATTCCAGTGCTTGGTACAGAAATTCATAATCTGTGATAGGAAAATCCATTTTTTTCCACCACAGAAACACCCCACATTCATATGAAAATAATGGATATGCGTTGAGAAAACGCACGAAATAATAATAAAAAAATCAATATTGAGTAAAGAATGTTTATTCAATCGGCAGCTAAAAAATGTACCGAGAAATAATTGGAAGGATTTCAAGCGAAAATGTTTTGATCGCGAGATATTTGCGATCAATTACGAAATTTCGCATACAATAGGTGCAAAATTGTACACCCCATTTCTGCGTGTGCTTTTCTTTTATTTTTTTTTAGCGTTCTGAAAAAGTTCTACCTTAACTACCTCTGTTGTAACAGAGTGTATTTAAAATAGTGATAAAATTATTACTTTTTATTTGTACATTTTTCAAAAGTTTTTCTATGAAAAATTGAAAAAGTATTAATTTCAACATATTCGTAGAGCTATTTCTTATCGGTTGGTATATTTGGATTTTATTTTCAGCTATCAGTTACAAAGTTATACGCGCTCAAAACCTAACACCTTTTCATGACGCTTCCAATTTTAGATTTTCGGGGCGTAACCCTGTACTTTCCCGTAAGACGTAGTCTACGTAAACAAAACTGGCACCACAGGGAATTATTGCCACTGGTACATGACTCTTTGGAAAAGTCAGCTTTGACGTTTGTTATTTTCGTCATGAAAATTAATCTAATCTCTCTAAAGTGACGAACCAGCCACTGGCTGAAAGTCACTATAATAAAGAAAAAAAAGTCTAATCTTTAACGTTAATTACTATCGTTCCATACATCTGATATGTATTATTCATATGATCCGTAATGAACATTGATAGTTAATATTTCTTCATATATTATGGCACGATAACAAAAGGCGCAGTAGGCTCTGCCCTCGAACGTTGGTTTTGCTTTGCCTCTTCGCTGTCATGAATTTTGTGTTTTCTGCGTTCTTTTTTACTTCCATAAATCCAGACGAATATCCGTTTTCCCTGTAATTGTGAGAATGATTTTAATTTGAATCCGCCCCCACTTCCGGAGGAAGAGTTCTATCGTTTTTGGTTATTTCTTGGTGCTGGTGTTCTGCCTCCCGGACAACAATCGCGTTTGGAAATGGTGAAAAAATAAACGTCGTCCGAAATCAAAAAAAAAAATAAAATTGCAAGATTGCACTCGGGTGTTTTGTGTGCTAATTTTCCTGCGTGCTTTTCTGCTGGTCAGAAAATAAGAAGCAACAAAATTTGGTGAAATCGTTTCAAATTATTATACATGTAAATTATCAAATATCGAGAGCCGATAAGACCATTTGAAATGTTTATCTGCAATAATCGAAGCAACCTGGAATTTCAAGTTAGGAAGAATATCAACCTCTATAGGTATACCTCGATATAACGTAACTGTAAATTTTGACTTCCATCACTGATTTCTAGCTAACAATCATTAAATCAAACATAGTATTAACACCATCGGTCACCATATTGGTCATGCCAATTAATATGACTGAAATGTTATTTGTGAGATATCGACGATGGAAGTCAAAGGTGACAGTTACGTTACATCGAGGTATACTTGTAGCGGTAAAATAGTTATCTGTAGATCTTTCTAGTACTGTAGTGCTTCTAGTTACATGCATGTAATATTTTCAAATATAACAAGAAACACAAGTAAATCATGTAAGCGCCGCCGATGGTGTAGTGGTAAGCGTGATTGCCGCTCATCCCAAAAGGCCTGAGTTCAATCCCATTCGGCACCGCCGGGATTTTCTGAGCCATAAAATCTGTGATCACGCCTTCCTTCGGAAGGGAAGTAAAACCGTTGGTTACCGGTCCATGAGTTTGATGGGTCGATAAGTAGGATCCAGGTATGGAAGCTGCCTCCCTGGCGTCGGTAGCATTGGTACTCAGTACGGAAAACAAGATCGACGGAAAACAAAGGCCCTTATTAAGAGTATCACTTCACGGTGAAAACAAAGTTAAGTGACCACTTGTCACTCACGGTGTGAAGTGATTGCCGTGTAAATCAAATGGGAATCACTTCGCCGTGAGTGATAAGTTGTCACTTCACCGTGAAGTGGCATCGGTAATAAGGGTCACAAAATGTCTAAAATGTGTTAAAGTGACTATAATACAGAAAATGAAAAAAAAACACCACTGTTGCCAAATTTTCCAGTGTACATCTTACCGGATTGAAATACCAATTTTTTGTAGGCGAGCACTGCGGTTGCTAAGCGACTATATGCCCTTTGAATTAGAAATAGGCCCACATCAAAGCCAATGTACGCGCACTTTGTTCCGCAAATTTTTGCTCAGAATTCCAAATTAACCTTCACATCAGAGAGAAGGCACACACCAGCCAGTTTCACTCCAATAACTTGAGAACAATTTCCGTTTACGCACAGTATTGTGTTGTTATCGTTGTTACTTTACATATTTCCATGCCGTTGTTGTTGCTGCGGCTGGCCGTTTGGTTTCTTGGGAAACCTCAAGAGGCTGAAATTTCTGTTTTGCATGACTTCCACCCAAGCAGGCTGTGGGGTGCGGCGAAGGCGACGGCGGCGGCTTCCGACCGTGGAAGTAGAGGCTACGCATGTAGAAATCGATTTCGTCCAAGAGATTTTTCCACCTTACCCAGGAGTGGTAGGTAACAACTCGGCAACGAACACACTACCCGAGCATAAACAACAGCAACAGCATTGAGAGATTGTAATGTGTGCACCGGAGGAGGTGGACGGGTAGTTTTTTGTTTTCTTTTTCTCTGCTGCAACTGCGCTGCTGTTGAAGGCCGTTCCTGAAGATTAACTCCGTAAAACGGTGCCAATGCCGCAGAATGTATACTTACGTGCCAGAGACCGTATACAGCACAGCCATATATGTATATTAGGGTGGTTCAAAATATAGATTCCACCCCGCTCAATCGATTCTAAATCAGGTCCTGATCATTCTCCCAAAATTTGAGCTCATTTGGTTGCGATCTCATACTGCCTGTCCCTTTTTAAGTTTATGTGGGACTTACTATCGGAAAGTTCAACTTTTTGTTCTCATCGTCCTAGTGTTTTTCCATAATGGTTTACTGAAACATGATATCTTTTCTTAAGCGAAATTTAATCAGCTCTAGCTTTGTTCAAAACCACTTTTTGATTGAACTTCAAGAAAATTAGTTATTATTAGATTTCGAAACCGATAACTTTCAGAAATGATCAATCGACTGCTTTCAGGGCAACGCTGCATCCTGCATTATAACCTAGTAGCTTAGATTATTTACCCTATTACTTTAAATTAAAATGTGGTCTTGAGCTGAGAAAATTTCCTATAAGCACAAACACAAAGTTTATCCATACATTATTATGGTGAAAGGTTATGACGTGGTGAACAAATAGTTCACTTTTCCTATATTAATTCCAATATAAACATCAAAGGGCCAGTATTAAATCTCATACAAATGAGTTTAAATTTTGGAAGTATGATCAGGACTTGCTTTAGAATCGATTGAGTGGGGTGGAGCAAAATCGATATTTTGAACCACCCTAATGTATATACATATATACACACATCCAAGCATGCGATTGTCCGTGCAGAAAACCGGCACACATAACCAACAATTACAATTTCTGGCTTTTGTGGGCTTCTCTTGGGCTGGACATGAGAACAATACCTACTACGTATTGGGAAGAAAAGCAAAAAAAAAAAAACGTCAGCAACGAACGGGTGCTGAAAGACCATATGCGGTGTGGTTGGCCGAGAAGGAGGTGAAAGTGGGTGGTGGAGGGGTGGATTTATGGGAGGAAGGGGGATGTTTGTATGCGTGAGCTTTGCGAAGAAGCTTAACCAGGGGTCTGTTTGTGAATGAATCATTACCAATACGTGCAAATCATGTTGACCGAAAATGACGATAAATAAAACCTACACCCAAAAACTTGGCACGGTGTTTTATGTTTTTTTCTTCTTCTGATTACTGTGATACACTAGTTAGGTGAGGTTATTTTGAAATAACCGTAATCTGGTAATTTTTAATAGTTACTAATGAGTATGAATCGTTTAGTTTAAACAACAATTTACGTTAATTTATTCCATGTTATGTAAATTCTGCAAAGCATCAACGATCAATTCATATATTGCGTCTGTGAATATTCAACTTTAGTAATAACAAATAAATTAAATTAGATCAATATCATTTCAATGTGTTTTAAACTTTTGTTTTTAAAAATTTACCTAGATTTCCTAACTAAGCAATATGTACAATTTTTCAATATAAACTGTTTGATGCAGTTGTTATGTCTAAGTGTAAAACTGATAAATACAAAATTCATGGGAAATTTCCTATACAAAAGGTGTGAAAGTAAGCATGAAATAATGTAAAGCATTTTTTGGGAGTACACACATAGAAATACCTAATCTTACTCGTGACGGAATCCATCTTTGACATAAAGGATGAGACGTAAGCAAAAATGTCATGTAAAATTAAGTGCTCCGAGACTAAAAAGATCGGAAGTACGTTTGGTTGAGCTGAAAATTGCGTCTATTATGACTCAATTTTATGTCAAAATTGACGCTCGTATATGTCAGTCTCAGAGCACCTAAATTTACATCAATTTTTGTGTGGATTATTTAGACTTGAAAAAACAAAAGCATTTAAACTCTAAACTCTTGGTAATTGAAAGTCAGCCCCATTTGCTGTGGTTGTAAAATGGCAGTCATAGAATTGTAGCCAATTTTCCATTAAATGTTAACCCATGATTGAAGCCGGCATTGAATAGATTATAAGAGTAACTCTCTCGTGGACATGCACACTTAGAAAAAATCATGTAAATTTAGGTGCTCTGAGACTGACATATACGAGCCTAACAATAGACGCGAAATTCAGATCAATCAAATGTACTTTTCGTCGAGTAACGAACTTTTCTGTCTCGGAGCACTTAATTTTACATGACATGTTTGTTTACGTCTCATCCTTTATGTCAAAGATGGATTCCGTCACGTGTAAAATTAGGAATTTTTAAGTGTGTGCTCATAGTTATTATATAAGGAGCTCGGTGGTCTATTGGCAACCAGTTTTATTTACTGAGTAGAAAAACATCTGTTCGATCCCAGACTCCTTAGTATTAGAAAGTTGTTAAGGCCGCCATACAATCAAACGATCACGCCACTTACCATGGTGAATTCTGATCAGTTACCTTTCCTACTAACGTAAATTCCCTTTCATTATAGATGTGGAGTTGCTGAGGCGTTTTCGGTCTTTAGCAGCAACGTCTAAAGGTTGAACATGAAACAATCCGGAAACATTAAAAACGCTGCCATTAAGGCCTTTTTTGAGTAAAATTTATCAAAATTTCACTGAATCATGCTAAGAGTGTATAAAATCACAGTACTCACTAAGATTTTGATATCGTGTTCGGTAAATTTAACCGAAACCAGAACAGCTGAGCGTTCGGTAAAACTTTGACCTTCATTTTAAAGGCTATTGAATTTGAAAATTGTTCAACCTTGTTTAAATGATCAAATCTTGTAATTTTTGTGGAGATTTAGTTTCAAAGTAGCTGACAAGCAATTGAATTGAATTGCATAAATTTTACCGAAAAGTTCAGCTGTTCAGATTTCGGTTAAAATTACCGAAGTCGGCGATAATTTCTAAGTGTGTAGGCATTGAATATCAGGAGAAGTTTATTTCGTTTACATCATGACTTCACCGGAGCAACCACGTGGCGATTCGACCCTGCCCGCTTGAAACGAAAATCTCGGTCTATCCGCTCCTGGCAGTCTTCGATTAAATTCCAAGAATTTTATACCTCGGTTGACAGCAAGAGTGCCCCGGAGAAATGTAAAATCAAAAAGAAGCCGAATTTCACCCAAAAAAAATCCTTGTATGGCAAGCATTCTGCAGTTGTGGGCTGAAAAGCGAAACTTTCGTTACTTCTGGGACCAGGAACCAGCAAATTTACCAGGAGGAGTGCCTACGGAAGAGACTACTGCCTTTTCTGGAACTTGACTTGACAAACAGCCACTACTCAAATTCCACCAAACAGTGGTACAGTGAAAATGGCGTCACAGTTATTCCAAAGGAGATGATTCCGCCCAATACTCCGGAACTAAGGCCAATTCAGGAATACTGGTCAATTGTTAAGCACATACTGAAGAAAACGGGTGGAACTGCAACTGACCTGAAGGATTTCAAGCGGAAATGGAATTTACCAGCCAAACAAGTGGGAACAGGGCTCGTGCAAAAGATAATGGGCCGTGTACGAAGAAAAGTTCGAGCGTATGGTAAGAAGGAAGACTGAAACAATGCTCTTACAATAAGCATAATACATACTAATGTATAGCTGGTACATTGAACTATGACAAATAAAACGCATTTTTAAACCCCAGCAAAAATTTCGTGTCCGGATTCTTTCGTGTTCAACCTTTATAAGCATACAACCCTGCTTGTTTTCACGAGATTTATTAATTTAAGCAATGCATAATTTTGTTTGGATCACAATATGTACATATCCCGTTTCGGACAATTTTTGGTGTCCTTTTTATAATCTGAACAGTTCTTAGCGTTGGTGCTATTAAGCCAGCACAGCTAGACCCATACATGCACACAGGTGTGCGAGTTGTATACATGGACTTGAAAAAGGAGATTCCCTTCTCGCTTAATTTTCTCAATCGGAAAGGGGAACTTAATCTATCACGGGAATAAAAACAAATGTTTATTATGCAAGGTGGAGGTGCACTGGATGAATTCCTGACTCTGACGCAGCCAGGAAAAAAAAAATAACAGAACAACATTCAAAAACAGGATGTATAATAGCAACTACCGGAAGAAGAACGGAGCGGTAGCAGAATGTGGCTGAAAGGACGTGGGGGACAACAACGACTAAGATACAGAGGAAGAAGTAGAAGTGCTTAAGGAAGAGGTAGTGGAAATGGCCATGAGGCTTTGGGAGACAGTGGAGAGGATGTAAGCGATGCTAACAAATAGTAGCCATCTGTTTTCAAGAATCGGAATGACGCTATCTGAGGTTTCATAGATTTATTAAGACATTTGAGTACAACATATACGAATTGGAAATTCGAAAAAAATATCGTACAGCAACAAAATTAAAAAAAAAAGTGTTCCTTAAGTTTGCAATATTGAAACAGAACTGGACGAGTCCAGTGTCTCGAAATCAGTTCATAAACCAATATTTATTTTATTCCAGTCCATCAGTAAATGTACGATGCTCTTGGTCAGCGCGTTTCCAACTGTTTCGTTGACGGAGTGCTTTCAAAAACAAATCTTTGCCGGAGCGCTGTGATTGGAAAACAAAACACTGGTGAGCATTTCCAGGACAATTAGCAAAAAAAAAAGAGTTTTAGACATGACCTTCTGCGATTTGCACGAAACTTCGTCTAATCACGACTGTTGCAATATTTTCAAAATTTGATCCGTAAAATCCACGATTTATCAAAAGAAATCCGCATCTTCAAACACTAATCCGCGACAAATAAAAATCTTTTCATTGCTTAACAATACTATTTTCATTACCACTACATGGCATTTCAAGCTTAATGCATATAGCATATTAGCTTTTTGCTTGCTCTCTACTTAGTGTTCTATGAAGCACTTCCGCATTTTAATTGAGAGCTTTCTATGTCTGTACCATCCTATGCCTAAGGAAGTGGTGAAATTGTCCAACCCGGAAAAGCAATAGACCGGACGGGAATCGAACCCAGTCACCTTCAGCATGTTTTAGTTTTTAAATACTTCATTAGTTAGATTTTTATCTCGTTGGCTTGTTCATTAGACTGATGCAAAATTTGAAATTTTCGCTCCACAGTGCTCAAATGGTTCCAAATTGGTCCCTGATTAGCCTCCCAAAATTTTAACTCATTTAGTTTAAAATTGACTCGGCACAAACCATTTCAAGTTTATATGGGAATTACTATGGAGAAACCATAATTTCAGTTCATATCTATCTCAAAATTAACCAGTTCACTCTACTTTAGAAAATGATAGCTGAGCTTGTTGAAAATTTTCTCAGCTACAACTTTGTTCAAGACCACTTTTCGATCAAATGTAAGGAACAAAAATTATTAATGATTCAAGTCATTGATGTCTTATGATTATGCTCAATCAACTGTTCAACAGGCAACATTGGTGTTTATGGCGCGTAGAATAGAGGACAAAAATCATGGCTACTATGTCACACTGCAGAATACAGTGTTGCCCACAATACAGTTGCTTAATCTTGCCATAAGATTATCAATCTCTTAAAAAATTAATAACTATTTAATTTGACGTTTGGCTGAAAAATGATCTTCTGCAAAGTTGTAGCTGATAAAAATTCCCATAAGAATAGCAATAGAATTTGTTAACAGTACAATATGTAAAAAGGCTAGAAGACAATGAACAAAAAGTTTTGTTTTCCCATAGTAATTTCCATGTAAACTTCAAATGGTTTGTGCCAAGTCAGTTTCTTATAAAATGAGTTTTCACTTTTGGAGGCTAATCAGGACCCGATTTGGCACCGTTTGAGCACTGTGGAGCGAAAATTTCAAATTTAGCATCAGTCTATTGTTCATCTTGTGCCCTCCAGCATGGACTTGCTTCATAGCTGCGCCTTTACCGGCTGAGCTATCGTTTGCAGGTTCTCCAAATCTTCCAGGAGATCTGTTGATTTGTTCTACTAGATCAACCAAGACTGGGACAACCAGTGTTGGGAAAATATCAAAAAATCAATTTTCACCAATGCCCAAGATCACGCTTAATTTTCGTAGACAAAAATCAACAATCAAGAAACTGCGGATGATATTACAAGCTGTGATATCGTAGCTACGAATATCAAGCTAACCAAACTTATCAGCTACAATTCTAACCAAACCGTGGTGAGCATGAGTTTCATGATTTTTACTTTACATCCGAACGCGACCTGAAACTACCATCACTGCTGGCAGCAGTAGCTTCGTGTCTGCCATCGGTGAAGAGTAAAGAGAGATAGCAACCTATACTTTCTCTTTCAGAGCTCTCAGCTCTTTTGCATGTTGTGAATAGTCTCGCAATATCAAAGGAGCTTGTAAAATCAATATCAAGCATGATATTTTGTTCCAACATCACGTGTGATGTTGAGAGCGTATGAGAGCGGATAAATATCATTTGATTGATGATTTTGCCAACACTGGTCCGGAGTATCGAAATACTTCCATCAAGGGGTAGGTCACTCCGCACACCAATTTTGGGTCATCTTTTTTGTCAGTGTGCCGCAAGTATGCTGATTGTGCCGGTCATAGAGCAAGCTGCGATTGTTTGTAACATACCCATCTCGGCAAACCGGTATTTCTGACACCTTGAATGTTTTGGTTTGAAATCGCAAGGATAAATCGGATTAAGGATGACTCGGGAAGTGGCGGGTGTGCGAAATTTCGGTGTTTTGAGATCCATAGAGTAATAAAAGTCCTGTGTTTTAGTGTTTTATAATGCCCTCAAAAGCAGACCAGAAACCTAGCCCTTCGGCCGGAAAGAGTTGGAACCGGTGGGGAGTATTATTGGAGACCGACTATAGAGGGTAAAAGACTTCTTTAGTTTGTTTTGTGTGAGTTGCAGCAGTAATTGAATTAAGGGTACTACCCAACAAACAATTTGAGCTGAATAATGGCTGAATAAACCATTTTTTAGCTGATGAAGCATATTTTTGCCTGAATAAGCTCTTATTCAGCATGCAATGTTTGTTGGGTAATGAGGTCTGATTAACTGCCTCTTCCTCTTGAGTCCACTCTAGAACCTACATTTCGTATTTAGATCTATTAGTGAACTGCTGGTCTGAGTTTCTCTGGTATATTCAATTAGAAGATGTTCCTGAACATACAGTCAAACAGCACGTAATATTGTGAACCACTTCAATGACAGTTGTCCAGCAGCGCTCCCATTTTATTTACATCAATCTAATGCCTACCACCAATGTGCCGATGGATGTGCCCAAGCTGTTTAGAATATACATATTCCGGCACAATGTGCTGAGTGACGGAATATATAGAATATAGAATATAGTAATGACTGAGTGACGGAATATAGTAATTCCGGCACAATGTGCTGAGTGACTTACCCCTTGACTTCCATACAAATTCACAGGGACTATGTGCATCATGCATGACCTATTGTGTGCAGATGGTGTAGGTTCTCCTAATGGTCCATTTAGTTTATTTGGAAGGCTCAATCGCGTTAGTTTTACAGAGCCGATAATTTATTGTTCACTGTTTGTAACAAAATTAACTTAATTCTATGTCTAGTAGAAGTTGAGCCGAATACTCGCGGCTTACTCGAGGTTAGAAGGGTACATTGTGGGTTATTGGTGTCTCATCAGAGCGTTGTCGCTAGTATGAATGGTTCTAGATTCGTCTGGAGTTCGACCGGCTATGGTGCGTGACCAGTGGGGGACGATGTGACTCAAGACGGTGGGATAAGACAAAAAAAAAAACCAATAAAGAGAGACAAAAGACAAAGTAATTAAATTCATATACTAGACATTTGAAGAAACACATAAACCGACTGCATATAGCAGATATCGCGAGTTCCCAACACGTCTCTGATAGATACATAGGGTTGTCTTTCTGGGGCCTCGAGGGTATTCAAAAGTCGCTATCTGGTGGTGTCATTATCCATACATTTCAAAAACTGCGTGATCGATGTCATCGTAACCGTTTCCACACCGACAGATGTTGCTGTCCACGAGGTTTATTTTATTGAGATGAGCATCTAGCGAGTAGTGGTTGGATAAGCCCAAGCCTTTAAACCACGCTCTCGAAGAAACACTAGGAATAATTGATGTAACCACCGTCCAAGATTTCCAACTCGAAAGGGTACTCTGACGCACTAAATGTTAAAATTCATCGTGTGAAATTTGCCTGTCATAAGGTCTTGGAGTTCAGATGATTTATTCTACTAGATCAACCATGATTGGGATAGTGTCTGTAGTATTTAAAATGTCCATACAGATTCATAGTGACTATGTGGATCATGCTCCAGATGTTCTAGGTTCTCCATATCGTCCTGCTGTTCAGATAATTTGTCCTACTAGATCAGCAAAGACTGAGCTACATAGCTTGGGACCGAAGAGAGTCCCAACAAACATTGAATGTTGAATAAGAGCTTATTCAGGCAAAAACAAGCTTCTTCAGCTAAAAAATTGATTATTCAGCTGTTGAACAACTCAAATTGTTTGTTGGGGTACCAGAGCTGAGCCAAAAAATTTGAGCACGATTCTTCGAGACCTTCTGGTCTTAGAGTTACCTCTATGCTATTAATCTGTTTGGACATATTTCGATACTAAAGACATTATTGGTTGATCTACTCGAACAAATCAACTGAACTCCAGTACGATTTAAAGAACCTAAAATATCCAGTATACGTGGAAATTAGTCGCATATACACGATCCGAACTAGAGCCAAATGAACAACAACATTTATGACAGAAAAACTACAAGGGACAGCCCTATACGGTGACGTAGGACTACGTGGTATTATATAATAAATGTTTTTTTTTAACTTCAGCAGGAGCTTGTGTTTTGTGTACGAATAGGATTTTGAGCGGGGTTCTCTCTGTTTATACTCTTTAGTATAACTATGTTTGCCCTGAAAAGAATCTTTTGATATAAATTTTAGTTGGGATATGTTCAGAAATTTACCTCTTTTTGGTGGTAGTACAGGCTTAAAGCCTTTGGAAGATGATGATGACGTGTAGGCAGCTGGATCAGCAAATTGGACCGGACAATCCGATATTCTTCGGTTCAATGATTGGGCACTCGCAACAGTTTCGGCCCGTCTGCTGCTGGACAGGGGTTGAAATGGTGTCTGCGGCAGGTTGGAAGGCCGCAAAATTTCAGTGTCCACTCGGCTAAAGCTCCTCCTCTTTTTAGTTTTCCTCGTTAAACTCCTTCTCTCAACAAGTTGGTAAATCTTAGCCTTTAGCAGAAAGACGCTTAAAACTTTTTTCGGTGAATTTATGATCCTGTTCCACGTCATGGTTATTCTCTATGCCTGTTCAGATAAATTAGTACTTTTATTTAGTTTTCTCTACTGCGCTAAATCAAACGAGTAGATATAAGAAGTGATTTTATACGCGCTCGAATAATTGAAAATTCGATAAACATTTAAGCGAATATCTGGAAACATCTTTACGATCAATCGCCGGTGTGATGCTAGGTTTTCATTGCTATGACGACGACTGAATTAAGGGCCTTAGAAGCAGAGAGGTAAAAGTCAATTCTCTTAATCGATTTCTTCTTTTGATTACCATGGCTTCACTAATATATTTCGCACAATTTCTGCTATGCTCGTCAATGCCACTTCGATTTGTTTCGTCTAGAAACGATTCTCTGATGACTTTGTTGAGGAAGCAGCATATGCATGTACATAATTGTGGATTTGTTAGTTATTTCGACGGTTTTGGACAATGCTGGACATTCACCACTTTTTCAATTGTTCTTGTTGAAAATCAACAGTATTTGCATTGCTATCGATGCGTGGAAATATTTCTGATCGATTGAGGATAAAATTATTGAAATTAGTTCATGGGCAGCTGAGTTATTAACGTTCAAAATCTTTCATAATTTCGTTACATGTTCCATTTCCGGTTTTCACAAAGTGTATCCCCATATAGAAATCGCAGTTCAATTCGGTGACAAATCCGCGAAAATCGAGGAATCCGCGAAAATTCAGTGTTCACTCGGCTGTCGACAGAAGCAGGCTACTCTCGATCAAGCGATCATCTGTTTGCTCGGCAGCAACCATTGTATGGTTCACCTTATCGTTCTTCATCAGCACTTCTTTCGGTTAATGCGTCGTTGACTTTAGAAAGGAACCGTTTAGTGATGAGTGTGACGTTTTGGGTCCATTGCTGCAATGGAAGCGTTCTGCACCCCGTTGGCGATACTGCCATACAATGAAACCACTGACGGCGGGTCCCCTTCTGATGGAGGACGCGTTTTGGATAGCGGAAGATAACCAAATTATGCATCGGGGATGCTGGTAGACCCGATCATATTCATTTGTTATGAAACTGAATATTTTTGACGCGTACCGTCAAATAAATAACCATTTCTCGCGCCAGTTGATAAGAATAGAGTTGCCCAGATGAAAATTTGAAGGTTTTAGCACATGAAATGATGATTTTAGAGAATCATTATTTTTAATATTAATTCAATCTTCTGATCAAAGAGTTGGCATTATTTACTGACCCCGATTTCTACTCCTCAGTACCCTCTGACTCCGACAGCTATATATATTCGACATGTCACATTAAGATAGTCATCTAGCTCCTCAGCATCAGATTTCATGAAAAATAAATCTATTGACAGATCTTGTAGAAGCTTAAGCATGCATATTAGGGTGGTTCAAAATATCGATTTTGCTCCACCAAACTCAAACGAATCCAAATCAAGTCCTGATCACTTTCCCAAAGTTTCAGCTCATTTGGTTGCGATCTCATATTACAGTGGCACTTTTAAGTTTATATGGGAATTACTATGAGGAAAGTAAACATTTTTTGTTCTCATAGGATAGATCGTCATAATGGTTTAGAGCGAAGCTTTTATTTATAGTTAATTTTCTCAACTGCAACTTTGCTGAAGACTCCTTTTTGATTGAACGTTAAGAAAATTAGCTATAGGCCCTTAGGCCTAATTTTGGAAAGTGAAAGGTTGAACTTTGAAATTCCTGCAAGGAATGGTTTTCGAGATAACGGAGAAAGCCTGGGAAAGCTGATGGGCTAGCGTACTAGGCATTACAAGGAAATAATTAAAGAACAAAGGGACCAGTAAGAAACCAATGGAAAAAGCGAACACAAACAAATCAAAGTCTCCCATCTTAGCACCACAGTAAACACTAAAATGATAATTGCAGTCTGAAATAATCAGCGTGTGAAACGTATTGATTGCCTATCACACTTGCTAATGGTAATTTTCAAATTGAACGATTCTCACTAATGGATTTGCTTTTCTAATAAACTTTCCCATACAAATGTTGTAGGAAAGCAATCCTCCCTTTTTTCTCTCTATCTAATGACCCTGGTAGTGACCTATCTCAGGCGGCGGCGTTTGACTCGTCATCATGCAAGACCGATAAAGAAGCAAAAATATACTAACTTTCTTGGGGCGATAAAGGTGGAAATACACGGTTCAAGTCAGTTGGTTTAATTCATCCCCGATCTTAAGCGACTTGAAACCGAATTGAAAAAGTTGGGCTTCAATCATCTTCCTTGACGTTCATTTCGCAGGTGACCGTTGAATTGGAATCGTCTAAGCCGGGCTTAATGCGATCGGATGGGATGATAGCAATGCTGTTCAGTGCTCAGCCTACTGCGAGGCTGCTGCTAACGATGATGCGCGATCGTAAAATAAAGCAGAGTTTTGCTGTGGTGCTGTCGATCGGTGTGGGATGAAAGTGGGTCAGCAGCAGGCTATGGCTGATGTCTATCATGGATGGTACCCTCCCTTTTTCCTTTCCGTTGTATTCGCAATGGGCTTCTTAGTAAGTGCGTGTACGCATGATAGCTCAGCTCGCCCGCTGCTAGATAAACTGAATCAAAAAGGTTGCCTCAAGTTCCGCGGAAATAGGCACGCGGGAGTTTTTTTCTTTAATTTTATTTGAGTTACAGTTAGAGTAACTTTAAAGCCGTTAATTGGTTGTTGCTCGAAGCGATTGAAGTGGAATGTTTATTCGTTTTGTTAGCTTCATAAACACCTACCCAATAGATTATCAGTTGTGTGACGTTGACCACTTTGCTTGTGCTACGAAATACACAGCGTGACGCTAAAATATACCTTTAAATATTTTGCAATTTAAGTTGCTAACCAATGCTAATAGGCAATACCCCCATTGCAATGCATCTCGTAGTTTATTTCAAAGACGAATACATTTGTATTGAAAAAGTTGACAAGTCATATTGGGCTAGTACTAACATCAAGAATCAGCCATACGTGTGACTCAAACGCGGTCGATACATATTGATTATCAACAACCTACGCTTTTACAGTGCCAGATAACGGGCACTTGTTAAGTGTATTGATTGGTAAAAGTTGATATGATAACTCTGAAATAGAAACCGAAAGTCTCATTTGGCGCTGCCATTATCGATTACACTCAGCGGCAAATTTCCATCACTCGAAGAATACTTCACATTCCTAATTAATCAGCACCATTCCATCTCCATAAATCGAAGTCAGCACAGGAAACAAGCTGCAATCTAAGCTTACTCCACTTCAAGGTCATTCGCATTCGAGGTCCGCTGAAGATAAGCCGAATGGCCATCATCAGAGTAGTCGGTGCTCGGAGTGAGAAAAACATAAACACCAAAGAAGCCAGGGAAAAAATCGTGCATGCAAATAAATTTAGCACGCCAACAAGTCGTTGGCACTGGCGGCGGCTCCGTTGATAGGCCTTATTTCACGGTAAAATGGAAAACATTCTTGCAGCAGCAGCGGCAGTAGAAAAACCGCTCGGTAGAGAAAGGCTCTCGCGGGATCCTCCCCAAAGTTATCCGCCTGTTCCGTTCCGTTCCTCAACGGTTGAATGAAGTTCATTTCTACAGTTTCGGCCGGTGTTCCCCCGGCTTACTTGGATCCGACCATTGCCAAGCCAATTGGATTTTCCTCCACTTTACTGCTGCTGCTGTTGTTGTTGTTACTGCGCTAGGGTACCATCGGGCCGTACCGGTTACGCTTTGGTCGTTCCGGAGCTGTTGTTCTACCTTTCCTTCCATATCGTGCGGGAACTATATCCGACGAGGAACTCTATACCTTTCACTGATTGGGAATGGAAATTTATACTGAAATGGAAATTTGTACGGATACCCGGCACAATTTCGTAAGTCAATTTCATCGTAAAAATGAGATGTAATATGGAAAATTCGCAATGAAATCTTGTAATGTTCGTAAAATTTGATTACAAATTCCCATCAAACCCAACAATTTTTAAAGATGTATAGTTTCCTTATTTTGCAATCTAAAAACATTCGAAGAACGCACCTGGTGACCGTCGTGCCTCGCGCTATTCGAGCGCGTTTTGACTCAAAGCCGCATGAGATTAAAATATGCTGATAAATGTCATTCACCGCTGCTGCTTCCCTTATGCGGTGTCGTCGTGCTCCGTGTTGCGAAGATCCGCTTTTCTGCCGCCCATTATTGCTCTGCTCCTCCACCATCAGAGTGTAACGCGAAGAACGCGGCGTCAGCAGAACTACGTAGGCTTACTTTCGTTCTTCGCCACAGAACACGACAGAACTTTGCCTCGATTCGAACCCAGCGCAGAAAGCAGGCCATGGCACCAGCGACGTATATAGGACCGACCGTAGCAATACTAGTAGGCATGGAAGCCAAAAAGTGTATACGGAAAATTATAGTTGCTGTCTTTCTCGAGTTCCCCGGGGCCGGGGCCCTTCGTGAGAGCAATAAATTTAGCGTGTGTTGAAAAATTAAGTGCTATTCCCGAACCTAGGCACAATTATTCACATGGAACCAGGGGCGGACATAGAAAGCTTTTCGATGAGGAATTTGTAGGCCCATAGTCGGTAGTTCGATGTCAACAAACTTTGAAATATGTGAAGTGCTTGAATTTATTTCTATAGTTCGCAGGAACTTTCATTTATGTACCACACGATCCTTCTTAATTAGGTTAAACTAATTTTGTATTTTTCCTCTTCTACTTACAGAACATTTGAAAAAAAAAACACTTCGACTGTTTGGGAAAAACTCCGATCCTGATTCAGCAGTAAAAGTTCCACTGCTACTAAAAGTAAGTTGCACCTGTCCGAAAATAGTGTTTGTTACCGAAAGGAAATAGATCTCAAACGAGTGAGTGAAAAGTAAATTAAATTTTAAACGGGAGAGTGCAGCAGCCGTTTTGCAGAGAAAAAAAAATCCAAGTGCGAGTGTAGCAAAAAAAAAACGTAAAACAACGTTTAAATTTTGGGTGTTACACAAGAAAAGAAGAGCAGTCGGGAAAGTAACCGACGACGAGAGCTAAATTTTCGGAGTGAAAAGTGTGAACATAGAAAATTGGAAAAGTTTTTTTTTAATTAAAATCAACGACTTACGTTAGTAGCGGAGAGAGTCGCAAGCAGTAGCACCGGAATTTATTGTCTTATTTAACACGTGGTATTTTGTTTGTTTGTGAGGAGCAGCGTTAGTAAAATACACCACGTAGACATTTCGTCGTTGACGTCATCATCTTTGTGATTGACAGCTAGCTAAAAACAGCAGGACGGTCGCCGATCAAGGCTTGCTCAGGTGAGAGATTAGGTTACAGGAATTTACATCTTAATGAATTTCGATGCCGTAATGAGCTTACGATTTGTTTGCTACAGTACCTTCCCGTTTTATTTTTCTTAAAAACTGCGATCCATTGAATGCTTAATTAAGTTCTTGATCTTACTACAACATTCTTCAGGGATCAGAGATGGCTGGTAATTTATGAACAGTTCTCAACGAATCTCTGATGTTAAACTGTGGAAAGTATTATTTAATGGAGTCGTGTTGACAAAAATGGAAAGGCACTGTACTTTGTTGGGAGGAAGAAAAAGCATAAGAATGACGAGGACATCATTTAATAAGCGCCATCATTTTTGATAATGTGTCTTCCAGTTTTTTTATCTGCAAGAACGTATTTATAGAATTGTATTTAGAACTTATGTGCGTCATCTTGACTCTGAATAAATATTAAATCACATCATTCGAGCAGTTATGAATGACATTTCCTACCACTTGAACTTTACCACGGAGCATTATTATGAAATTCTTTCTTCTAGAACCACGAGAAAATAGGGTTTTATTTATGAAAGGACCAAAAATCTTAAAATGTATTGCCTCATTGTTTTAAAATCTCTGGTAGAAGGTCGTCTCGAAACTACTCGATTATATGATTAATTGTGCTAATCATGTTTAACCACGGTTGAACTGCACTGTACCGGCAAATTGTGATGACGATAGCATTTGGTAATTCATTCCTGGAACCCTCAAACACACAACACGCTTCATTGTCAAAATAATACTTAAACTGTTACCTTCTGTGTTGCACAACCTTTGTGTTCAACTTTCATGGTCGGAAGACAGCAGCAACGCCATGTGTGAACGCGTATTTGATCGTTTCACGGTTGGATGAAGAAAAAAAATGCTACGGCTGCAGCAGTCTGTTAGTGCTGCGATGAAGAAATCGCGAGAAAACAAAAATTTATCTCATTTGCACGCCTTTTTCGGAACACACAGAGCTGAGATTATGTCTTAAGACTGCTGCTGTGAGTGAAATATGCAAGCGCATACGTATCGGCAACAGGGGTAGGACGTGGAGCGGAAGGGATTACCTACGTACGCTTTGTTGCGGAGTTGATCATATTTTTAGGTGATTGCATCATTTGCATCCATGCTTATTTATGGCAATGGCAAATGGGAACAGTTTGAAGTTGGAAATTGCAATTAGCTTTGGTATTCACACCTATATAAAAATAGAAATGAACGGACTCAATTCAAAGACATTGCTTCGAAGAGTTGCCACATTTAAAATTGCAGTTTTTCAAATTATCCATTTTGATCCACGCATCACAATCGATTCTAAGGCTGTGTTCCATTTGGTGAATTTTCACTTACATTTGACACTTCGAAAATAAATTATAATGTTCGAAAATCCCCCTGCTGATCATCCGATTTTCAAGAAGGTGTTTGTCAAAATTTATTCCTACTCTGTCAGAAATAAGTCCGGTACAATAGCAGGTTTATTTGAAAATATTCCATCTGTCAAATTTAAGTGAAAATTCACCGGAACGCAGCCTAAATCAGACCCTGATCATTAGAGAGGGTCTAGTGTAAGAGATGAGCGGATTCAAAACCAACTGCATTGGCAACCTATGCCTAAGTAATTTCTAGCAACACTGTCAATTCGCTGCTCGATTGGCTCTGGCTTTGACAGTTCGTTTGGCTCAAAACCTGCCAGTCCGCTTCTCTCTTATACTAGACCCTCTCTACTGATCATGATCCTAAAATATGATTTCATTCAGTCGGATGAAGGCCCGTATGGTTTCTTTCATTTATTGGATTCGGAGCATCGAGTTTGAATCTTTGTTTCAAACGGACTCAATATTTCTGAACCATCTTGCCCCTTAAATGCTGCACAGCAGGCCTGGTCGTTTTTATATATTTTGGCGCCGGTGGTGTAGTGGTATGCGTGATTATCTCTCACCCCAGCAGGCACGGGGTTCAATCATAGAGGTAATTCTAAGACTAGAAGGTCCCGAAATAACGTGCTCAACTTTTTGTCTCAGCTCTGGTACTCTCTTCGGTCCCAAGCTAATCGATTCACCCCTCAAAACATAGCAAAAACCAATAACCCCTCATTTTATCTGTCAAATTTCATAGCGAATCAAAACAAACATTGCGTAGTACTAGAATTTCGACTAGAATGGGGTACGTTAATCGTTTGCTTGGGACCAATAGGCTAGTCAAGTAGTGAGCCAATTTAAAATCGTTAGTTTCGTATTGATTGTTGGTTCAATCCCAGTCGGCGCCACCGGGATGTTTTAAGGCATAACATCTCTGATCACGCCTTGAGGGAAGTAAAGCCGTTGGTCCCCGGTTCATGAGTTGATGGGTCGATAGGTAGGATCCAGGTGTGCCCAACAAACAATCGTCTATTGAAGAAACGACTTCTTGGCCATTTTATTCAACTGCATGCTTAATAGTATTTGTATTTTGACTATATGTTTTTAGTATTACTTCTACGTGAAGTCAACGATTTACATAGTTGAAGATGCTAATTTCAAATAACAGACTGTAGTGGTAATTTTTATACGATAGATGGAGTAGAAGAAAGCATAGAGTTGATAGTTCCGTTAGAGTACGGCAGTGTGAAGATTGTATATAGATATTAGAATAACGAACTAGGACAACTTTTAAGGAAGGTACAAATCGGTTTTTTCATCTCTCTTTACCAAACTCCCCCTTTGGAGAGGGATGGTGAGGGGTGTCCCCCCCCACCACCGATTTGTACCTTCCTTAAAAGTTGTCCTAGTTCGCTATTCTAATATCTATATACAATCTTCACACTGCCGTACTCTAACGGAACTATCAACTCTATGCTTTCTTCTACTCCATCTATCGTATAAAAATTACCACTACAGTCTGTTATTTGAAATTAGCATCTTCAACTAAGTATTTGTATACTATTTTTAATAATAACTTCTGTTTAAGCTTTGTTCACACAAATCTGAAGAATTTTTTCAGCCACAACTATTTGGTGTTGTATAAGGTATGTCGAGGAGCTTTTATTCGAGTTATATGAGTTGTAACAGAGTTTATACGATAACATTTTTGATTATTCAGCGTTTTTTAGACATCACTGCTTCCTTAAAACAGTTATGCTCTTGATTCCCATGTAAAGTAACGTTTAATTAGACATTATTATACATTTATTAAACGATTGTTCAACTGTGGTCAAAATGTACCCGAAAATAAGAGGGACGGGGACAAACACAGGGAAGGATATGTTTCTTAAGTGATTGTTTTCATTATTTCTGACGTGGCTCGCAACACACAGATATTAGAAAATTTATTAAATACTTATACATGTCTCGTTGCATGGGATTCGAACCATGTACCTTCCGATCACCAGCCGCTTGCCTTGTCATCTGAGCTATCCTAGAATTCAAGCTGAACATTGCATTAGGTCTTAAGTTATATGGACAGATTCTCTTTGTCGACTTTCTCTTTGTATTCCCACGGCCATGTTAATACATTCTCAGCTATTTTCAGCACATAGATCGATAAAAGAAGCTTTTATCTAGCATGTACTACGACAAACACAACAAGAAACGGTTATTAACGAAAGAGAAAGTCGACGAAGAGAATCGATCAATGTTACTTAGGACCTAATGCAACTCCTTTAAGGCCCTGTAGGAATGATTATTTCATTCATCGTTGTTTTACATGAGACCAATGTTACCTCTTAATCTCTCCAATTCCAAGGAAAGGATGCTCGGTTATTTTTCAAACTAGATCAATGCATTCATTGTCGTGAGTAATTTGATCGATGATCAGTGCGAAAAACAGTCAGGTTCATTGAGTCATTTTGATATGAATATGAACTGCCATCTGCCTCATCATTCATTGCCTCGTGAGAGTCTGAATGATTCAGAGGTAAACGAGTCACTGACAGCCGAGCACTCAGTCAGTAGCTCAGTCAACACGTTTATTCTGCCGTGATGGTACCCAATATTTGTTTTGAATGACTGAGCGTGCATTTTCTATGGAAAAATGACTCAATTACATGCTGTGTGAGTGAATGCAAGCGGTGTGCGTCGCCTGCTCGTGAGTGACTGAATGTTTTTGTTGGCTCTTTCATTGCCTCGTCCTTTACCGTTTGGTACAAACGGTCTGCACAGAGCAATGGATTGAATAGTGCAGTGCTTTCACACTCAGCCTAGGCAGTCAATAATTTTAAGCTCTGTCGATGATTACTATTTAAATTAATTTGACGTAGAACGCAAATAAAAAAGGGTTGAGCTTGGGATTGAACTCACGATCTTCTACTTGGAAAGCGGAAACGGTAACCACTACTCTACTGATTTCGTCTTGTTGTTAGACAGAACCATGGTTGTCGAATAATTAATATAATACGTCAATTATAAAGCATTTACAAATCTTGTGATTGCAACATGGACACATACTGGTATAAGAGCTATTATGCTGACTGCATTCACCTTTATTCAGCAATATTGTAAAGCTATGCAATGAAATCTAATAATGAAGCTAGAGACCATTTATTAGACGTCTAATAAAGCATGTTATTAAATCAATTGAAAACAGTCGAATTAAAGTGTCAATGTATGCGCAAATTGCACTTATTCAGGTTGTTATTAAATCAAACTTGAGGCGTTGAATTGGGAAGACATTTAACGCTTTTACAGCTTTTAATAAGTAAATTAATCAGATCAGAACAAACAGTGGAATAAATGTGCATCTATCGATCTCAATGAGCTTTTTCAGCCCATAATTCGACAACTCGTTTTATTCAGCATTGTACGCTGTTATACAGCATTTATTCAATATATATGCTTATTTGTGACTCTGAATTGTTTGTTGGGCGGGAGCTGCCTCCCTGACGTTGGTAGCATTGATGCTCAGCACGGAAAACAAGATCGACGAAAAACAAATCAAGGAAAAAAAAGTTTTTACAACGATTTTAATTCAGCCTTTGTTTGAATAACTCTTGTACATAGTCCACGTTAACCTTTGTTCAGCTTTTAAACATCTAAATATTGTATTTTTGATCAGTCAAAAGCTTAACAATTACATAAATTATAAGCTTTTTAAGGCATTAAATAACAGTCTTTTCCAACCGTACAACAATTATTCAAACAGAGGCTGAATTAAAATCGTTTGAACAAGACTAGTTCAGCAACAAATTGTTACCAGGGTTGGGCATTCTGAGAAGGCTATTAATGGAACAGGTAGGCACTTGAGAGTCGATGCATCCGCATCTCTTACATTCATTCATTTATCTTTGTTAGGGAGGCTTTCAGCCTTGGGCTGGTTCGCCTCTAAAAACCGCATCTCTTACAGCTCAGAGTGCTCCGAAAAAAAAATTACCCTGTTTAAAAACAGGGTAATTCTTGTTCCTATCACCTTAAAAATAGTCATATTCTCAAATTCCTGCAGCTGTAAAAGTTCCATGACATGTTGAAAGTCATGAAGCCCAGAGAACTCT
This sequence comes from Ochlerotatus camptorhynchus, assembly GCF_037179485.1. Taxonomy (NCBI): domain Eukaryota; kingdom Metazoa; phylum Arthropoda; class Insecta; order Diptera; family Culicidae; genus Ochlerotatus; species Ochlerotatus camptorhynchus. The sequence goes on along the minus strand of NW_027040598.1, from coordinate 1,258,212 downwards.
TTAAATAAACAGTAAAAGCTATGACAGCTCTAGAAATTTCCTTAATTCTGAAACATTAGAAGCATTTGGAACTCCGGTATTTCAAGAACTTTTGTATCTTCTGGAACTTCAAGAACGCTTTATACTTTGGTTATTCCCAGAGAAATCCTGACACCTCGGGAACATTTAAGGCCCAAGCGCAATGACAGCGGAAGCGGAACGGCAGCGGCAGCGGAAAAGCCCGATCTGAGTAAGCCCACTTGTCGGATTGAAAACTAGTTAGAATCAAATCGACTTCGGTTAGGCATCTTGATGTCATTTGTGACAATTGTCAAACTTTCCGTTTCCGTTCCGCTTCCGCCCACATTGCGTTTGGGCCTTTAGAATAGAGCAATTCCCTACGAATTCGCAAATCGGTTTATTTTTTAATTTTTTTTTATTTAGTTGAAAATTTGCAGAAACGTTTCTTATGACCGACTATGCCATTTTGCATCTTCATATCGCCAATTTGAATCCAGCCTTATTTTTGAAAAGGGCATAGAGAAAAAATATCAAGCTTATCTTCAGAAATTTTTTACTTGAAAACTGTTTGCTCGACCGGTTTGATGTCTTGGGCAATATTGCAGGTAATAGATGAGACTATTTGAAAAAAATATGCACTCTAAAAAAAATTTCCCAACTTTTTTTTTAATTTCAAATAAAATCTTTTTCTCAAAATGGATTTTTTGTATTATTATATTTGTTGATTTGTTTTAGGGAACAAACATGTCATCTATTGCACTATAGGTCAAGATGGAGAAATGATGGACAAAAAAGTTATCATTAAAAAAAACTAAAGTTTTTGGAAAAATACCCAAAACATGGTCCAATTACTTTTTCGACTTTATATAATGAAAGAACACCGAATTTACAATAAAAAAGCAACTGAGTAATTTTTTTCTAAGTCGCACCGTTTTCGAGATGTAGCAGTTTGAAAGTAGATATTTTAAAATGTTGGTACCATGAATTGCTTAGCAATAGGTAGCATGTTAACTTTTTAGCAACAAGTTTATACCTATGAGGTATATAGAGTAACATTGCAAGTTTTATCGAGGTTTTAAGGAACTCTTCAAGGCCAAACCATGTTGAAGACCGTTATAAAACCAAAATTGTTGCTTGGGATATATATTGATGAGCCACCAACAGCATTTTTATTATAAAATTTTCTGATCTGATTGTCGGAACTGGAGAACCGCGAAATACATTTAAAAATGGCCAACAACTACCAACATTTTAAAAATAACTACTTTAAAACTGCTACATCTCGAAAACGGTGTCACTTGGCAAAATTTTACCTAGTGCTTTCTTATTTTAAATTTGGTGTACTTTCATTATATGAAGTCGCAACAATAATAGGGCCAAGTTTTGGATATTTTTCAAAAAACTTTTTTGTCCATAATTTCTCCATCTTGACCTATAGTGCAAAAGATGGTATTTGTTGTCCCCTAAAACATATCAACAAATAAAAAAAGCAAATAATCCATTTTGAGAAAAATTGCTTTTAATACTTTATTTGAAATTTAAAAAAAAGTTAGGTAATTTTTTAGAGTGCATATTTTTTTCAAATAGTTTCATCTATTACCTGTAATATTGCCTAAGACATCAAACTGATCGGGCAAACAGTTTTCGAGTAATGTTTTTTCTGAAGATAAGCTTGATAATTTTCTATATACCCTTATCAAAAATAAGGTTGGATTCAAAATGGCGATATGAAGATGCAAAATGGGATTGTCGGTCATAAGGAACGTTTCCGCAAATTTTCAACCAAATCAAAAAATACAAAAATAAACCGATTTGCGAATTTGTACACACCAAATTTTTGTTTGCTAGATCATGATCAGCAACAGAAAAGCTTTACTGAAAAACAGCAAACGATATTTTTACCGAAAAATTCAGCTAACATAAACGGTTTTCTGGACACCCAGTAAAGAGCTGTCAATCTGTAAGCGTCACAGTCGCAAGTATTTGCATGCGTACGAATTGTACAAACCACCGAGGAGGAGGAAAACTACAAATATATAAAATTATGTCGGTAAGAGCACTGGTTATATTAAATTGTAATAAATTTTATATGGAAACGACCCTGGCGATTTTGTCTTTAATATTTGTGAATTTGTATCAAATACCTTTAACAGAAGCTGACATCCCAAAGTGAAAATAAATTCAATTTACTGAGTTTATTCAGCAAAATGCTGTGAGCTGTCAGAATTTTTTATTGCTGAAAAATCAGTGATGATATTGCTGGAATTTTTGATGATTATCAGTAATTTTTTTTCATTTTGACAGAAGTTCGAATTGCTGGAAAATTGCAACACTGACTGGGTGTATCCTATGGCTTACCTTCCCTACTAACATAATTCCTAAATTAGAGTAGAGTTCTCTGCATCTCTCTTAAGTAAATGTTGGACTAACATACCTTTGCTATCCCTACCAGTTGTAAGGACGTGGCCAGGACAATCCTTAACTGTTGGAGCGGGATATGTCTTTATCTGGGAGATAGTAATTACTTCCTACTTACTATCTGTCCAGTAATAGATATCCGTCTTGCTCTTAATAGTTTTGAATTCGTACCACCTACGATATTGTGCAACTTGTTCGATGCTAATGCTAATGCTAATGCTAAGTTCGAATTGCTGGAAAATTCAGCAGCATTATTTTGCATCAATCAAATTAAATCAGCAAAATTCTGCTGAGTTTCATCGATTTAAATTTGGTGTGTAGGGAATTGCTCAGTATGCGGAATTTTCAATACACCCAAAACCAAACTCTGTGAGTTCTAGCAGATCCATTAGTGTCGGAACATTGAAGTTCTGGGATATTGAAAGTTTCCAGAGTTTCAAGAGCTTTACAAGTTCCTAAAGCTCTCAAAGTTTCTGGGTTTGCCAGATTTTTTGGTATATTTTTCCTACAACTTTGCCTCAGACGTAATTCCGATCAGAAGTGCCGCTTCCAGCTATTTTTTTTTAAATATTCAAAGCCGCCATTTTGAAAATTTTACAAGATCCAAAATGGCCGAATTTTAGCAATGTGAATCATAACAAACAATAAATTACGCAAAGGAGAAGGTCGATTCGTCATTTGACGTGGAACTGCTCACATCTAAGACCGTTTATGGACTGATTAGGCGTTTTATAGTACGTTCAGACTACAGAGTTATAACATGTTATAGCGCTATCTTGATGGTGGTTTATGTGTTCCAATTATTTGACAACCGTTATAACATGTTATAACTCTTCAGTCTGTACAGCGTTTTAATGCAAATTTGTCGTTTTAGCTACTCAATTTGCTTGGCATTTTTTGTTTGGGATGTTTTGGTTTTTTAGCCAATTCACTTCCGTGGGTTTCAGGGAATCATGCGAGCTTTTGAAGTGGTATCGAGATTATAGAATTTCAAAATGTAGTGGTTCGCAATTGACACAAGTTTGTGCGTTAATTGAGTTATTTAGGGAAGAAATTGACATCTGATTCAGATGTTTTTATTAAAGAATTAGATTTGTTATTTCGTTAGGAAGTTCTCAAGCTATATTAAAAATTTAATTAGATGCTTTACACAAATCAAAACTCTGGTAAAATCAAACGAACCAACCGTGGTGGCATGTTATCACCTTCACCCGAGGTCACCACCTTAAGCTGAAAATCAACGGGATCAACCCATCACGAGCAGATGAAAAACCCGGTGCGAATTTTCATTAAAATTAAATGACCCGAGAATGGATCCCCCTGATCTGGTCATCATTTCCACAAACACTTTTTCATAAAAGAGAGCCGTCCACCAATAGTAGAACCGGAAGATGTGCCGCCCGTTCTCCCACCCGTCTCGTCGTGTGCGGTCATTCACGAGCCCCAGCGCCTAGCCTAGCCTAGCCTGGCCAGTCAGTTAGTTAGTCAGCCAAAAGGTGATAGGATGGGGGGGAAGATAAAAGTCGAGTAGAAATTAATTATTCAGTGTTTGTCTCCCTCCTCCCGTCCGTCGCGTCATCGTCCCATGGTGGACGGTCGGCGGAAAGACACTTGCCATCATCACGACGACGATGTTATAGAGCAGATCCAGGACAAATAGCAAAACAAATAATTTTTGCCTTGATTTGTAAAATTCAGCCATTTTGAATCTCGCATATATTTTTTTTTTCAAAATAGCGTATTCGATGTTTTTCAGTAAATCTTAGCCTGATAATGTCACTTCTGATCTAAATAACGTCTGAGATAAAGTTGTAGGGAAAAATAAATTCTTTCTTGGAAAAATATACACAGTAAATTGCTATACTCGGAAAAAATAAACGCGCTACGCTAAAATCCAGACATTTTGACATTTTTCAATAAATCATTGCACGGAAACGTCACTTCAAATCGAAATGACGTCTAATGCAAATTTGTAGGGGAAAATATGTTTTTCTATAAAAATATAAACGGTAAGTTTTTAAGTCATCTGCAGTAAAACATCTAAAAAAGTGCTCCAAAATATTTAAAAACGACATTTTTTTGATATTCAAGGTTTTAAAACTTTTTTGGATGTTTTACTCAAAATTGCTAAATAAATGCCAGGCTACCTTTTATATTTATCCTAGGAAAAAATAATTTCCCGACAACTTTGTCTTTGACATTATTTCAACTTATTGAAAAATGTTAAAAACGCCATTTTGAAAACAAATGCAAAATTCAAAATTGCTTAATTTTAGTGTGTAATTTTTTTCAGAGTTTAGCAATTGTTTGTATATTTTTCCAAGAAAGAATTTATAAAAAAAAAAACATTACAAGATTTAAAAATGGCACAAATGATTGCCCATAACAAACAAATTATGAGAAGGTCGAGTCTGATCGATTCGTCATTTGGCGTGGAATTGCTCTATACATCCAGCTGATTCCAGCTATAGCAGCTAGCAAGTTGCTGTCAGATCGGGAATGATGGGAGGCAAGATTTTTTCCCAACCTGATACATAAAGCAAGAAGAAAGAAAAAAAATGGAGACGAGTAAGATAAGCTGAATGACAATAACTCGTTAATCATTGCGTCATCGGTCCGTTAGGTTTATGGCCTCTGGGTTCGTTGTTGGGAGAGAAAGAGAGAGAGAGAAGTACGGTTTTCTGCTTGTCTCAACAACGTGTGTAATGTACCCATGTTGCCCAGCAGTGCTTCAGTAAGATTCTGCCTCAACTATTTATGCAGTACAGGAACTCGGTGAACAAGAACCTAGCATTCATGAGCAAGGTTCAGTAGGATGAGGAGCAGGGACAACCGGTTTGGCGACAAGTAAGGGAAGCAACAATGATGACACAGCGCTGAGCTGGGTGATACCATAGGTCCATGCTGCCGCCAGTGGGGATAAGGGGTAGTTGTTCGGTAATGATTATGTTTGCTTAGCCTTAAAGCTAAAGCAACGGATATCGTCTTGACCGCGAAAATGCAGGGACATAGGGAAAATGGCTCTAATGTTGGCCTATGGATCTAAGATTGGGCCCATCGTTAAAAATCTGCCATTTATCAATTTTATCTATATGAACGCGTCATTGCGACGCTACTAATAGAGATTTTGGGTTGCTATTGAAAATTTAATCGATTGCTGAATTTATTATGGGCCCAAATAATATATATTTAGGCCGACATTACATCCCTTTCCCCTATGACAGACAATGTTGAAACAACAAACAAATTTGAAACAAGATGCGTTGGAAGCAGTAGAGCGGTTTCAATCCCAAAATTAATAACTCCTCGGGGTGACGTTGCAGCAATCTGATGACTTCGGTAGCTTGGGACTTGCTCAGCCTACTTTTTGAATGAAAAATTTCAGTTCAGTTAATTCATCTATAAGCAATTCTGCGTTGTATCTTGCAATCGAATACTTGGTTTCATGGAAAAAGTTGGTCCTTATATTACGTTGAATAATGTGGCTGAAGACGTCGAAACCGTCAGAGCCATTTAATTTCAAGTTTATGTTGGCTTTTCACCAACAAATCCAGTTTAAACCCTTTTTTGCAATGTTTTCCTCCATAGCATTTTTAATATTTTTCCTGGAAAAATAGGGTTAACTACCCCATTTCCGGCCTATTAAGCACAACCCGCACTTAGTCTTTCTTAATCTAGCGCAGTTTAGCACCAAACGCAATGTTATTATAACTGATGGCTTCTAAATTTATTTACCTTTCCGTACGTACCGTAAGATTTGATAAAGTGAAACAAATTGTTAAGATATTGTTAAAAGTCTAACACTGCTTCTTGACGCCAAACTCGGCATACGGATTCTAAACTCGGCCTAACGCATTGAAACGCCATTGAAACGCCAATGAATTCACTTCGGCCTATCGGATCAAGATAACAATTGATTCCGTCGGAGCGCTTCTTTTGTTTTTTGGGAATAATGGGTGCAAACCTTCATATCACGCGTTCTCATTGACTTCGTTCCGTAGCTTATTATCTAAAGTATCGTACCAAATGCATAATTGACTTGTTAACTCTTAAATCATGGATTAATTTGAAGTTTTCTGCTCGATAGGCCCAAAATGGGCGATTAGGCCGATGTAGTGCTCTACCCTATATCCAAAGGCAACATTTTGTGCATCATTGTTAATATTTTAGGCAACCTTTTTAACTTTGCGGGCAAAAAATGGCCAAAAATAGAAAATCTTCAAATTTCAAAATATCAATCAAAATCGCAAGTTTTCGCAGAATTAAATGATTGTGCAGTCCGAAATAAAGTACACCGGGGCAAGTTGAAACACCTGGGAAGTTGAAACGATAGATGTATCTCTTAGCGGAAGTGAATAAGCACTAAGATTATTTCTAATCTAGTAGCTTGCGGTAGTTCACAATGCCTCTCAAAAATAATTATAGTACTGTGAATATGCACTTCCTCTAAGAGATACACGTACCGTTTCAACTTCCCCGGGCGTTTAAACTTGCCCCGGTGTACCTTAATTATTTTATTCTAAATCTTTTTTTTCTGAGCCTGATTATGTATATCTAGCGCTAAGAATGATAAGGGCCTAACTGCGATGATTGACTCTCTTAATCGATTTTCTCTTTTATTTATTAATAACCAGGCTGGGTTAACATTTCTCGCTGCATTTGACGTTGCTTTTGCTAGCTAATACAACCTTTCACTACACCGTATTGCAATAATTTCGCTTTCACTGAGCTGTGGTAATGGGAAGAAAAAATCGATGAAGAGAATCGATCATCGCAGTTGGGCCTTTATGATTCTGAACGTTAAAAATGTACTTTTCAAGTTTTTCATCATTTTCTAAAAACTGGGTTGTCAAAATATGTTAAAAACTGCGTTGAAAAACATTGATTGTATTTGTTTTATGGTTTCATGATTTGTAGACAGAGGACGCAATATATTTTTATATTTTTCCTTAAAAAGTTAGGCTTTTTTAAACAACATGTAAAAAAATCGTTTTTGAGTTATATTTTTTTGAAGCTATCAAGTTTTGGATTTTCACTCAATACTCCTGTGCGACTAAACTACCATGCGTCCTCATTGGTACATAGCTAACATAGTCACATTTATGAAGAAAAAAATCTAGTTTTTGAACCACTTTAACATGGAAATGGTCACCCTAATGGCAAAAAAACGGGAATAATATTTTACTATAAGGAACCAAACTACAATTGTTTACGAAATTCTGAAAACCACTATATCGTTTTGCACACTTAGAAAAAAATCATTTAAATTTAAGTGCTCTAAGAGTGACATATACGAGGGTGATGAATTCCGTCACGTGTAAAATTAGTTATTTCTAAGTGTGTGGCTGTATGTTTTTCCCAAACGTCATTTCGATCAAACGTAACATTTTCGAATAGACGTGACATCAGGCATAGATGACATTTTGAACAAAAACTACAAGATCCAGAATGGCTGGTTTCCGTAGTTTTACGAATGATTGTGAATGTAGTTTTAAGCAAATCGGAGAAGGTTGAGTGATTCCCATTCGCCATTTGCCGTGGAATTGCTCTATAGCGACAAGTTAGCAGAGCTGACCATTGCGGCCGAGGAACAGCGGTCGATGAGTCAGCGAAGGGTTTCAGCTGACTAAGACAGGATCGTCCGAGCATTCTCCACCGACGAAGAGCTCTCGTAAGAGTTCAAGATGACCATCGAGACGTAATCCATATTGGACGTAAATCATAGAACGTGAACAAACATTTCATGTAAAATTAAGAGTTCTCAAACCGAAACATCAGCTAGTCGGTGAAGAGAACGTTTGATTGAATTGATTTTCACGTTTCTTTCAACTGATTCTTATGTCAAAAGGCCCGCTTACGTGTGTCGGTCTCAGGGAACCGAAATTTACATGACTTTTTAGTAGTGTGTGTGAGGGGCACGCACTAGTCTATCAGTCGCAGTCTGTTGACCAAATATTTGAAATATTTCCATTACTGCATTTAGTACTTTAAATACACTCTTAATTTAATTAAATAGGGGAAATGACGGCTTCGGCATGACAGACTATTCTCGGCAACCCAAATTGAAACACTATTTTCACTGGATTTTCTTACGAAAACACTTCGCTGAATGCATGCAAACGATTCTTTATGCTTTCAGCTTCAATTTGACTATATTTTTACCACTGAGAAAAAGCAATCTAGCAAGGTTTTCTTGAAATGCATTACACGCACTACAAATTGTAGCTGATTTCGAGTTGCCGATAATAGAACAGCAGATTTACATGCAGTTCAAATGGAACGGTTGCCGAAGAAAAACTGGTTGCCGACAATACTCGCTCTCACTAGAGAAGATTGGAGCTTTGTAAAAGCGTTTCAAAACAGTTTTTGACAATTCTTTCGACTGAAATTGTTAGAGCAGCTGGCAGCAAAAGATTGTTAACAAACCAATACTGCATATGTGTGCGTTCCTTAGAGAAAAAGGCTATAGAAAGAAGGTCGCTGCTTAGGTTGCCGAGAATACGTAAATTCCCCTACTTCAATCAGCCATTCCATAACAAAACGATATAGCGATTCTCAGAATTTCGAAAAAGATTGGTAGTTTTGTTTCTTATCTAAAAATATTTGACTGGTATTTTTTTATTTTCTCATTAGGGTGGCCATTTCCATGTTAGGGGTGGTCCAGAAATTTTTTTTTCTTTAAAAAACACTTCTTTCAAAAAAGTATAACCGATTTATAGCCATTTTCAAAGATCAAAATATCAAATGAAATTTATTAAAACTACTTTTAGCAAAAATATAATGATAAAAAAAATTGGATTTAGTATTGAAAACCATTGATTGTATCTATTTTTTATGGTTTTCATGGTTTGTTGACAGAGGGTGCAAAATGTTTTATATTTTTCCTTGAAAATTTAAGGTTTTTTACATAACATAACAAAAAATCACCGCTGTGTTTTTTTTTCGTTTCTGAGCTATATATTTTAAAAGTTATCTAGTTTTAAAAAAGCCTAAATTTTCAAGGAAAATATAAAAACAAATTGCACCCTCTGTCTACAAATCATTTAACCAAAAAAAAACAAATACAATCAATGTTTTTCAATACAAAATCCAAATGTTTTAATATCATTATTTTGTGTCCTTAAAAAATGAATTTTTAGTTACCTTTCATTTGATATTTTTGTCTTTAAAATCGGCCCAGTGGTTCAAAAGTTGTAAATTAAAAAAGTCATTTTTGAAAAATAAATGAAAAGAAAAATAGATTTTTTGGACTACCCTAACATGGAAATGGTCACCCTAATGACAAAATAAAACAAATACGGGTCTAATATTTTGCGATGAGGAACAAACCTACAATTTTTTAAAGAAAATCTGAGAACCACCATATCGTTTGGTTATGGAATGGCTGAATTACTGGCAAAATTTTACATTTTAATTATTTTAAATACATTTAAATTATTTTTCATTACATTAATTATCGTTAATTATTTGTTAATTACTTTCAACACCGCTAAACGTATTTAAATGCACATAATTACTGTATAGATATTTTAGACGTTTATTCGGCGCACATCATTTAAATCGAACGAGTGCGAGGAAGAGGGAAACAGATTAGTGGGAAAACAAACCATCCAACAAACCATCGATGTGGGCAAGATAGAGAAGGTCGATTAAACGTCAAAAAGGTCTATTCAAAGTATTTGAATTAAAATGATGTATTTTAAATATCCCTCTCTCATACCTGGAAGTGTGCGCCCCTCGGCTATCGCTGTCGAACTAAACAAAACAAAATCTTTGTCAAAGATGTCAAGTCTTCAAAATGTCAGAAGAGTTAGATTTTGTTGTTGTTGTGATCTATTGTTCGGTTATTGCGGTTGACTGGGTGTGAAGAATTAGAATTTTATACATGTTGAAACTTAATTTGTTTTTAGTGAGACAAACAAGGTGCTGCAATCGCGAGCCTGGCTCTTGACTTCCTTTGTGTTGGAAAAAGTTAACTACAGTTTTTTAAGCGAGTTTTTCTTTTTTATTCCCGTAGTTTTGATTGTATGATCTTTAAATGTGACCAACAAAGGAACCTATGCAAGCATGATAAGAACCAAAACAAATGGACATGGCTTAAAAGTAGAACTTAGTGAGCTTCACGTATCCGGGTTTGAATGATCGTTGATCGCAGTGGCTTATTCTGGCGTCGGGTGGTCGTCGGGTCTTACTGAACAGAAAATCGTGGGATCAATCCCAGACCTCTTCATATTACGGAGGTTTAGAATCATTGCTTGCTTATCGTGTGTTTTGTCCTTTTGTCTACGTCGTCGTCGGTGCTGGATTTGAATGGTTACAACAACAACTCGATTAGCGGTGCCGCCGGTGGTGTAGTAGTAAGCGTGATTCCCTCTCACCCCAAAAGGCCTGGGGGTCAATCCCAGTCGGCAAGTGTAGGTGGTGTGATGTAGTATGAGGAGCTCGGTGACCTTAGAGCGACCGTTTTTGCTTACTGAGTAGAACATCATGGGTTTAATCTCAGACCCCTTCACATTCAAGATTCGTTAGTCGCTTTCTTTCTAACGATGAACATATCACCGTACCGTTTGCCAAAATGAATCCTGCTGTAAACCCAAGCCTTTTATCACAGAACATAAATGGAACTTCGGATCCAAAAGTAGCAACATATTATTTCTACTAGCAGTAGAAGGCAAGCTTTGCTTGCAGTTTACATGGGCAGCATGCTTTGATGGTGTGAGTGCCCATAGAAAACCCGTGTGAAGTGCATCCACAAGCATCGCTTGATGAGCACAAATTTTCGTCCACTTTTTGATACACTTCGTTCACACTTCCACTTCTGTTTTGTGCTTTTATCCAACATCCGAGTGATTTCTTCTGGAAGTGCAGTGGATTTTTTGACTTCCAACAAAGTGAGTATCTCGTCAACACATCCCTACTCATTCCTTAATTGACCTGGATTCGGACGAGGCCAGCGCTGGTATTGTCTATTATAAAGTTTGATTTTCACATTTAGGATGATAGCTAGTCTCAAGCAAGTCTCTATGTGTAATTACAGGTGATCTGGCAATAACGAAGTAGTAATCGCTGGGGGGTTATACTCATGCACATGCTCTCCATCTATGAGGATGCGGTTTGAATTATAGTCCTTATTATTATCAGGCACATTGCTGAAGACACTAAACCATGGAAATGCTTTGATTCAGAGTTTTCAATTTTGATACGCTAGATTGAATTCCTGCCCACTGTGGCAGTTTATTTTCTTAGTAAAATTTCTGTATTTTTATGTTTTGTGTGAATTTAAATAAGGAAAACATAGTACCTTACATGGATATTAATGAAAATATCTAAAAATAATCATAAAAGAATTATTCAACAAATTTCTAATGTTTTAACAATAACGCGAACATAGTAGGTTGTGGAGTTTTGACGTTTTCTCACAAAAGCTGTACATTTTGTTAACACTCCGAACACGATGCCTCCAGTAAAATGTGTAACGGCAAACTTGCAATGTTTATAAAATCAATGCACAGCTAAGATGAATTTCAAATCTATAAGGCTGTGCACGAGACAGTTGCGATCAGCTGACTTTTTTGTTTGCCAAGAACTTTTGACAGATCACAGTAAAACTGGCAGTTTATTCTCATATGAATTTCTGCTTTGTTTATTCATTCATTCAGCACCATTAACACCAGATCACTCACACACTCTAGATTTCTAGCTGTCAGTTGCACTGAGAAACGTCTCTTGAATCACTTTATTGGCGCCATTTCAAACTAAAGACTTTAAATATTCATTCAGTATCGATGGATTTAAAATCTATCGATAAATTACTGAGCAATGATTTTACAATCATTGCCAATTTGCCGTTACACATTTTACCGGAGACATCGTGTTCGGAGTGTTAATCCAACAATCAATACGAAACTAACGATTTTAAATTGGCTCACCACTTTAGTAGCCTATTGGTCCCAAGCAAACGATTAACGTACCCTATTCTAGTTGAAATTCTATTACTACACTATGTTTGTTTTGATTCGCTATGAAAGTTTGACAGATAACATCAGGGGTGTGTGGATTCATGCAGAACATGCAGGGGTGAGTGAAATAGCTTGGGACTGCTTGGGACCGTTCTTCTGGTACTGAGTGAGCCAAAAATAATAATGATTTTCTTCGGGACCCAGTGGTCTTAGAGTTACCTCTATGGTTAATCTATACGGATGACTTTCAAACTACAGTACTTATTCACTAACTCGACGTTCTTTAACTGGGCGTTTAACGTAAAAAATAGACGTAATAAATTTGAAATTATGATCATTTCACACTAAAATCAAAACTTGAAAGCGTTTTGAGCAAAATCCTTAAGCCTTTCTGAACTCGCGAGTTTGAATGCTGTGAAAATAACAATAATAAACTTTACACTGTTTCAACAATGCACGTGAAATTGTTTTAACGTCGATAAAACAATCCATTGAAGTACCCCTCACTGTAGTTTTTGACGTTTCAAGACCAACAATTGAAATGGCCTTCTAACTCCATTTTGTAAACAAGCCATTTTCTCGCGAACCGAAACCTTCATTCGCAAACCTAAACCACAATCGGGTAGAGGAGAATTTCCCCTACCTGTTCATTATGTTGATTTGCCTTTGCGGACTTCGGTTCGCGAGAAAATGGCCTTACAAGGTTTGTTTACAAAATGGAGTTAAGGCCATTTCAATTGTTGGTCTTGGTTTGACAAGTCAGTCCACCAGAATTCCACTTACTAACTGGTCTGCTCTTTTAGCCCAGCTAGCGAACAAGTACTGTATCTGTTTCTGTCAATAGATGGTTCTCATTATAATAAAAAAACGTAGTGCAAGACACCAAGTCTTGCAAATGCTTCGTTTGGAAGTTATTAATAATGTCCAATTAGATTGCATTCCTGGCCCATTGTGCGGTGGTATTTGATTTGATCTCCAGGATTTTCCACACCAAAATGACCACGGAGTTACGACAAACCACATCAAACCTCACTTTTCCACAACAACAATCCAAAACTAGTTTCCCAAAAACCTCACTCATCAAATTCTTCCCGGCTTCCCGGACTGCTTTGTGATGAATACCATAATTTAGCAATCAATATCACAAATCTCCACCGTGGCTTGTCAAAACATTCCAAAACAGATTGAGAGCTCAGCAACCGGAAAAACCACATCAACAGTCGGAGTTGCTTCCGCAAAAACCAGATGCTGCCTATCCAGAAATCAATGAATAGAAATTTAATTTCGATTAGGCTTTGACCTTTCCCTCTTTCTGCACGTCTCTTCTAGGCTAATAGTTCAAATAGGGAAATTGATCCCATCAAACACTATATCTCCCGATGACTGTTGTTTGGAAAACTTTTTCTATTTTCGGTCCCATTTTGCCTGAAGGCAAAATAATTGCGAAAAGTTTTGGGAGTTAGTCCCACCAATTCGCAAGCAATCAATCACGAACATCCAATCTTCTAGATAGAGCCCCTTCTGGCATTGTTGTCTAATTTCTGACTGCGAAGAATTGAAGTGTCTCCTGTCATCCAGTGGATGGCGACGACAACGACGGTGGCGGCGTAGCTTTCGCGAATAAACGACCAACTTTTTCCTAACGAGTTTGGTTTGGAAGATTGGCGGATAAGAGCGATAGAAACGTTTGTATTCTAATTTTGGAACAACTTTGAGCCAGTTCCACTTACCTACAATGCATACAGGGGAATCCAAAAGAAGATTCACTCGAATTTGTCCACCTGTGTGGTGCCAACGCCTTTATTGGGCACTGACGACATCGCATAGAAGGCCGCACGTCTAGCGAAAACTTTGCAGCTACTCTTGAAATTCAACTTTTCGGTTTATTTTTGCCAGTGCTGTGAATGCAAATTTGTTTTGCGGGGTTGGTTGGGGGTTGCCCCGACCACCGATTTGTTTTCGAGAGTGGATTATGGAAGGTAGTGCCTTGGTTCGTAGAAGGTGAAGGTTTTCGGGCGAGCCTCGAACGAACGGAATCACTTCACTTTTCAAGGGGAGCTTTTTCTTCGGTGTCTCATCCTTGAACGACGCAAGGTAGAGTGGCACAAAGTGACAAAGGACATGAAATGAGGTGAATCTAAAGAAAACAAAAGTTTAATGGCTTCAGGACACAGGATTAGGATTTTGAGAAGGGATTTGTCAACTGGAATTATGCAATACATACTTGCCTTCTTGTTTGTAGCTTTATGGGTCGAGGAACGGCAATTTCTCGAGCAACCTGTGATAAGGACCTATGTGCGAAATGTAAACAATGATATTACATGTCGATTGCTCAAGAATCACATCATGCACTTGCAAACAAAGCACACAATCTGATAGAGCAAGCTTCATCTACCAGATGCTGCTGTTGGTTCGATTGAATGAGTTTTGATCCGTGAGATATTGACGTTTAAAATCATTGTTTACATTGGGACCATGCGCCCTTTTCACAAGTTTATCTATATTTGAGGATTTATTGCTTAAATTTAGTATTTGATTCAGGTCGAATCTAATTCCAACCCCTAAGCCTGAACTTGAATCAAAAACAAATTCGGTATAAGTTTCACTTTGTTAGAATCGTGCAATAAAGCTATACAGAGAAATGTCTTTTAGATCACAGGCGAAAGATGATTGATGAGGATTTTATTTTACTATCGGGCAAAATGGGCTGGAGGTTCTCAGAATGGTATGAGACTTCGTCCACAGTTTATAAAAAATTAAAAAAATTGAGGTTGCCTTTTGTTGTTGAAAATTCATAACTCATGACCCAAGAATTTAAGAACAAAATTGTTGCGTAGGGAAATGATAAGGAAATTATCTCACCATAAAATATAATCTGAAAAATGTTTTTCACGAAATTTACCACGATGGAGGAAAACCAGAAAAACAGTTTTTCAAGTTTCATGCAAATCGGAGATGGTCGAGTTTTACCGATTCCTCATTTAACATGGAATTTCACCTATGTATGTATGCCACCGTCATATTCCCAAAGCAAAAAAGGTAATATCCTGAGCACGTAAATTAAACAACTCTCAAACACTGACTGACTGGATTTTCCCGCAGTAACTCTTGCCGAAACCATCTGCCAAAAAATCGCCTTTTCCCGAAATTTCTGATACTCGCTACCCGAAAAAAAAAGTTCATGACCAAGTGGAGTTCTGATGGGGTAACCGAATACCAAACGTAGGCGGAAAATCAACATACACACATGACAACCATGCCGCAATGGAATCACGGCTGGAAAAAGAACGACCACCGATTTTACACCGTAATGAACCGTGTAAATAAATAATAATCAAATCAGTGAGCAGTGAAATGCCGCCGTGGATCCATGATGGATCGTCTATCGCCGTCGTTCGTCTCAGCACTCGGGTAAATAAGACGGTATGCATGGAACCTTGTAACAGCACTCTCGATGGTTCTAGGTTTTCCCCCTGCAAGTTCAAATATTTATTCGCTAACTAATCTGAACCGACCCCCTCGTTCGTTTCTGCCCCCCACTGTTGGATTAATGGAACTTAGTGTAGTATTTCAATGATTCGATGATGCATTATGGAGCAAATCCCATTAGCTTCGGTGGAAAGCAGCTCAGCCGGTCTCGATAAGTACAGCTCTCTGACCTTGGTAGAATTGTATTTCGTATTTGAAAACTGTTCCACCAACAGTTCCTTAACTAACCTCACCATGTCAGCCGAAAACATTGCCGACGAGCTGTGAAATTACCGATCGGTGAAACTGGGACGATGGGAAAGTCTAGTTGGGTTTGTTGGTTAGGTAATTCTGTTATTTTCCATATGCTCTGACACGAAAAATGTAAGAACAATGAATGTCCAATGAGTCATTTTATAAAAACTAAGCAATTTTTAAACAAAATCGAAATTTATTTAAACATTTTTTTGTTTGATAATATTATTCAATCGGTTCAAAATACCAAAATGGTTCAGAATGAATTTTAAGATTATAGATAATTAAATGTATTGAAAGATTTAGTTAAATAGCGAAGACAACATATCAAGAAGTCTGGGAACTCTTCCGTTTTTTAATACACTCAAAAAAGTCCACACGTCGAAGTGGACGTTGTTAAACACTTGATTTTTCAAATGCACAATTATATTTATTTTAACTGTATTTTACCTTGGTTTAATGTGTTATACACGTGAATTTGTAGTGTTTCAAACTTTGAAATGTTGAAAATCTTTCAATATTAGTTCAAGTGTGTTGCACATTGAATCACACTACTGTTCAAAACAGATGAATTTGAAGTGTTTTGCATTTCAATTCGATGTGAATTGCATGTTCTGCAATGTAAACATCCCTCTAGCAGCTTTGTTTATATAGTAGTCGATTCAACTTTGAATTCGGTACAGTAGAAGTCGATATAGTAGAATATTGTACAACATTGAACTATGATGTGCAAAGCTATTGATATCACCATGTGAGGCACATAGACTCCAAGTGTGTCACAATTCGAACCAATAGTGTTGAGGCATGGTTCGCAGCATAAGATTCTCACGTGAAATAAATGTGTTCAATTAAGTGTGAGGCACATGATGATGACATGTGGAATTTTTTGAGTGTACGTCCACTGGGATACAAGCACAATCTAGTATAAGCATAGGACTAACTCTAAGACCAGAAGGTCCCGAAGAAACGTGCTCAACTTTTTGATTTAGCTCTGGTACTCTCTTCGGTCGCAAGCTAATCAATGCACCCCTCGAAACATAAGAAAATCCACGAACCCCTTATTTTATCTGTCAATCTTTCATTGCGAATCAAAACAAGCATAGTATAGTACTAGAATTTCGACTGGAATGGGGAACGTTAATCGATTTGCTTGGGACCAATAGGCTACAGTATGTCCCAAAAAAAAATGCGAAAGCTTTCAATACTTATTTTTGGGTAGCTTTAAACATTATTTTTACTGTTTTAATACGTGTGTGTAATCATCTGACTGTATAGGGCATTTTACGAGACGTTTCGAGTCAGCTGTTTTTTTTTTCTGTTTACCTATTTTGACGTTTACCAGCGGGCCGATTTGTTGACATACCACGACCAAAATAAAAACAAAAACATCAGACGTAAACAATAACAATGCCTCGAGCGCGTTTGAGTGGCCCGCCAGGAACTGTCATCAAGACGTCACGTAAAATAGCTTATACTCTGAGACGATGTAAACAAAACAGTGGTTCGCGAGTAACAAAGTTGAGAAAAATGTACGCAAAGGAGCCCGTAAAACAAATTGCAACGATTGTGCGATGCCACCTGGCTATCGTTTACCGTATCCAACGTTCACTCCTTGATGGACCACGTCCACGGAAGCCGGGAAGTGGCCGTCCACGGTCCACTCACACACCGAAGGTCATCAGATCCGTGAGAGACAAAGTGAGGCGAAATCCTATCATTTTTGATTATTGATTTTGAGGATCAAATGCAACATGATTATTTTCATTTCACACAAATATAGCGCTGAAAGACGTGTCGTGTTAGTTTTTACAAACAAGCCGATGGCAAATTATTGGGCGCGCTTGAAGACTGACGTGTGAATTTTTGATGCGTGTTTTTCTTCCGCTGATTTATCAATTTTAACTTAATGTCTGTATTGCTTGTAAAATGTCGCGAAGCTTTTAAATCAATGTTTAAAAGTGCATAATAGATACGGGTGTGAATTGTGTACCAGATGAGTGAGATTCAAAGCTCTTGCAGGGTAGCATGAGCAGATGGCTTATGGGGCACGAAGCAGAGGGTTGCCAATATGGATGTTTCGTTGTATTCCGTTTCCCAAAATGAGCAGCCACTGGAGATCGTCGAAAGCCTGGAGTAGGTGTATTTTGCAAGATTCCTCTATGTAACGTGAAGGAAGAAGCAAACAAAGATAAGTTTAGGTCTTTTCTATTATAAATCGCTTCAATCAGTATTAGTTTACCAGAACGATCCCTGCTGCAAACCTTTCTCCACATCCAACATAGAATAGAATGATGATGGTACCACCTCTTACCCCTAAAATTGTTTGAGCGGGACGATTTATCTTTAAGATAATTAAATATGTCATTTTAACCAGGTTAGTAAACAAAATCGAACTGGTTACAGTTACAGATATAAATTCCCTCTAGAGTTTACAGTTGCTTCACAGCAATATAAATGTGGAAAAGCTCAGGCGTCCCCCTCTTAGTTCGCCTTTTTCTCCACCTAAAATATTCATAAGTATTACAAGCAATCAAGAGTTAATGAACAATCAACAAAGTATCATATTAAGAAAATTCGGTAAGATCCTTCCATTGCATTATTTTATGACCCTTCAATATGTTTCAAATATTTACACATTACACACAACTACACATAGTAACTCGAAGCGTTTGGTACGGTATATCAACGCATCCTTCCACCCCTGTAGATTCAAGAAATGTTCCCATTCATTTCCAAGAATTATCTTTGCGGCAAATACAACGCAGTAGGCCTGGCCGTATTGCTGTTTATATCATATCACAGATATGCTGTAAACATCAATTAGACAAGAAAAATGATTAGACCTCATCTAACTTAATCATTTTCCAGGATGCTTTCTCGTACTGGCTGCGTTTGTATTAGATTAGATTAGATTAGATTAGATTAGACAAGCCGATGGCAAATTATTGCCTTATGCTGAATTGATGATAAAATCCCGGTTTTAGGCTCTGGAGTCGACAATATCAAAATAATCATTTTTCCCAAAATGAATTTGATTATTTTGCCTTTGAGGATCATTTCTGATTTTGACAATTTTGGGTTGGATAATCAAGCACTGGAGAATATCAACAAACACGTATTCGTTGATGTATAATGAACTCATTTGTTTATTTCGCTCGTACGTAACAGCGAAGATTTTCAAAACAAACGCAATTCATCTACACTGGGTTGAAGCGCTACTCCTTTCGTGTGATGATAAAAACAGACACTGCTACACGCAAAAAAAAACGTTCCTCTATTCATGAACAAAAAATCATGATTTCTTGAATTGCTAGTTCATCTAAAATTCATGACTTTGTTCCCGTAAACTGTATCACTTAAGATGATACTCTAAGGAAGGCTTAGCGTGAAACTTCAAAGGCACAAATGTCCGAGGGGGGCGACACATCTAAATCTCAATTCTAGATGCTCAAAAAATCTCACACTAGCGAATCAATCTTCGAAAATCATCTTTCATTTCTCGCATCTACTTGTATCGCGCTTCATCTTTTGGCAGGAAATCTTCAAAATCGACATAAATCTTCCTTCTATCTACTCAGCGTGCATGCAGCTAGCCACAGCTAAAAACAATCTTTTCTGCATCGTAGAGAGAGTCGTCCCCCTCGCAAATGTCAGCTTCCACAAAACATACAAATTTGAAATTGCTACTCTCTGTTTGTAGTAGCACAGCAAACAAGGAGTAGCAATTTCAAATTTGTATGTCTTGTGGAAGCTGACATTTGTGCCCTTAAGGGGAAGCAGACCGCTCCGAAAAAAAATTACGTTTTGATTTTTCTAAAAATATTGAAAAAAAAGTATCAAAAATCTAAAAAATCACATTTTTTCTAATTTTTTAAAGAAAACTCACGTGCAAAAACATGTTTTATAAGTCATTATGGCATAAAGTTGGACTCAAAAAACCACAAAACATCAACTTTTCGGTTTTTCTGAGAGTCCATTTTTTTTTTCATGATGGGATAGAAAAAAATTTTTTGCATGTAATTTGTGACAAAAATCTAATGAAGAAACTGATTTTCTTGGATTTTTGATAATTTTTCCCAATATTTTTAGAAAAATAAAAACGTACCGAAAATATTTTTTTATTTTTGGGCCGGTGAGCTTCCCCTTAAAGTTTCACGCTAAGGCTTCCTTAGAGTATCATCTTAACTCAGATTTTCAAGAATGCAATCACAAATCCATGAACATAATTCAAGACTGTTCAGTGCAACCAAACAAATCGTAACGCTATATAAAATTCAAAAGGAAATCATGATTTCGTGAATCATGAACCCATAAGCGTGATTTCGTTCTTGCTACCGTGAACTTGGATCACTAGCTGAGCTGCAGCTGTCACTTTCAGTCGTTGTTTATGACCAGTTGTTTGGTAGGCAAGGTGCAAGTTCATTTATATCAGCTAGGGGAAAAGTTGGCTTCGGCAATACCTTAACCTATTATCGTCAGGGGGGTAAACAAAGTCCTAGAGCACTCAAATTTGGCCAATAGTTGCTCTGAAACACAATGTATCCACATGCCAAAATTGAGCTCTCAAGGACGTTGTTTACCCCCCTGACGATAATAGGTTAAGGTATTGCCGAAGCCAACTTCTCCCCTAGATATGAATTATTTCAGTGGTAGCAGCAGCGGGCGGTGGCAGTAGAATTGGGAAACCAACGAGTGCTGAATTCGCCAATCAAACTTGTATACGGCGGATGATCGTCTGGATTACGGGCACTGGTACAGCAGCAATTTTGTCTAGCTTCGGAGTCGACAGCGGAGCCGGCTTCAGCGCAGGTGATTTGGGATCTAGTTGCTTTGAAGAGTTGTCTCGATTTTTTTCCCCGGGTCTGACTTCGTCCTACAGTGCACAGTACGGTGTATCCGCTTCTTCTTCTTCTTCTTCTTCTTCTTGGCAGGTTCTGATCTTTCGTGCTCGGATTTTAGCAGCAGCCCTTTCGGTGGTGCTAACGGTAGATCCTGGGCAGTAGTGCACCGATTAATCCAGAACAGGTTTACGATATCAAGCACAACTCATGAACTTCAGAACTTAAAATCATGATTTTCAAAACAGAGTTCTCGTTTCTATGACTTCTATTGCCATTACTGGTGCCCGGTGCACCGTAACCGCAAGGTCTTGAGGTTGAAGAATTTCGGAACGGGTTTTTTCCCGTGTATAGATTCCATAGAGAAGCGAAGGCATAACAAGTTTTTTTTAACAAACAATGAAAAATAAATGATCTTACTGGCATCCGTGAACAATGTTCATGCCATCATAGAGCTCTTCGTTGTTGTTTTATTTTGTTTTCTTTCTTGCGCAAAGGTTCAAAATGAAGAGAAAAGCAAATCTTTGCAACAATGAATCGAGGAAGGGTTTCCTTCTTCCGTTTTCCACGAAATAAATCGGAATGTGGAGTGTGAAAGCGTTTTGTGCTCATAATATAACAATACTTCCACCACAAAAAAAAACACCATGGACGAGTGTACCGATGGATTTGAGTTCACTCACTCGAGAAAAAGTGACACAAGCTACGGGCAATGTTTACTAATCATGAACACTAAATGTTCATGAATAATGAATAATGAACATTTAGTGTTCATGATTAGTAAACATTGCCCGCAGCTTGTGTCACTTTTTCTCGAGTGAGTGAACTCAAATTCATCGGTGCACTCGTCCGTGATGACGTTATGCTCGTTTGGCAACACTAACTGACAGTTCGTTTGGCTACATTCTACTTTGCCTCCGCTTATCTAAATATGGATTCAACAGTATCTATAATATACATTGCTACTGTTTCTTGGATTCTGGCAATGTTGCCAGTCTTCTTGACATGTTGATCTCGATAAAAAAAAGTCAGTGAATAAGTCAGATTTGTTTACCAACGGCTTGATAAAAAAAATATGATTCGTTCCATGAGATAATAAAAAAATGCCGTTTAAAGCTCAGAACTTCCAATGCAACATACCAATTAACGAAAATCGATAAAGTGAATTTGTTAATGTTACCTAGGAACTAATCCATTGTTCGGCATGAAATGATCCTTTGAATGAGTAAAAAAACATGTTAAAACATGATATAAGTCTATATTGATGAAATTTTTCTTGATCATAAGGTTCGGTTAGGTTTTCTTTATTGGGGAGGCTTTCAATACTTGTTGATGATGAACCATTTAGTCAAGGCTGTTTTTCAAACAGATGGAGCTTCCATTTGTAGTTCGTAATAAAAATCCCCATATAGAAATTTGGAAAAGTGGGGGTTTTAAATCCTGACGTGAGAGGCAGTCACGCTTTCCACTAAATTTTCGCATTTTTGAATTTTCCACAGATTTTTAAACTTTTACCGTCCAGTTTCGCAATTCTAAAAACCCCAGTAAAACCTTACTGACTGGATTAGTGTGAACTTTTATTCATGCATTAACATCTGAAGTCCCTCCTTTTTGCATACTCGTCACAAAATATAGTTTCTAAGCCCCGCCCCATTTAATAAAACCGGTGGGAATTCCTGTTAGGGGCGGGTAACTCATAAAGCAGTTTGAGCATCACTTCTCTGTTTAAGCTGAAAATAAATCGATCGAAAAGGTACTGCTTGGAAATAAACAAATGAAACAAAAACAAAAAAAATTCCGTGCAGCACATTGCGATTGTTCACGAAATCGACCAGATCTTTCCCGTCATCCGATCGCTCGATCAATCACCCGACCAAGATATCCACCAAACCGTCTGCCCGTATACTATTGGCGCAGCAGGCCGTTATTGGTTGATTCGATCGGAATTGGTGTAATCGCGTGGATAAGTACAGTTTTTTCCCATCCATCGTCTCTCTCTCTCTCTCTCTCTCTCTCTTTTTCTCACTCTCTGCTTTTGTTGTTACATTTTTCCCCTCCCTTTGCTCTTTCCACTTTTCCGTCCGACCGCAAGTTGGTATAGTTGTTTACGTTGGCACGTTCACGCAGCTCGATAAACAATGATGCTCTCCGAGACGACCAGACGTTTTTAATCAACAGTAATTGGTGATGATTTTTCTATTTAAACATAATATATTTTACGCTTAATTGCGAGGAGTTTGCGTTGAGCTTGGGGATGGTATTGTACGTGCACAGTTCGTTTCTTTCTATAGTCAGCAATCGAAGAGAGCATAGAAGAATTATCAGTTGCAAGGCAATGGAAAATTAACCGAAGAGCCATCGTAGTAGGCTGAAACTTGCCTGCTACGATGGCTCTTCGATTTATTGCTACGCGATTTTAAATCGTGAAATATCGATTCAAAAAAGTTCCACCGAGATCGATAAGGCCTCAGATAGTCTAGTCCAGTGGTTCTCAATTTCTTTTCGATTGCGACCCAAAAAACGAAAATGATCTGCAAACACTGAAAGAGCTATCTAATCGCATGAGTAGTATCAAAACAATAATGTAGTGTTAAAACTTTTTAGAAACCCACCTTATAACGTTGTATAAAACCCGACTTGAGGCCTATTTTCAACGTCAAAATGACCATAAAATGTTAAAAGCCCGGAAGAGAAGAAGGCCATCGAGATCAATCAAATTTCGTTAACGTCGAAAAGTACACCCATTTACCAGGGGGACAATAGAGCCTTTTAATCTCGATCAAAGTCATTTCCCGTAATTTATTATTCCCCGGAAGATAAGAGCGTATCATCTTCAGCAGCTACTCTTAACCCATTAACCGCTCGCCTCCCCTACCGGCAGCCAATCATGAACAAAGACAA
Organism: Ochlerotatus camptorhynchus; assembly: GCF_037179485.1. NCBI lineage: Eukaryota > Metazoa > Arthropoda > Insecta > Diptera > Culicidae > Ochlerotatus > Ochlerotatus camptorhynchus. Next base: position 1,234,373 of record NW_027040598.1, on the reverse strand, counting down.
TTTCCGAGCAAGATAAACTACTGATAATGACACCGAATAACGGACCGCTTGAGCTCTTGCCGCAAAACCAAGGAAACCATGCTGCCAGGATGCCTGACTGACTGACTGACGACGACATTACACTGTAAATGGCTCATCTATTCAGTGCTAGTATATATCATGTACCGTGTAGAATTGCTAGTATGACACACCCGTTAGCAGTCAACGGAGAGGAGCGGCCAAACTTGACATTCTACCCTTCTTGCTGCAAAGCGGTTTGTTTGTTGTTCTTTCCGTGTGTCTGTGATCGTCGTGTAAGACCAAACCATTGTAACAATCATATATCTTCAGCCCTCCCCCATGACCATGGTAAGGAACCGTAGAAAACAAGCAAACTGTTGAAAAAACGTGCCAGAAAACTGTGTTGTGTAACATTGAGGGCACTGGTTCGTTTGGAAACATTGTACTTGTCATGATGTGAGCATGATGGGTTCTCCGGTATCTCGGTTGGATGGATGGTAAATTTTGTTGCACGACCCAAATGATTCTGAAGGGGACCATGACACCCATCAAAATGTATGTGTAGTGTGGAAACCTCATTTCTGATCAATTTCATTATCAGTTCTAAATTTCAAGAGCACAAATATCAGCTCTCACATAGCTTATAACAATGTAACTGGAACTTCACGTGTTGGAAGGATTTCAAATTTCAGGAGCGATGTCGCAACAGAGCCCGAGATTTGTGTTGTAGTAAACTTGAAGTGCTAGGGCATATACGCCATCATGACGGGCATTGTTGGACGCTTCACCAAAAGTATGTAACCAAAGAAAAAGACGGCAAAATATTGTTTATTTTGAATTGTTTTGATTTTAACATGTACACACGGTCCACTGCAAACCACAGCAACATAAAAAAGCCAACAATAACCGCAATTATTGCCGCAAACACACAAACACACTCTCGGACAAATCCACTCAATCATATGGTAATTAATTGGACAAGCAGATTGCGATAGACCATAGGGATAGGGATAGACCATAAACCACAAATCACAGGACGCCGGCCATGGTCATATTCCGCTCTCTTGCTCGCCTACTGCGACAACGATGACATTGCTGTAAATAACGGGGTGGTGGAGCCATACCGAGACAACCAGTCTACTGTGGATGGAAAATTAAATAAAGGAGAGTCCACCCTGATGGACGACCGAGACACCAATCTGATCGGTCGATCCCATAGACTAATCAAACCGGTCTTCTAAGATTGACCCGGTTTTCAGTATGGGAAAGGATGGTTGGATTTCTCACGCTCATAAAGAATTAAAAACAAAAAAGGCCATAATGAAGGTGAGATGAATTTGACGTTACAATGATGACTTATTGTCTGTATCAATCATTAGATTTTCTTATAATTCATGTTCATGTTCATAGATTGTCATACAAGTGTATCCGCGGCATAAATGTGACGTCTATTTTTGACGTATAACTGTTTTTAGCTAGGCAACAGCCCAGTTAACGAACGCCCAGCTCAAAAGCAGCCCAGTTAAAGAACGCCCAGTTAGTGAACAAGTACTGTCGTTGCTTAAGGGGAAAGGGGACGTCATTTATTTTTGGAAATTCAAAAGCAGTTTTTTCGTTCAAAACCAAAATTACGTTCATGAAAATGTGTTCATTGCATTCTACTTGCCTACCTGAAAACGAACATGAACATGAATTATACAATTGTGATCATGGATGTGCTTATAATTTATTATACAAATAATACTCATGCCCATAGTTGGTCATACAAGTGTATCCGCGGCATTAGTTTGACATTTCGTTGTCATAATTGCGGGGGGGGGGGCATTCGGATGGAATATTGAGTGTTTATAAATTTTAAATTATTTTCGTATAAATTTGAAATCAAGTCGTTTTTAGTGAAAGCGTTAAGCCTTTCAAAACTCGCGAGTTTGAATGCTGTTAAAATAACAATAACAAACTTTACCCTGTTTCAATTCAATGCTCGTGAAATTGTTTAAACGTCGATCAAAAAATCCATTGAAGTTCCCCTCAGTGTTTTTTGACGTTTGACAAGCCAGTCCAGTTAGCGAACAAGTACAGTAATTGGACTTCGGTTATGGACTACTTAGATCTGTTTCAGTAAGCTCGGTGACAAAAAGCTTCCGGAATGAGACTGTTTTCCCCGTTGTCAATCACAGAATGGCATATTTCGGATGACGAGAACTCCATTTTGCGATTATGCCTTATACATTATTTCATGGTAGATTCCCACAAGCTAGAGTGACGGGTACCTCAAAGTGCCACTCACTCTGCATCAAGAAGTAAATTGCATATATCACAAGCTGTGCAAGAGGCAATTTTACATTCCTTTCCGAAATGAAAAGTAGTTCCTCGCATGATTTACAGTTACTAGTCGTTGCTTGGAGAAAAATTGCCGCTCAGCTCGCGGATTTGAGCAATCACGACCCCACGACGAGAAGACTGCTTTGTAATCCATTCATTGCCATACGACCTACGTCCAAGCGGACGGCGATCGCAATGGGCCACCCGGACCCGACAGCGACCGGATTGGCTCCATGCATTTGGTAGCAGTTAGAGATGTAGATTGCCACGTTTGCGTTCCCCTCGTCACAGTCACAATCTCCAAGTAGGCTGCAGTAGGCATGAATTAATATAAATAACATGCCGTCGTCGTCATGGGAACCACCATGTAGCCTACCATGCAGCCGCACCACGCACCGTGAGAAAGCTTAGGGGTCTCTTTGTCTTTACATTGTCTTTAAGCGGTGCGGTCTACTCTTTCGATTGGATCCACTTACGTCCCTTGCCTAGCGGTCACTTTGTTTTGTTTTACTTCGCCTCTATTATTACATATGATTTGAAGCATTTCTTGCGACACATTAGAACTAGATGCAAAGGAAGCCTTTTGGCGAGTGATTCATCTGCGTCTATTTATTGTAAAGTGATGGACAAGCAAACATAATGAACTCATTCTAGAGCGTAGGCACTAGCACTTCAATAGACTTCATAAGTTACGAATGTTAGCTTTTCCAATGACGTTCAATCAGCACCAGTGGTGGCACAAGTCCTGGAGTTTAACATTTTTTCCTGAAACTTTTTGCGATAACCATTGTGACGACACACAAAAACAAACTGGCAAGCGGCAAAAATGTCATGACATTTCTAAACTGTTTTCTGCCAGCGACAGAACATTTTCGCACAAAGAAGCAGACAAGACCGGCGGCGCGCGCGACATAAATTTATGTCGTGTAGAATTTTGCTGATTTCTGGCTAATTACTGCATTTATTTGATGTTTATTGCATGGAATTAAAAGATAAGAATGAAGACTGACCACTCATAAGCATTGATGTTAAAATTATGCGTAAATAAGGGAGTTGGTAATTTACTGTCACACGCAAGCCTGCAGCTAAAATTTCATTTCAATAAACTGTTTGGAAAAATCAGGCTGCGAGATTTTATTTATTCTCTATCTCCGCTGTTCGCAGTGTTCACTCGGCTGTCGACAAAAGCAGGCCACTCTCGATGTGTGCTACGCGATCGTCTGTTTACTCGGCAGCAACCATTGTGTGGTCCTCCTCATTGTTCTTCATCAGCAGTTCTTTCGGTCGATGCGTCGTCGACTTTGGAAAGCAACCGTTTCGTGATGAGTGTGTGAGTGCTGACCACGTTTTGCGTCCATTGCTGCAATGGACGCGCTCTGACCCTCGTTGGCGTACAACAATTTGCCATACAATGAAACCACTGGAAGCGGCTCCAGTTCTGATGGAGGAGGCTTTTTGGATAGCGGAAGATAAAGTGTTTATTGTGTTGTACCTTTTGACTATAGTTTTAAGATGTATTGTATAGTGACCAAGAATCCTCGGCTCTGTAAAGTTAATTCGGTTGAGCCTTATCAAATAAATTAATAAAAAAAAAAAAAAAAAAAAAAATCTCCGCTGTTCGCTTGGAATGTAGTTTTAAACGGCCGCCCGTGTGCGGGCTGTTTTGTTTCGCTCTGGACGATGGTTTTTCAAAAAATGTACTGTTGCCACCTCTGATCAGCACACGCCTCCTTCGTTGTTATCGCGTCTGAATGCTATAAACTAAATTATCGCTACTGACAGTGTGACTTGTAACTGATTAATGATCCCATTTTTATGACTCATAACAAATTACTACAGCATCACGAAACGTCTAGAAAATCTATTCGCAGTCAGCGATAATGTCAGAGTTTCTAATTAGTACCCAGCGTAGAGATAAAAGGCCCTACATCCGCGAATGATTGATTTAGGGTATATGTCCCTTATCTTGGCCCAAAAAACTTCTTGAAAATTGTGGAAGCTAAAGCTACTTAGATCATGAAACAACTATTGTACAATCATTGGTGGCGTCGCGTCCACATGTGCAACCTGTGCACGACACAGGTGTAAATAATTTAAAAAAATGCTTTTGGTTTTTATAGATTTTATGGTCACATTATAGTTGTACTTCTTTACTCCAGATCACAAGTGACCATGAATACACTATTTTATAGTGTGGCTCAATGAAATCTTCGACCTTGATTTGATTCAAAAAGGATTAAATTCAGTTCGGATGGTCTGCATAATTCCTAATGCATTGATTTCTAAGCATGTGGATATCACTACCATGACAAAAATCGTTAAATAGTTAAATAGCATCTAAAAGCGAGCTTTTTTGGGTAGCAGGGGGCAAGTTTGTGAATGGCCAAATGCCTGATGCAAGCCAAGCTGACGTTCTATCACCTCTTGAAACATAACACAAATTTTCCACAATGCATGGCGTTTGCACCACTAGTTGTAATTGAATCTTTCAGCAGTCACGCGTCCAACGGGAGCAACACGGAAACAGCAGTCTAATACGCTTTAGACGTGTATCATACTTGCAGACCGGTTTGAATATGTGAGTTTAAATTAGAAGAACATTAGTGATGTTTGGGTGCCTATAGCGTGCATTTCGCGCTGTGCACTTGGATATCTGATTGCAGGCAAAGAGAGTAATGTAGAAAGAGAGCGCAAAGGCTCGCTCTCAGTCTCTTGTCAGTTGTAAATCTCTCAATTCCTTTAACTTTAAATATAAGACATCAATAATGTATAACGAAAATGATAACTCGGCTCTGTAAAGTTTATTCGATTGAGCATGTACAAATAAAGTAATTAATAAAAAAAAATCTCTCAATTACCGATGGTTGCACCGGTGCGCCTGTCAGAACTTTTGAGCTTCCCCTGGTTCATTCTGATAGTGTTGTTCTGATGAATAAAGAGTTGATTAATTCAAGTTTGCTTCCCAGGGGACTTCATGAATTTTCCTTCGAATTTGACACTGTTATGTATCAACAAATGTTGTCGGAAGTGTTTGACGGATATTCTTCATTACACTTCAGTCGAAAGAGTTAGCCTTGTGATAAAAACGAGAATTAGTTAAGTTCTACAATTCCTCCTACTTCGGTTGGCGCGAAAAGGGCCATACAAGTTTCGTTTACACAAGATGATAGGCCCTTCAAATGTTACTTTAGGTAGTGATTAATATAGTAAATGAGAATATGTCCCTCGAGTTCATGGAGCATTGAAAAAATAACAAAAACCAATATGTGGTGGTAAACTATTACGAACAAAGTTTGGTGCACAGGTAAACAAATGAGGCACGCGACGCCTCTTGTACAATGCTTACAAATATTGTACGATGCTTACAAAAAATGCGAAAAAAACTGTTTTGTCACACTGTCCAACATTTTTAAGAAGACCAAAATCTAAGATCATAAAAGTACTTAAAAGAATAGTTTTTCATTTGTTTTTGTCAAGTTAATCTCTTAAGAAGGACATGACAGAAATAATTGAAAAAGTTTTTTTTTTCATTTTAAAATATTTTTTATCGATCTGGAAGGAAAAATTTGTTTACAACTTATTTTCGATACAGTCCTTAATATCTTATTTTAATTATTTTACTCGTGAGAAATTCTTTCGATATTTATCAAAATTCGGCCAAATGTCCCATTCAGCCAAACGGCATTCGGTCAAATGGCATTCGACCAAATTACCCGGAACCCATTAATGATAGTTGTTGTTATAAGACACTAAAACTATAGTCGCTATATTCATAGTCTGGTGGATAGAATCTCGGGAACCAATGGAGCTGTCAAATAGCGGAACCAATCGAGCAAATCATGACCTACAACTGAAAAGAGCACATCAGCTATTGCGAACAAAACTTCGAAAACCCTTTTCTCGTGACTCAAGGCTTGCCTACGCAAACAGACACCATCTGTGGGTTGGGGAAAATTCCCCTATACGATGATGCCGGTAATTTGCGTTCGATTGGCGAGGAAAGAATAATCAACGTTTTGTTTATAAATGTGATAGTACCTTTTCAATTGTTGGTCTAAAAAATATTGAATTGGTTCCGCTTGGTGATAGATCGAAATTCTATCCACAAGACTATGAATATAGCTACTATAACTATAAAGCATACTGAAAACTCTACATCACTTCAGTTGAACAGGTAGATCTAGGAACACATTGACGGATTCATTTACACCTCTCCATCAAGACACATCATACAATTCTACCGCTGTTTCAACATTATATCTTTATTTTTCAAAGCATTATTTGTGCCCTTTCTATGCAAACCAATGCATAAATTTATATAAATTATGGCAATGATACAAGTCGAGAGAATTTCCAACCCAAAATATTTCCTTTACCAGAATGGGAATCGAACATGCTGCCTCCGGCTTGATAATGCCGTGTATTTACTGACTAGGCTATCTGAAGCCTAACATCGAAACCTGCACATATTTCCACAAATCCCGGTCTGCGATACACTAGCTCGAGGAGCAGACAAAGGGTGCGAAATCGATAGTGCCATCTTCATTAAAACCAACCGCTGCTGTAGAGTAGAAAACCATGCAACGATACAAAACCTACCTACACATGTCTATTCTGATGAACTGAATATACGATGAGAGTAACTCGGTAACTGAGTCGAATTCAACTCAAAGTTGCAAAAAGTACTCATTGAGTGAGTAAAGTTTTCCTCACTTCGACAGAAAATCGACCAACATTTTACTCATTCTAGAAGTCTCGCGTCACTGTTCAATTAGACCAATCTACATTGATCGATTCTCTTCATCGACTCTCTGTTTCGTTAATAGCTTGACTAAGTTGAAGTCTTTATTCATATTTCGGGCTAATTTTTCTACATAGTCTGTTAAGCATGTTGATGATAAAAACAGCTGAACATGTTTTTGGAGCCGAGTTATTAACGAAAGAGAGAGTCGATGTAAAGAATCGATCAATTTGAAAAGTGACGCGAGCAGTGTATTAAGTGTCTCTCGGTTTTTTCTCAAATTCTAGAAGCTTTTCCAGGAAAATCGAGAAAAACTTTACTCATTCACTTTTTGTAATGTTGAGTCAGATTCGCCTCAATCTTGAGTTACTCTCGTTGGCCATGTAGGCGACGGATGAAATTTTCCGACGAGCAAAGACACCCACTGTACGTTATAAACCAGAGGCACCGTTTGAAAATTCTTCGAAATTGTTTCACATCTTCGGTCCCCTCTCCTCTGCTACCCAGTAGACACGTGAAGAACAATATCAGAGAGGATATCAGTAGAAGTACGAGAAGGAATTTCGCATCCGCACATTCGAATTCTTCTGCTCGAGGAGTTGGGTCGAGTAATGGGATTTTCCCGGGGCTTTCATCGGACTAGATACGGAGAGCTTCGAATCGAATCGTTGGTTATGCGGTAAAGAATTTCAAGGGAAAAAAGTATAGCATAGCAAATATAGTCGTGAACTGGATGTTTCTGCTCTTTCAGAGTTGAATTGTGTTTTCACCAGCTTGTTTTAACCGATACAAAAGTTTTCCGGAGCAATTTTCAACGATAACGTCGTCATTTGTTCGAGTATCATTGAGCTGTTTGCCTGCGGGCATTCAACAATCTCATCTTCGATAGGATTCGACTTGCATTTTCCAACTGGCAACAGCAACTATTTCTAGATCGTAGAAGCCCATAATTTGCCAACTGTCAACCAACCCGATGGATTTCGCTCCATGGCACACTTTGATTAGATATTGTGTCGCTATATGTGTTTTCGTCGAGTTGGCATTGCATGTGACACATATGGTGAAAGGCAAGGCGCAAAAAATGAAAATAGACCAATTTTTCCCATCCCATCACCGAAAACGGTGGGAATCTGTGCAAGTGCAGCTGTATTTGTACGTTCGTACGTTCACTATTTTCGGGAGATCCATGTCATCGCCATTCGGGATTGAAATCCATCGTCGTCGTCGTCGCTCGCAACAATGGCGAATGAAGTGCGTTCGAAAGCGGACGATGCGGATTCCAATGAATTTAGATTAGGATTTCCACGCCGATTGTGTTTGTTTATCGCCCCCGCCCGGATCCGGGTCTATCTCTGTTTACAAGATTATGATTTTATTGATTATTTGCTTTTTTGCTGCTCGCTTGTCTGCACGCCCCTACGCGATTGGCAGTTTGTTTTCTTTCGATTGCCATTCATTTTGCGCCATTGTAATCTCATTGCTTTGGGGCTATTATTGCCTATGTTTTGATTGGTAACTATATATATGTTGATAAGTTTGGCAATATCGAGCTGTTCAGATTTAACTTTTCTCAAAATATTAACTATGACATTGACTTTTAAGCTAGTATTATGTTAGTTAGTTAGTTAGTTAGTTAGTTAGTTAGTTAGTTAGTTAGTTAGTAAGTAAGTTAGTTAGCTAGTATGTTAGTTAGTTAGTTGTTTCAGAAGCTTTAAAGGATTTACGAAACATTTATCAGATAAAAATAAGTATCCTGCGTTAGATTATATCAAGACCAACAATTGAAAAGGCCTAAACTCCATTTTGTAAACAAATCTTGTCGCGAACCGAAGTCCACCAACGCAAACCAACAAAATGAACAAGTTGGCAGGCACCGACAAACCGACATGAATGATCATACAAATTACAAAGAAATTTCAGACCCAGGCACAAAACTGACATCTGCCGCCGTTCTCGCGGAAAATATTTATCCTAGCCACAAAGACGCGTGCAAAGTTTTTGAGTTGGTTCGTGTCTAATCTATTTGGAAAAAAATTATTTTTTTCTAGATAAAATATTTCTATTGTTTTGACTGATGGGATCGCCGCACATTTGAATCGGTGGCTATGGATTCTCGATCAAGAGTTAAGTTTAAGTTTCATGTCGGTTTGTCGATGGGGAAAATTCTCCTCTACCCGATTGTGTTTTAGGTTTGCGAATGTAGGTTTTGGTTCGCGATAAAATGTACTAAAATGGATTTGAAGCCTTTTAAATTGTTGGTCTTGATTCGACAACCGCAGCTTTAATAGCAAGTTGCAAAGCTAATTTTTCTCTGAACCGGCAAAACCTACTTTCACAGCTAGCTTCGTTTGAGAATTTGACAGATGGAAACCTTTTATCATCAAATAAACTTTCATTAGTTAATCTACCGAGAAAATCCCACCGCCAAACATAACTAATACCGTTTAGCACGACTGATGATAGATCGGACCGAAACAAAGAGAATTATATCGAGAGACGTGTAGAAAATTTCGGTGCTTCAACACACCGATACAGAAGGAAACGAGCATCTTTATGGGAGCAGAAAGGAAACCCCTTCCCCGCTTCTGGGTTGACTAAAGTTGTTAATACAGTGTTTCCAAAGAAAACCGATGCATGAAGTCGAGTTTAATGAATCCCCAACCGTGCGGTCAGGCTGGTTGGGTGAGGGGGGTGGGAAAAATATTTAAACTTCACGGCTGAGTTGCAACAATTTCCGAGACCAGAACGCGCCGCGCCAAGTGGTCTGATTGACAGGTGATTAAGTGAGGGGATTATGCATATGCCTACTTGCCGGGAAAAGAAGACGAGAAAGGGTGTAGTCGGTTCGATTCGGTCTAGGGAACACAAAAGGGCTTCATCCGACAGCAAGACGTGCCGATGTTGGTGTGTACATAAATTTATATTGTAACATTGAATTCACGTCATCGTCGTTTGATACCGTTGCCGAGGGGTGAATCTGACACTTGAGTACTAATGAATTGGCGAAAAACGGGTGCTACCGGTTGCAGGTGCGAAAGGTTTTGGGAGTTGTTTATTATGTATCATGGTTGAACTGCGTTGGAAGTTCTTCAAAGCAATTACAGAAGTACAAGAGTTACCATCCAGTTGAATCCATTCATTAATCAACGGAGAAATGTTATGAAATTCGAAAACTGTGACAATCAAGCTGAAAATGTACGATTCAAGTTCGCTATGCGCATACTCGTGGACATTTTCTTTCACTAGACCTGTCCCGTGAAGTAAAAAAAAACAGTCGCACAAAAATAGACTTTAAACATTTAGAACAAACGACTGGTATCAGAAAATTAGGATATTATCGGGGAAAAAAATATAGAAGATAGTGAATTTGGTTTAAACGGGACAAGTCTAGTCTTCCAAAAAAGAAGACGATGAAAAAAGCAGTCACATTCCTGAACTCAGCTGACAGTCAGCGTGAGTGGAGTCGGTTGTGGAATACGGTAATGAATTATGCAATTTTTCCACGCTTCTTCTCCGTCATTGTCGGTTTTTGGTTCGCATGCAATGGGTCCCTCCATCGCAGCGTCGTCATGGTGTCATCTGCATTCTTTCCTTTTTTCCGTCTCGTTCCAATGGTTGCTTTGGTTCACGCTGCAACGTTAAGTGTTTACATCTACTGCAGAAAGCGATGACGATGGGGACAACGACGACGAAGCGTTTATTGGGTGAGCATGGGGATTGGAATTTGAAATGGAACGAAGAAATTCAAGTGGCAAAGTGTGTTCTTGACTACACACATATGAATTATCGGTATCTACAACCGGTATATTTCAATTTATTGCAAAACTCATCCATTAACAGTAGACTTTAACATTTCAACAAGACTGCACAGTTTAGCGGCGCCGGTGGTGTAGTTGTAAGCGTGATTACCTCTCACCTCAGCAGGCCTGGGTTCAATCCCAGTCAGCGCCGTCGGGATGTACTAAGGCAAAGCATCTCTGATCATGCCTTCCTTCGGAAGGGAAGTAAAGCCGTTGGTCCCCGGTTCATGAGTTTATGGGTAGATAGGTAGAGTCCAGGTGTGGGAGCTGCCTCCCTGGCGTCGATAGCATTGGTGCTCAACACGGAAAACAAGATCGACGGAAAAAATAAAGGAAAGATTGTACAGTTTATATGTTATTTTTAGGTAGTGATAAACGTCGCTAGAACTATTCCACAGCCGTAGAAAGTATATGGGCAAAATCAAACGCGATCCTTTTGCCTGTGCCATCATTTTTCTTGTCTATTTGATATATGTTCCACATCGAAGATGCGTCACACATATCAAAACGGCCAGGCCTACTGTGCAGCATTTAAGGGGTAAGATGATTCAGAAAACACCGTACGTTCCGATTTTGGTAATAATATGATTGGTTGGTCGTTGGAAGCATCAAAGCTAGAAAGGTTAAGTGATGCTCCATTTTCTTCTGACGGTTGGGGCATGAGCACTAACGCTTGTCCTAGCCTCTTATGACTTAAGGCTATAGCGCCATTGCTCGGTTTTTTGAAAAGAGAAGAGGGAAAGAAAAAGGAGAAGGACGAAGGAAAAAGGATTATATGAAATCTATGAACATAAACAATATTTTTGATTCGAAATATACAATATAGAAATGCCTAACGGCGCGGTGGTCACTACCCGCCATTATACCAGTAACGCACCACAAAAAGGTGATCTCCCAACGATACTGGTTTGAAAAGATAAAAATTTACAAAATGGGACGAACTCACCAAGTTTAGCCAATTGAACCTGAAGACAGCCTGACATGTGTTGATGAACAAGTCCAAATTGTAGACGAAGCTTGACGAAGATCAACATGAACTAGTCCGGTGTATGGTAGTCGCACGGAATGTCTTTCTTCACATCCCGTAACTCTATTAGTTTTTTATATCCAGAAATTTGAATAAGTTTAAGTCTCAGAATCGTTCTAACAGCAAAAAAATTTGTTGCGTTGCGTTGCGTTGCGTTGCGTTGCGTTGCGTTGCGTTTGCAACGAAGTAATTCGTAGATTGCATACTGGCGTATCTACTTTAACGTTCTTATACTAATTTCTTAAGGAAAACTATTTGGGAGTGAATAGCTTTCCGTTCAGAACAGTAAAAACATGACAACAGCCATTGCCGGCCAGCCCCATCTTCTCCATTACGGGAAAGCAAGGATATTGTTGGTGTACCATATACTTAACGAGAGGCCAGCGACTCACCGACGCCCCTATATATGCTACGGAGTTGGGTCAAGATTCGCTTAAGCAGGCGATGCGACCTTAGGAATTGTTTTATTTTGGAGGAGCTTGGGAGTAAACCAACAATCTTCTACTCAGTAAAACGCTGTACAGACTGGAGAGTTATAACATGTTATAACGGTCGTCAAATAATTGCAACACAAAAACCACCATCAAGATAGCGCTATAACATGTTATAACTCTGTAGTCTGAACGTACTATAAGCAAAAGCGGCCGCCACCAAGCTAGCCGAGCTCCTCGATTTATTAAACCCTGGGGCATAATTTGGTAAAGTTTTTATTAATACTAATAGAATTATAATGCAAACAAATGAAATAAAAAGGAAGGATCTCACCCGAATGATCTGTAATTAGCCCGCCTCTTCGTGATTCTTAGGGTCAATTGTTCTCACAAATGGAGCTCCATCTCCTTGATCCTGATAATAAAAAAATCACTTTCCCCTTGCCCTGGCCTCGGGAAAAAGTGCATCGGAATAAACGCACCGTCATTGCAGCATGCGATGAATCACCAGATGTTGGCTCACGATCCCCGTTCCGATCAGCTCTAACTGTTCCACTCTCAGATTCAAACATTCCAATACGCAAAAACACATGTTCGCAAGAAACTTCGCAATTTGTTAAACACGGATGCAAAATTCAAACACGTCCGAGCATTTCCTTCCAACTATGTAATCGTAAACTTCACGTAAATACACTTCGATTGAATGTTATTTTTAGATCAATCCAGAAAATTATCTCTAGTTCCTTAAAACTATCTTAATAACAGTCCAGAAAACCTCTGGAGAACACACCAAAAAATTCTAGAAATTTATCCCAAGATTATATTGTTAATGATTTATCTGAGAATTCACCACAGCTTACTTAAATAATTCGATTTAAAATTCGCTTGAACTCTACAAATTGGTGAGTTGACAACCTGGAAGGGCGGGATACGTATTTTTGAGTCAATCCAGAAGATTTAATAAATGTCAAAGTTTTGTCACCATTATTTTCCAAATATGTTCAGCCCTCTCTAGCTAAGAGCTGCCGATACGTAGATATACAGATTTTTAGAAGTCAATACATACATGGTACATTAGGCTGATGCAAAATTTGAAATTTTCGCTCCACAGTGCTCAAACGGTTCCATATTGGATCCTGATTAACCTCGCAAAATTTGATCTTATATAGAAAAAAACTGACTTGGCACAAACCATTTGAAGTTTGTATGGAAATTACTATGGAAAAACCAAAATTTTGATTCATATCTATCTAAAAATTCACCAGTTCACCCTGCTTGAGAAAATAATAGCTGCGATTGTTGTAAATTTGTTCAGCTACAACTTTGTTCAAGACCACTTTTCGATCAAATATAAGGAACACAAGTTATCAATGATTCACTGATGTCTTATGATTATGCTTTATCAACTGTTCAGCAGGTAACATTGGTGTTTATGGTGCGTAGAATAGCATAGCATAGCATAAACCAGGTTGCACAATGTCGTAGGTGGTACGAGCTAAAAACTGTTGTTAAGAAGGAGACCCACCTTCATCCGTTGCTTTTAGATAGTAATTTGTGATTAATTACTACCTCCTAGATAAAGGATGTGTCTCCCTCCAACAGACCAGAGCTGTCCTGGCCACGTCCTTGCATCTGGTGGGAAACGGGAGGAATGTTAGTCCGACACTTAGATGCAGAGAACTCTACGACCCCTCATAAGTGTCACGGGAAGGGTGGATTTTTGTTAGTAGGGAGGGTAAGCCATAGGATACGCCCAACCGGCGTTTCTGGCAATCTCTATATCAAGCATTTAATAAATATAAGCTGTAAGTAGTTTATCTGTCCGTTGTTGCTGCCCATTACCTAAACATATTATTCAAAACAGTCTTCAGATTTTGGAGAAACGTTATCAGCTCAATCCTGTTGCTCCTTTGCGCCTGAAAATGTTTGTTGATCCTAAACATATGCACAATTCATTCTGATCGATAGAAGGTTCTCATGTGTAAAAGGTTATCAATAGTATGTGGAATCGTAGATTAGAATGAAGATTCACCCTTGGCCTAACTCCCACTGTCTGGCAGTAGCATTATGGATAAAATCTGCCTGCAATCATTTCTTATGAATGCAAGAAGCTTGAACCCGGGAGTTAGAAGGTGACAGCTCTACCGTAGCTACAGTAGCCCATTTCTAGAACGCAAGCATTCCGAAGCTATTTTCACACATGATAAGCCCCGCTCCAATACATTATCGATGCAAATATACACCATTGATATTGTACTGAAACTTTCAATCAAGCAGTAGTGCAATACTTGATTGACCCGTATTTAGTAAGTTTTGAAATGATCGTCTTGAATTAGATGATTATTTCCTATCGAGGACAGGACGAGGACGAAAAGGTAAATAAACTTAGCTGAGCGTAACGCGTAGGTTAGAACAGTCGGCACCACATGCAACGGATAAGAATTTGAAAATTTTCACTTCTGTACTTTCAAATAAACACTTTTTAAAAATGAAATTGAAAATTTATAACATTTTCACTAGAACGAAAACGACTCAGCCTGGTGTTAATGGCGCGTAGAATAGAGGAGAAAAATCATGGCTACTCTGTCACACTGCAGAATACAGTGTTGCCCACAATACAGCTGCTTAATCATGCCATAAGATTATCAATCTTATAAACAATTAATAACTGTTTAGTTTGACGCTTGGCTGAAAAAAAAAATTTCTGCAAAGTTGTAGCTGAGGAAATTTTCCATAAGAATTTCAACATTTCAAATTTTGCATAAGTCTAATGGTACATGGTTGGAGCTGCTGGGAGGAAAAATGCATCATATATTTTTCATACAAACGTATTCCAATTAATCCAATTAATCTGTATTATCTGTGTTGTATTTTGAAAACCCTAGGGCATGCCACTCTAAACGTTGTATTTCTTGCATTATACTTAGAAAGTTCTTACTGATATCTAAGATACCTGAAAATACTTTAAAATTCTTAAGAAATATTCAGCGCTAGTTTGCTACCAATGTGGGATTTAGTGTGTGCGTATTTAGAAAAATCAATTATTATTTATTCATTCATTCCATTTTTGTAGGCTTTAGGCATCGAGGAGGAGACCAATTTGATTCAAGGAAATGCCAAACTGATTCACCTATCATTCAAAGGAAGAATAAGGAACTATTTCGATAGTTACTGTGGAAGAAACTGAGTGTGGAAGCAAATCCTCTAAACAAATTGTTCAATCCCAAAACCATCTCCCCATGAAGATGGATTTTTCGTCCATTAGGATCTTGACCGTTGGTCGATAACTTACGGAATTACGCTGATTGAAGCTGAATAAGAAGTTGTGAAAGCTTTCCACATCATCCGCACTTATGATATCCGGAAAGCCACATTTCCTAGATTGCCGCCAAATGAGTTCATTGTAGAAGTGAATCACATTTCCTCGAATTTGGAACCCTCGATTCCCTACTGCTTAAGGTGATTCCCTGTAGCGTCCTTTTTCGCGTTACACTTCGCAATTTCACATGTAAAAAATTAAGGTTTCTGTGAATGCACGTAACTGAAACTACTACTTGTTGTTTGCTGCGGAGAAGCAAGCAATGTCTGAAATTTGCAGATGTATAAACCTAGTAGATCTTGAGTTGTGTGCTCTTGAAATTGCGAGGTGTGATGGAAAAATAGACTCCACAAAGAAAACACCTTAGGGCTAGTCATGATCGAATCAACATATCCGCTTTTTGTTAATCTCGGAACAGTTTTCTAATTGATTCTTTCATTCATTATAACAACCGTCATGTGTTTAAACATTAATATGGACTGTTTGAGGAATGATTTGAAATAAATTCATATATTTTAACTAAGGACTAAGGACTAAGGACACGAAATGGCAACAAATTAGTAACGTTTTTGAACTAAATCGTTTTTTAGTATATCAATGGTTTGAAATAAATTAATATTTTCTATCTTATCCTAACTGGTTTCGAAGCCTAAAAGTGAGAAATTCATATTGATTTAACATGAAGCGTTCGGTTACTATCAGGATACTCACTCAACTCCCTCACAAGTCCGTCGTAACTCATCTTCATCTTTCTCAAAACTCAATCAGTTCTGCAGTTATGCTTTATTGTTTTGCTATTGCTCTCTGGCAAATAACCAGCGTAGTCCTAGCATCAATGACCTGCTTAAATTCAAGAATTGTATACACATGCAGCATGCGGGTAATTCTTAGCCTGAAATGACGTCTAACATACGCGTTTTATTTTGGCAGTTCAGACTGGTTGGTTAGGAAGGCCAGTTTGAAATCTCGTTGCGAGTCTGGATGACAATGGCACCATTAACCTCCAGCTAAGTAATAGAATTAAAAATTTTGATATCGTGCTGCACAGCCAGTTCGACATCATAAATATTTCGCTTTCCCTGCTCCAACTGGTTCGCTGAAAGGAAAATGTTTTTTAAGAACTATTTCAGAAGTAGAATTAAAATACTTACTCATAAACATGATTACACTACTTAATTTAATTAAAAACAGCTTGAAACTAGTATTAATATGCTTTAGTAACGGAATATACAACAACAAATAACTACATTACTAACCGGTCATTACGATTAAAAATATTCAAAATTTAAAATACTTAAAAATACTTAAGAATACTTATCAGATACTTGAAAATACTTAATTGATACTAGTGCTAAAGTTTGTAGTGGGATGCCCCTAGTGAAAACCTATATATGTTTTTGTATTCTGTACCATTTCTAAATTGGCTTTTCAAAACCTGCATTGAATTCTGAAAATCTCAGCAAACCCCAATTAGCAATTTCAGTTTTCCCAGTTTTTTTAATGTATTTTGGTAATATTTCCAGTTAGGCGATATACATTTCAATCATGTGAATTGTAAGTTAAATGGGTCATAAGACGAAATTGTTATCATTCAATAGTATCATTCCAAAATGTCTCACATACAAGGGGTAAGCCACTCAGCACATTGTGCCGGAATTATATTCTAAACAGCTTGGGCACATCCATCGGCACATTTTCGGCATACCTTCGGCACACCTTCGGCACACCTTCAGCATACCTTCGGCACAATCTCGTAGGCATTAGATTGGTGTAAATAAAATGGGAGCACTGCTGGACAACTGCAATTGAAGTGGTTCACAATATGACGTGCTGTTTGACTGTATGTTCAGGAACATCTTCTAATTGAATATACCAGAGAAACTCAGACCAGCAGTTCACTTATAGATCTAAATACAGTTAATCAGACCTCAGAGGCAGTTAATCAGACCTCATTAGTACCCTTAATTCAATTATTGCTGCAACGCACACAAAACAAACTAAAGAAGTCTATTACCCTCTATAGTCGATCTCCAACAATACTCCCCACCGGTTCCAACTCTCCAACTGCCTTTGAGGGTATTATAAAACACTAAAACACAGGACTTTTATTACTCTATGGATCTCAAAACACCGAAATTTCGCACACCCGCCACTTCCCGAGTCATCCTTAATCCGATTTATCCTTGCGATTTCAAACCAAAACATTCAAGGTGTCAGAAATACCGGGTTGCCGAGATGGGTATTTTACAAACAATCGCAGCTTGCTCTATGACCGGCACAATCAGCATACTTGCGGCACACTGACAAAAAAGATGACCCAAAATTGGTGTGCGGAGTGCGGACCTACCCCTTGCTCACATAGTTCTTTTCAGAATGTATCTAAAATAAGTTTGGAATTCTCTCTGGTTCCTTAAAAATATCTTAATAACAGTCCAGAAATCCTCTGGAGAACACTCCAAAAAAATCCTGAAATTTATCCTACGATTCTATTTGAATTGTAAATAATTTTACTATACAATTCACTGCAGCTTCCTTAATTAATTCCATTTAATATTCGCTTAAACTCTATAAAATAGTGAGGAAAGAGCGGGATACCTAGCTCTTGTTCCAACAAGTTCCTAGGTCACGCATCCCCGAGCCATATGATAAGAAAAGACTACTAGCTGAACAAAGTTGCCAGTCTGGCAATAGTAAAGGTGTGAAGCGAACCATATTTCGGTGATAGAGGAAATGCTTCACAAGCGTCTGTTCACCATGGAGGTGCGGCTCAAAACGGCGTCTGTTCTCCATGTTAGGAGCGACTGAACACCGTCCTAGCAACAATCAATACGAAACTAACGATTTTAAATTGGCTCACTACTTGACTAGCCTATTGGTCCCAAGCAAATCGATTATCGTACCCCATTCTTGTATAAATTCCAGTACTACACTATGTTTGTTTAGACAGATAAAATGAGGGGTTCGTGGATTTTTCTCTATTTCGAGGGGTGCATCGATTAGCTTGGGACCGAAGATAGTACCAGAGCTGAGCCAAAAAGTTGAGCTCGTTTCTTCGGGACCTTCTGGTCTTAGAGTTACCTCTATGGTCCTAGTGCTAGCGTGGGACTCTAAACACAGCTGTGCACAATGGTCCCTCGTCGAGACAGGGTGTTGGGGCAGGCCCAACAAGCCACCCTGGAAAAAATATTAAGTTGCAAATACCGACGAAAAAATACGAATCGGAACAATTGGCACAGACCAACACACAGTGGGACTATTCTGAACAAAGACGGTCAAAACTTTTTTCACACCTTTCCGGTTGTTTTAGCGTTTAAGTGTCTTCAAAGAAGTATCATGATATGTTATTCTGCACCTTTTGAATAATGCATACATATTTTAATTAAGGAAGTATTACACCTAGAAAAACTAGCTTTTTGTATTCACATGATAATACACAGTTAGAAAAAATCACGTAAATTTAGGTGCTCTGAGGCTGACATATACGAGCGTCAATTTTGACATAAAATTGAGTCATAACAGACGCGCAATTCAACTCAATCAAACGTACTTTTCGTCGAGTAACGAACTTTTCAGTCTCGGAGCACTTAATTTTACATGACATATTTGTTTACGTCTCATCTTTTGTGTCAAAGATGGATTCTGTCACGTGTAAAATTAGTTATTTCTAAGAGTGTAGGTTTATGCCTTCGGCAAAGTTGTAGAACTAGAAATTTCATAAAAAAATCCTTATTAGAGATTTATTTAGATTTTGTTTTTCTCCTTTAGTTTACTTAAATCTTTAGTTTTATTAGTAAGGTAGGTTCCATTGTAGTTTAATTTTTATACCTGTGACATTGACGTTGACATTTTTACCTAGGGGATGAGTAGTTAAGGATATAAGATTTTTTATAAGTCTTAAGTGGGAATGACACTCATGAAGACTGCACATTGTAGTCGAAATACGTATCTGTCATGGATACTCAAATTATTTAAGTGGAATTAAATAGAAGATAACCTAAACACTAAGTTTCCAGATCATAATTCTAGTGAGATATAAATGAATTTTTGTCAGTTTTTTTTTAGGTTTTTGCTCCATAAATCTTAACTAATCGATTTTACAAGTTCTACAAAGTTTTGAATATCATCAAAATACACAACTTTTCTAAAGACAGCAATATTGTTAATCGTTTCATTTGCTTTGAAAAGTGTACCTTATTACGTTGTTTTTCCTTCTAATACTACTACTTTTGTATCACTTTCACTTTCACTAATTCACTTTCAGTACAAGGGATAGTCATTCTACCCGTCGAAAGTCGGTTAACAAAATGAAAGCAAATCGATATTAAAATGTGCAGTTGCTATCATAATGAAAACTCATTTAGATTTCAAATGTTGCGACATAAGTCTGATATCATATTGTGCTTTCATTATGCAGTCAAAACTTTTTAAATGAAAGCAACTTAACTTGAAATTCTGCTGTTTACGTCTTGTTTAAAATTGAATTGAAATTCATCTGTCGTTGATTATTGTTTATTTGATTTGTTTAACACATTTTAGGTCATTCGTGACTTGCCCGGGGTGAGATTGGAGCCCAAGTCTTTCAGCTTGAGAAACATGAATGGTAACCATTTACTCCAGGCCCGTATTCAGTTGAACATTATGAATGCAAAATCAGTAAACAAATTGATTTCATTGAAAGCAGGATTAGTTTTCCGTTTGCTTCAACAGTGTAAAATTTTGCTCTCATTTTTGCTGTGTTAACTGTTAAGTCAACCAAAATGAGATCAACTGGAGTATTCAAAATAAGTTACATCATAACAGCAAATTTTGATTTCAATTTGATCTTCAGCTTTGCTCGGGTACACACTTATTTTGTGCCAACTTTTTTCTCAGTGTGCCGCAGCTGTGCTGGCAATGCCGAGAAGTAAATGAATTGAATACCTTGTGTGGCAACCCGGTATTTTGACAGCTGTTCCTTCTGCTGGTCCGTCTCCTCTAAAATTTGTCAAAAGAATGTTGTAGGAGATGGACCAGCAGCAACAAAGGCAGCAGCAGCAACTAAAGCAGCAGCATTGGAAGCAGCCGCAACCGTGCATCACTAATCTGTGTAGCCGTGGCCGTGGCTGGAAACCTCGGTTCACGACACCGATGTCAGCTGTTCTTTGTCTTCTGTTGATCTAATGAACGGATAGAGTCCAGATAGGAGGAACTGCCATCACGGGAGTCTAATGATTTTGATAACGGAGCTGGAGGATATCATGAACCCGGGAGTGATGAGAACTTTGGGTGATAAATATGAGCATTTTGTCCTGGTAATGTTGGGATTGTTGAGTGTTGCTATGCAAGCGATTGCCCTGATTTCTTCATGCTGAGTGGCCGGAATGATTGCACGTACCACAACAACAATACATCTTGCTAATTTCCTTTTAACTTTATTGAATTCATTCTGTCACCAGCAAACCCAACCAATAATGCATAAGCCTCCTATATGAATACATCATTGTATCCCAGGTTCAGTGATTCACTTACAAAACAGCCAGGTCAAACGGTCCGGGTTTTTCCGGTAAGTGACCCAGATAGCCCCCTTTGTAACAAGATTACTTTGCATATAATAACTGCACACACAAACAATCCGGATGATGCTGATGATGACGCCGATGATGAATCGGAAAACGGAGAAAAGGGAAATATTTGTATCTCTTCACATGTTCCAAGCACTACTGCTGACTGACAACGAAGGGAAAGGAAGCACAGATCAGACATACGGTATGATAATAACAATAAAAAGGCATGTTCCGGGTATGAGCAAACACTGCCAGCCCAACCATAACCATATATCCAGCTAATAGAACGGGAGCTGTCTGCCGAGGAGGAAGATGATTGGTTTGGAGAGAGCGGAGAAAATTACCCATTAGAGAGAGTGTCATCGTCGTCGTGGCCCGTTCCGTCCGGCTTCAAGCCCATTCCGGAGGTGAAGGGGACCGACAGGAACGATAGGAGGTTAATGTGGTGCACATATTACAGTACATCCGACCGGGTAGTAAACCGAGTGTAATATGGTTTTTATTTTTCATCACCCGTTCGCTCGCTTCCGCAAGCTGATCTGCTTTCTCCTACGCCTTTATACGACATTACACACACAAAATGGCAAACTCCAATATAACATTCCACGTGTTGGACGTGGGTTGAGGTGTGGTACCGTATGAATATTGACGAATGGGTAAACAACTGTAAAATGGCGAAGATTGGCACTGATGTTTACCACGATGCGATGGTGGGAACAATAGCGAATAAAAAAAAAGTAGAACGCTCAAACAGTAGGCTTTGCGTGGAAGAACCGCGAACCGCACATTTTATTGAGTGGTTACATTTTTGCATGGCCTACTATACCTGTCGTTTTTTGTATTGAGTGCTGCCATCTGAAGAATGTGAACCAGCTCCATTCATATCTATTTTCCACGATTCGAAGCACTTGCTCAAAAGCGTCGTTCACGATTCACTAATTAGTTTTGCTGACATCGCGCTCAACAACAGATGATTAGTTAGCAAGTAATTGTTGAATCCGCATCCCTGCAGTCATGCTGTATGCGCTCAGGATTGTCTGTCACTATCGACATTATCGAATCCCGCGGCAAACGTTCATTGACAAGTAGACGCCACACGTATCTGGTGGTGATTTTGTTTTAATTAACGTTGTTAGGCTGCAGTTGTATTGGCGCTGGCGGCGGGTCGGCTTTCTATCCACGCTTTTGCGTCATCACTGTCAGATATTGGAACAGTAAACACGTAGGTACATATGCACAAAGAGAGATTCGATCACATCGCATGTTTCCTCGCGTGTATAAACAATGATGATGAGGAAAATAAACAATTGTATTATTAGAACTTGATGTCGTCGTTACGTGCTGGCTTCTGGGGAATTATTATGGGTTCGCTGAAGTTGTGTACGGGATCAGCAAGTGTTGATCTCGTTTAATTTTGTTGATTCTACAATTGTTCGTAACAACAAACAACTTTCCCTAACTTGGTATTCAAAGCCAAAGGTGGGTTTGAGCGTTACAGTTTTGCGAGTTAGAGAGATTCCTGGTTCATTTCATAGAGAATATTAATAATATATTAAATCTTATTAAATTGTCTTAGCGGCCCACAGTGGAGCAGTGTCTCGGTAGCGTGGCCAAAACCTCCGTGAGAATTCTTCCTGTGATTTGCGGTCTTCGAGAAAGTTGGTCTGACGGCATTTGATTAGTTCATTTTTACGCTACATAGGTGGCGCTAGATTCTATCTTTTAAACGGAGCGTCATAGAAGGATGGTTTCTTCGGCAAAGTTGTGCGATTCATGAATGCGAGATATTAGCCTGCTTAGATAAATAACCGCAAAAAAATGTGTTCTAAAATCTGTAGGACGCATACCCACGATGATAGAGGTTTTAGCCATTCTATCGGGTGTGACCATATACTATAAGTTTGTAAAAGTACACGGCCGTTGTTGAATCTGACTCATTTTCATAATTGAGGAAAATCGAAGGAAAAATTATTCAGTCTATGAGTGACTTGCATTTTTTTTTTGGCTAATTTTAGTAAACGGAACTCAAATTTTAGTCGGATATAGTGGTTGTGTAGATTATAAGGAGAAAGAGCGAATAAATGCGGATGCCTTGCTTATGCTGACTAATAAAAAAAAATGGAAAAATTAAGGGAGTTGCTGGCACTGGAGAAAAGAGCAAATTGCAAGTAGTAGAATAAAAAGAATAAGAAGAACTCATGAGTAATTTTTATTTAAAAAATATTCGATGTTACTCGGCTCCGTAGAGTTTTCAAGATATTTGATCCCATCTGACATTTGGAAAGAAAAACTTTCAATTTTGGGTTTGTACAAATTTAGTTCGGAATTTAAACTATTTTTTTCTTAATCTTGTCAGTTTAAAATCCTTTTATATATCAATAAACTCACGGTTTTTTTTTCTCTCCCTTTTTTCATTACAGGTATTTAAACGCTAATGCTGAGTCCGGATAATCAGATAGCCTAGTGGGTAAAGTCACGGTATCACCAAGCCGGAGCCGGCGGGCTTGACTCCCGATTTTCGAGAACAAAAAGGAATGAAATTGGCTACCGCTGAAGTCCCAAGCAAGTTAAATATATATTGGAAAAAAATCCAATTAATCGATGCCGCTTGCACACGCTACAGTTAGTACGTGTTTTGGTGCTAATTTTGCCCCAAACTCTCGTATATTAAAGATTAAAGGGTGGATCGTTCAAAAAGTAGCCAACTCAAATTTAGTGCATTTCTGTTTAGCGTGCACATTAAAAAATAATAATCGTTGTTTATTGTTTGTCTACGGAATCTCTTGCTATTTTTGGTTTTAAAATTTTCATTAAGATGGCTACCAAACAAGAGATCCAGCATTTTAAAATTCTACACGAACATTTGTTAAATTTAAATCGTTCTTTGTGAAGGCTCATTTTAAACAGCTTTCTAGTCACGAATTTTATACTTCAACTGGAAGAGAATAGTTCTGGGTGACTTAAGCAAAAAACATCTGTCGACATTTTTAAGAAAACTGTTTGGTCGAGTAGGTGATTTGCACTTGTGAGCTGAAGAGCAATTATCTTTCTGGCAGCTGATTTCATCATTCTGAATATTTACGTGACCGAGTGTTTCAACAAATGTGTATTACCTTTTATTAGAAGCCACTGATTCCCTAAGCTGTACTGGCCTGATCTCGCACCTTGTTATTGCGATAAAGTTTCGTGGAAATTGTATGGAGCCAAAAATAAGAACCTGCCAAATTCATTATACTTCGGCAATTTTAAATATATTGAACAATCATCAAGAGAAATTCTCAAAAAGGGTTCTGAATAAGTTGATAATACGAAAAAGAATCACCAAAACGGCGTACATGGTGAATTACTTAATTTGACAATACAATAAGATTGTGCAAAACCGCAAAGGCAAAGCATAGTGTGAACTCAAAAATATTAGAGCTTCATGTGAGTAAGCTGTCAGAATGACATAAAACAGATGATTAATTTATTAATATTATTTTTCTATACTTAATTTTGCATGACTACTTTTTGCTCGTTCCACCTTTTGACGCAAGACTACGTCTGTGATTTCTATATGGGGATACACTTTGTGAAAACCGAGGGGGGTGACACATCTAAATCTCAAGTCTAGATGCTCAACAAATCTCACACTAGCGAATCAATCTTCGAAAAATCTTCTTTCATTTCTCGCATCTACTTGCATCGCGCGTCATCTTTTGCAGGAAATCTGCAAAATCGTCGTCAATCTTCTTTCTATCTACTCAGCGTGCGCGCAGCTAGCCACAGCAAAAAACAATCTTTCCTGCATCGTAGATAGAGTCGTTCCCCTCGGTGAAAACCGAAAATGGAACATGTAACAAAATGATGAAAGATTTTGAACATTAATAACTCAGCTGCCCCTGGACCAATTTCAATAATTTTATCAACAATCGATCAGAAATATTTCCACGCATCAATATCAATACTTTTGACAAATGATTTTTTATCAAGAAACTATTGAAAAAGGGGTAATGTCAAGCATTGTCCAACAAATAAAAAGTGATAATTTTATCACTGTTTTCATGAAATAAACGTTCTTCCCAAACCCAGTCATCATAATCGATGCTTAAACCTGAAAAGATATTAAAGAGCCCTGCTGTCTAGCCTCAACTCATTTTCACTTCTATCGGCGTGGTGAGCAGGCAGCAGAAGCAGCAATAGCAGCAGTAGGAAGGTGGTGGCAGGTTAGGTAGTCTACTCTTCTTGCCAACAAGCAACAATGGCTGGTCGTGGCAAAGGAGGAAAAGATTGTATCACCGGTCTGATCTACGAGGTGTTCCTGGAAAATGTGATCCGTGATGCTATCACTAATCTGAACCAGTGTTGGAAAATATAGGATATTCCATGAAGTTCACCAAGAGAAAAGTTCGCGAGTCATAGTGAGTTTCCGAGAACTTTTCCATCACTGACTCTGAACACACCAAGCGTAAGCGGCCATGGATGTCGTCTACGCTTTAAAGCGACAGACGCACTCTGGACGATTTAACCTCTGAAAATCATCACCAACTTTGGCAACAAAACGGCCCTTTTCAGGGCCAACAAGCTTATTACAGTAAAGAGCTGTAATAGAATTTTTCCATATTCAGAACCACACGGCCCTAACGACCATACAAAATGCTCACCAGAATTTATTGTAACCAAACTTGGAAACAGGGGTGCAAGTAATTTTGATCGATTCTCTTCATATTTCGTTAATAACTCGTTAATTGACCTTTGCTTTCAAGGTATTGACATTGGCAAACTACGCAAAAGGAGAGTAGCGCTACTTGATAGCAAACTACTCATGATGGGAGGAGTCTGTGTAGATTGTTTCCCAAACACAGACATCATATTGAAACACCATCGTGATCCATTGTAGCATTCTCTGTAAATTACAATTGGTACAGTAAGTGCTTCAGTGTTTACACTCCGCGTTGGATAGCGTCAATATTCGAAGTGAAACAAGTGTTTAATGAGAAATTCTGTAAAAATCTTCAAAATGTCTCAACACATGGCTGCTAAATATCTCGGCGATTATTGGAAGCGCGTGAGAGACCAGGAATGTGTCAAGCCAACAAGAAAGTGGCCAAAGATAATCGTAGTTTTAGGATTTATTCAATAGCCGCCCATTTTCAAAAAAGTGAATAATGAATTGTTCATTTTGGAGTTAAGTTTCTAAACCATTTTTTTTAATATATCAGTGAATAGAACATAAAAAACAATCTCGTAGTTCTACGTCAACAATGCGGTAGTGCTTTGCACACAACCCTTAACTTGTTATTATCCAATCGCGTTTAATAATCTATTTAGTCAGTAAACTTTAGAAGAATTTACCAATTATGTTTTTAATAGTCAATAGGTGACCATCGGGAAAATATTGGGAAATTTATACCAGAATAGGGGGTAAAATAAGCCTCATATATCACATATCATATGTATATATATAGTACCCGTTCGATTTTGGAAATAAGTCCAAAAATTTAAAGTAACCAAAATTGAACAATTTCTAAGTTTATTTTTTTTCCTTTATTTAAGAGATTTTTAGCCATAGTCTAGTTCATCTCTCCTAAGTTTAATTTATGATTTCGTTGATTTTGAACCACCGTGAGTCATCTTTATGACATAGACGTTATTAATACTTAATCTTTTATTAAACATTGTAATGATAAGGAGCAAGAATACATTTTTTTCAATTTGCGCGCGGTGCCAACATTGAACCCCGTGTCAAAAACGAACGGTTTTGTGGTTATGTTGCCAAAATCGAACCGTGCCAAAATCTAGTGGGTACTGTTTGTGTAAAAGAGGATTTTTTACTTTACTTAAAACAGAAATGTTTATGATGTATAAAAAATTCTGAAAGTTGCTGAAAATGCTTCATATCTTTCATGGAATTTGGGGGTTCAATAGGTTTAATACCCCTCCTGTCACATAAATGTTTCATATTTGGATTTCAGCTAGAACAGTAATTTACATTCACTGAAAAACAAGCTATTTAGGATTGAATAGCTCTCCAATCAAAATTCAGAACAGGAAAAGCATGACAAATAGAATTTCCGGCTACGCCCATCTTCTCCGTTATGGAAAATGGAAGGATATTGTTGATGTAACCTACTTAAGGGGGCGATAGGAACTCACCGACGCCCCCATAGATGTTATGTTGGATAGTTGGTTCAGGATTCGCTTAAGCAGGCGTTGCGACCATAGTTATTAATTTATTTTTGAGGAGCATGGGAGTAAACCAACGATCTTCTACTCAGTAAGAAAACTGATTGAAATATAATGTAAACAAATAAAAAGGAAGAGTCTTGCCCGAATAATCTGTAAACAGCCTGCCTTCTCGTGCTTCCTAATCCAGATCAAAATGCATGACGGATCAAGTTGAATTTTCAGGTGCTTTTCTGCAAATTGCTTCCCATTGACGCGATCATGCCAAACGACGTACTTGCTCCAAATCTTGAACTCACTACAGGCTTGATCTGCTGTTGTGGTTCCAGCATATATTGGAAATACGGTTTTGGTGATTCATAATCGGGTAATTGCATCCTGGCGGGTTTTTACTTAAGTTGTTTTACCAGATCAGCAGCCAATTATCGAAAAAAATTACAGCCGAAAAATCGAACGTGACATTTGTTCACGGCCTACTTTCATCCGGATCAAATTAATATTTTATATCCATTTACATGAAAATTCTCCCACAAATCCAGATTTCAAGATTCATTCAAATTTTGCACAGTTGTTACATACAAATTCAAGGAGCACTGGCGACCTGGGATTGTAAAGCTGACCCATCCTAACATTCACATTTACTGATTTCAGTTTGAGTCAACCATGATTGAGAACACATTTGGCCCAAGTTATTTTCTAGATGGCAACCGCATTTACGCAATAATTTCTATTACATCATTAAGCTCGAACCCTATCAATCAGTCCATAAACAAAAACCTTCACATCACACTTCGCACAACTTGTTTCCCATGTCGGAAAGCGTGTAGGTGTTGATCGCAACTTCTGCCGGTCACGGAACTTACGATGAGCAAAAATATCTTCATTAAATTAGCTCGTTCCGTTTTTTGCGCTGGCGTTTGTCTTCACATATATACTAACACATGCACTTGTCCATTCTCCGTCAAGACTTTGCCCGTGGCTTATAAAAACGAGAAAATAAGACATCAGTTCAATTCAACCCACACACGCACTACGTTTCATAAAACAAATGAACCTTCATCTCCAGCGACCGAAACACAATGGACGGTAAAAGAGTTCATCCCGTGGGATTTACTGCCATGCCCTGTGTCCGGCTCCGTCCACGTGGGAAGCGGAAAACTTTCATCTCCATCGGCTTCCTGTCCTGTGCGCCACTGGATCGGAGGTGTCCTGTGACAAGGTTTGTATGACAGTCATTGTCATTACACCCAAAGCAGTAGGCTTTTTTTTATTACGCATACTTTCCCATGCATGGTAGAGTAGGGATAGTAGGCGACAGCGAAGGTGGCAGTGGGAAACCATAAATGTCACTTCTAGTAGTAAACATTGCTCTGAAGGAGAACGAAAAATGGTTCTTTTGCGTTGTTTGCCTTTTCATGAAAACGCTTTATCACGTATGATTAGGGTCATTACAGGAGCAGGAAAAAAGCTCGCGGTGGGAGATTACATCTTAATTTGGGCTCCGGAACATTCCTGTCCATTTGGGCAACGGAGATCATCGGAAGCAACATCCCTCAAGCTTAAGGTTATTTAAATGCGACCATTTTGACAGTTTTGTCCCTTTAGGTCTCGTTTCCAATGTATTGCACTAGTCGAGTTTTGTCCCTTCAAATTGGCTTCCATGAGTTTTTCTACCTTCCTCCTCTCCACACTGCTTTTGCCCACAAACTGTGCAATGCGCGTGACCTGAGTCTTGAGGGATCTTGATCGGAAGCTTGACAGAGAGCCTTCCCGGAAGGACCGGTTGAGTGCAGTAGCGATTTTCGTTAGTTAAAATCGCTTATGTTGGAGGTTTTTATCCGGATGATTTTTATTTTGATTCACCCTCGAGGAAACACAATTCGGCATTAATTCACTTACATTCAGGGTTTAATGACCCATGTTTCATTCGATAAGTATAGATGTGATTCCTAGAAACAGTTTCACTTTCAGAAGCTTAATCGAACGTGACTTATTTCGGTATTCTATTAAAATATGTCACGAGCAGAATTTGTCTAACAGTTGCTTTTTTGAATTTTCCTCTCAATTTAGGAAATTGCTTTTCTACGAAACTCGAAGAAGCATCCGAATCGCTTTGCGATCCACTGGGAAATCTTAATATCATTACCTATCAAACATCAATCATACAAATGTACCTACCTTGGGAAGCACGAGAAAAGAACGCATGATTTATCTGTAACCAAGCAGGCCAAGCAGGTGCTGCAATAGCGAACCTACATATGACCTACTTCGATCTAATGGCTTGACGGATTGAGACACAGTGTGCCCCGGACCAAGGTGACTACACATAGGTGTTCTAATGTGTCAAATTCATGATTCAGGCATGAATCGTCACGATCTCCTCGCCCATATAGTGACAAAGCTGTATCACCATGCATACAATGCTCCGGACAGGCGAGTCAGTGACGTGAGGGATACGCTATTCGCATAACCGTCCCATGTAGATAAGAAATCCACAGGACTTGCGACTGTTATGCGAATAGCAGCAGTACAAGGGTAAGCAGTAGAAACCAAGAGCAGTTACATGCACATTTGCTTTGCCCCATCCTTCTAAATCATCGTTTCGAGATAATTCAACGATTCAGAGAAAAAGTCCAGAGGAATAAAAGTCACTATGTCAATATGTACATCCCATGAGTGTACAACTTTTTTTTCATGTAACTCTTCCGTCATCCCACTATTTACGCGACGAAGATAAATTATGCTAAAAGTGACATCGCATGTTGGGGCGGAAAGCATTAGCTTGTGCCGAAATGCGTGAAACGAGATGTATTCTCGTTTTGTTTTTTTCTTCTGCGAATTGTTTGTGACAATATGTACACATCTATCTAGGTGGGACACGCACATCCAGAACGTTAGCAATTACATGGATGAACTTTGTGGTTTCATAAAACGTACAATTCTTGTTTTTATTCATTGTTTATACAAGTTCTGTCAGAAAATTTATGGCTTGCTAAATGGTTGATTTTTTTTTTGTCTCTGCCAATTTGTGTGTGCTTTTAAGAGAACAATGTTGGTGATTTAATGCCCTGGAAGTGGAATGACGTTGAGCTCTGTTTCAATGTTTCCGTAGAGCAAATATTCCATTTTGTTTGGCAGAATTTCTGGAATTATATTTTTTTCTATTGCTGTCTAACTCATGTCATGACATTTCCATAACCTATTCCGCATAGCACACATTATGAGTGCGATTATAAGTGCGGAAACGTTACGTTAAATCAAGTTGATGTGTCTTTTATCATACAATTTGCCAACACATATCTGGATTAAACGTCATACGAGCGAACCATTCATGGAAGAACAGCTAAACCCAAACCGAATAAAAACTGAAGTGCATATTAATTGCACTCTGCAACGGATCGCAACGCGTCACATGTGGTGTCTAATTAAAAATTTAAAACAATTCCAGCTGTGCACTGATGCACTGCAATTACATGCAGTGCCTCTGTGCTAACGCTTTTACTAGTTGCTATGAAATCCCATTGAACCACCCAACAAGGTAAACGAAGGTCAGACTGCACATTTAAGTAAAATTATAAATAAATATGCTAAATATTTCGCACTCCACAAACCATGGGTAACGGAAATGTACAAGTGCATTTAGCAAACGCATGTAAAACATCACTTCATGGTGTTAAATGTGATGCCACATGTGCATATGCAAACATTCAGTTCTTCCTTAATGACTATATCTTAAAACTATCACGTGCGACATTTCTGCAGTCGATCGCGTTTACATTGTATCAAATTGCTTGCGAAGTTTTGCTCATTTATTTTGAAAATAAAGATATGTTTTAAACTTCAAATGAGTCACAAACCGTGAATGGAATTGTTTTGCCCGAAATACGTGATCTCGATTCAGGCACACAGTCTCCATTTTGACAACACAGATGAAGCAGCTGTGTTGCCAAAATTATCATCCCACTGTATTGGCGTTAATTTAAGGCCACACACATAAACAGCTGTAACTTTTTGACCACGTTACCAAATGATTTGAAAACTTCAGTAATAGAGATACCATCCGTCCTGGTTTTGGAGCGTCCTGATTTTTTTTTTTATTTTATATTTTACAGTAGCTGAGTGTGCCCGGCCTTGCTCGGGATTCAATATTAGCTTGAGTTTATGCGCCAATTAAAAAAAGCATGCTATATTGTACGTAGCCCCCCTTCTTATCTAAGGGGCTACCCCCTATGACATCCACATGCCAAATTAGGTTCCATTTGATTGATTAGTTCTCGAGTTATGTAGAAATTTCTGTTTTATTTGTATGAGAGCCCCCTTTTACACGCCGATCGGTTCAGTAGTTTCCGAGTCTATAAGAATCAGACAGACAGACGGACAGACAGACGGACAGACAGACAGACAGACAGACTGAAATTCATTTTTATATATATAGATAGAAGATATGGAAGCCCTTCTTTACAGAGGGGGGAGAGGTCTCAAACAATCATAAGAACCTTTCCCTGTCCCAAAAACCCCTGCATACAAATTTTCATGCCGATCGGTTCAGTAGTTTCCGAGTCTATAAGAATCAGACAGACAGACAGACAGAAATTCATTTATATATATATACTAGCTGAGTGTGCCTGGTCTTGCTCGGGATTCAATATTAGCTTGAGTTTATGCGCCGATTTAAAAAAAAAAGCATGCTATATTGTACGTAGCCACCCCCCCTATTATCTAAGGGGCTACCCCCTATGATTATCTCCTTATACCCCCACACTCGCCCCCACATGCCTAATTTGGTTCCATTTGCTTGATTAGTTCTCGAGTTATGCAGAAATTTCTGTTTCATTTGTATGGGAGCCCCCCCACCCCTTACAGAAGGGGGAGGGGTCTCGAACCATCATAAGAACCTTCCACGGCCCCAAAAACCCCTGTATACAAATTTTCACGCCAATCGGTTCAGTAGTTTCCGAGTCTATAAGGGTCAGACACACAGACAGACAGACAGACAGACAGAAATTCATTTTTATATATATAAATAGAAGATATATATATATATATGTATAGATAACACAACATTTTTATTTTCAGAGTAAAAATCGTTTAATTTAAAGAAAGTGAATTTCTCGTGTAAAAACTCATTCATTTTTGACTGACATTTTGTGATCGTGTACAATGTAACAGTTCACTTTGATTATTTACAATTTGAGACCGCTTCTGCTAATCACGGTGTAAATGTTGTGCGTGTGATTCGTACGTATCAGTGGCCAACAATGGTATGTATGTATTTACATTTTAAAAGAAGAATATACTCTGCCTGGTTATTCAAAATTGCTCGATATGATTGGATTGTCCGAGAAATATGACAAACAGACTTGCCATATCGAAGTATCGATGTATTCAGTATGAATGTTTGCCTTTGTATAATTTTTTTTATCCTGTGTTACAGTTGAGTGAACAGACTGCTCTAAAACAAATCTACAGTCTCAAATTATCAAATCAGCCGTTAAGCAAGGACATTTGTTGATCATTGTTGCTTTTGATTCACGAGGCCTACCCATTTTTTTAGGTGAATATTGTCTCTTCAAATATTGTGCAGTTGGTAAGATATGACCACAGGCAAACATACATAACACATTGCATATTTCTCACTGTAAAACATCGTCACTAAAACATTACCGCCATCTGTTGAGTACACTGTGGTGGGTAATACGCTGAACAGATGGCGGTAGTGTGTAAACGTCAAACGTAAGGGAATTGACCGCAGATGGTGGTGCTACCAACTACGATACTTTTAAATCGTCCGTTAAATGCTTGTTCGATGAACAACTTGTGAGTGTTATGTCTATCTGTGATATTACATGCACTTCAAAATTTCGGTTCATTTTAACGCATAAAATCTAAACCCCCTAAGCACATGACACCTCACCCTTTCAAACTAAACAAATACAGCCATTTCTTTCACGCTTTAAAGTGTTGTAATCTGTAATCTGTAAGAATAGGGGAATTTACGTATTCTCGTCAATCTAAGCAGCGTCTGCACTTCTACTAGCATTTTCTCAGCGTCACGCACATATATGATGTGTCTGTTTGTTTACATTCATCTGCTGCTTGCTTCTCTATCCATTCCAATCGACAGAATTTTTCAAAACGTTTTGAAAGCGTTTTTACAACGCTCCAAACTTCTCAGGTGAGTGTGACTATTGTCGGCAGCCTCTTTTTCTTCGGCAACCTTCCCATTAGAACTGCGTGTTAACCAGCTGTTCTATTATCGGCAACTCGAAATCAACCCCATTTTGTAGTGCGTATGCTTTATTTGAAGAAAAATGTAGCATTACTGGATTGCTCGATCGTTCAAATATAATCAGATTGAAGCTGAAAGGCTAAACAATCGTTTGACAACATTCAGGGAAGTGCGTTGATGGGAAAACATAGTGAAATTAAAGTTTAAATTTTGGTTGCCGAAAACAGTCAATGGGTGCCGAAGCCAACATTTACCCTATATCAAATCAGTAAAAAAGAACTAATCTATTTTTCTGCAACTGAACAACTTTTTGCTTTCCTGATTGGAAAACGGGTATAAGTTTGTCGTTGAACTCACTTAAGATTCTTCTCTGAAAATTTCAAGTCATTTGGTATCGTGGTTAAAACGTTACAGTGAGGGGCGACTGTTTCTACGATGGAGGAAAAAATGTGTTTTGCTGTGGTTAGCTGCGCGCAGGCTGAGTAGATAGAAAGAAGATTGATGACGATGCCAAAAAGATGATGCGCGATGCAAGTAGATGCGAGAAATGAAAGTTACAGCTGTTTATGTGTGTGGCATTAATGTCGTGCTCACCCTTTATCCGGGTAAAATTCCCTGCGGAGTTGGGCCTCGACTTGTACACAGGTGTGTGGGGTCGGAATTATCATGGAATTCTTCTTAGAATTATCCACCGAAAATTCCTCAACTTCAGATGATCTCGTTCCAAATTCCACCTTCTCCGGAATACCCTTGGTTTTACACTTATTATTCACAGCATGTGTTGGGATTTGAATTA